>NC_056522.1:277262391-277349986 GCF_019175285.1 Sceloporus undulatus
TCTCCTCTCTGAGCAATGTATCTTAAAACCAAAATGCAACAAAACAATTAGAAAGAAGAAAGAGCAAGAAGTCATTCAAGGTTGATAGTTTGAATACCAATCTGCTCTCCATTATCCTAAACAACATTTCTCATTTCAGTTCTTCTCCATCCTATGCTCACCAAGACAGCAAGTCTGTCCAATTCAAGTCATCCATCTATGTGCTTGAATTGTAGATGCCCTTTCACAACAAAATTCCCAATAGCCACCGAAACTTGGCTGTATCACAGGTAATGGCTTCTAAAGCCAACCTAGAATGGGATCTTAGTTATTTTTCCCATTTGGAACTAGCTTTCAGGTTAAATGGAGCATTAATCTGATGTGTTTATCTCTGAACTCCAATCTTGTGTGCTTACGGAAGGATAATTATCCACAGCCTGGCATTGCATCCTGGAAAATATTATATTAACGGCGGAACAAGTCTTCACTTTTATTTCACATCATTCACTGTTATTAAGCATATGGAGCAAAATTATCAGTGGTTCAGGTTTCTCAATGGCAAATACAGAAATGGTAGGAAGATATGGCAACTTAAATTCCCCAGACTATTTTTCTTGGACTATTTATTGCTCTCTTTCTGTCTCTGAAACATATTGCCATCCACAAGATTTTCCTCCATGGGAAAATCTTACGCATTTATGGTAATCAGATTTAAATTTAATTTTCTTGTATTAAAAGACCATTTATCATCATTAACCATTTACATTTTATCCAGCCTTTCCCCAATAGTTTTGCAAAGACTTGTCTGTGTCAAGCTGAGGAAGGAAATAAAATTTCTACTCCCATTCTTCACTCACAAACATTTTCTCTGCAAATCAGGGCGGGCAAAATGCACCTATCTAGATATTGTTGGACTGGAACTCCAATGGTGAAGACTCTTTGGCTGTAACTAACTGAAGTCAGGATGAGAAGAGCTGTAGCCTAACACCATCATTGCTTCCTCTGTATCCTAAATATTTTGGGTTGAATGTAGTCATACTTAACACAGGCCATATGAACAGACTTAACACAGACCATCAACAGAACATATGTGAGCTCACTGTTTATTTACTTAAACATTTTAATCCACTCTGCATCCTAGAATATTAAGGTAGTATACAAGAGCCATATAAACCCAAAATAAACCACAAAATAATGCAATAAACCCTCAAAACATTATAATTGAAACAAAGAAAAGCATAAAAGCCAGAGAGAAACTAAACATAAGCAGACACAAAGCTTTAAAATGAATGTTCGTTGATTTATTACACATTTATATACGACTGAAGTAGCAAATGCTCTTGGACTGACTGAAAAAAATCAAACAAAACCAACACACACATGACAATCATATACCTTGGTACACAAGTTAGCATGTCTCACACCCAGTGCAGATCTTATTTTTTTTAATAACCCTACAAAACAGGAGGGGCTGTTTAAAATGTTGAATCTGTTCCTGCAGCCACCGCCACCATTCATTTCCTCAGGGGGCTGCAGAGCCCTGAAGAGATGAGCGGCAGTGGGGGGGGGGGCTCAAGACTCCACATTCCTCCTGCTGCCACCACTTGTTTCCTCCAGCAGTCCCAGGTCCCGAGGAGATGAGCAGCAACGGAGGCATTGAGGTTCAAGGACTGAGGCCTCCATGTTCCTGCTGCCACCACACCTCATTTCCTCAGGTGCTGCGGTGCCCCAAAGGGACAATCAGAGGTAAGAGCATGGGGATGGAGGACTCAAACCTCCACATTCCTGCTGCCGCCACCACCACTTGTTTCCTCAGGGGGGCTGTGGCGCCCCAAAGAGACAAGACATTCATGCTTTTTAACATTTACTTCAAAGTGTTATGCATGTTTGCATATCTTCCAACTGTCCTGATTCCAACTGGACTCAACCCTCCATCCACCCACTCCCAGCATCACTGCTGCTCATCTTTTTGGACCCTTGTCCCCCCTGAGGAAATGGTGGTGGTGGTGGCAGGAACATGGAGCACTCAGCCCCCTCCCACTGCTGCCACCATTTACTCAGTGGGGACATGCACCCCAAAAAGATGAGCAGCAGTGGTTCTAGGGGTGGGGGTGTGGAGAGCTGAGTCCAGTTGGAATCAGGACAGTTAGAAGCTATGCAAACATGCATAACACTTTGAAGTAAATGCTAAAAACCATCAGTGTGCTGACTTCCTGTCAGAGGTAGCACCCTTTGCATGCCTGTACTCATTATTTGCACATTGTTTTATAAGCATTTATGCACAACATATATTTATAATTACTTCCTTTTCGATTGCTTTTCCACATCTTCTCTGTTCCTACTACACTAACCTGCAGTCATTTTCTTTTTCCTCTCTCTCATCTATTCAACTATGTATTGACTATGCATGAGTAATCTGTAAGTAAAGCCTCTTTATGTTTTACAAAGAAAGTATTTGTTTCTTTCTCTTCCAGACCCTGTGTGTGGGGAGCAGGTGGGCATGAAATCAGTTATTTTTCAGTTTCTACTTTACCAATTTGATTACTCTGCTTGAGGGATCCACTACTGTCTCTCACATTTCCAAACATTTCTTTAGGATTGAACAATTGGATATCATGTAAAAAAGCATGAGGTATATTTTACTGAAATTGTTTTAACTTAAAAATATTTATATTAATTTGATTCTGATTAACATGTTTCTTTGTTGTTGTTGTTGTTGTTGTTGTTGTTGCTGAGAGTTGCCCTGGAAAAATTTGGGGAGTGACTAAGAAATTGATTGAAAAAATAAAATAAAATAAGATGCTTGGAGCCACTCTCACTGTCCACAAATGCTTGGAATGAATGGAGCAAAGATGGAAATAAAATACACGTGGTTACTCCCCATCTTACTGAGTTTGGTCTGTGCTTTGCAGTGAAGACACAGCTTGGGAAGGAAAAGACAGACTAACTGAAAGAAAAAAGTTGGTAACGTGAGCTTTCATAGGTTTGGTCTGCTTCCTCAGATGCATGGAGGAAGTGAACCAACAAGTCAACAAAAGCTTATGCTACAACATCTTTCACTGAGTCTCAAAGGTGCTCAAAGATCCCTTTGCAAACTTAAACAAGAAGAAGTATAAGGGAGGAATAAGAAAATGTATGAGAAGGAAACAAGGCTGAAGTCTTTAATAAGGCCAAATTTTGATTCTCTGACACACTCAGACCTTGGAAGAGTTACCTTCTTAGATTATAACTCCCAGAACTAGTCATGCTGGCTGTGGAGGCTGGCAATAGTAGTTCATCATTACCAGCAGAGCAACATGATAACAAAAGTTAAAAAGTGAGGGGGGAATGGGGACAATTTCTGAAAAGCAGGGAAAGCTATGTGGAGGAGAAGACAGATAACATAACCATGCCCCTCTATTCTGTTTGTTTCTTTTGTATGTTTCTCCTCTGGGTGGTTGACCTTGAGTAAAAGCTTATGTTGTGCTGTGGGAAAAATGCTCCTTGATAAAATTTGGCTACCCATTCAGTGAGGATGAGAACAAAACCAAAGGACAAAACAAGCAAATGATTTCACAGTGGTAACTTCTTACAGGATTGAGAAGTTACAGGGATTTTACAATTAGGACTCCTGGTTAAAATGAGGCACTGGAAACATTAACTCTGGGTGCTTGAAATTAAATACAGTGGGCCCTTGGTATCCGTGGGGTTTGGTTCCAGGACTCTCTGTGTATACCAAAATCTGTGTATGTTCAAGTCCCATTAAATACAGTTGCATAGAAAAATGATATCCTTGATATAAAACAGCAAAATCAATGTTTGGTTTTTGGAATTTATATATTTCAAAAATATTTTCAGTGGTTGATTCTGTGGATAAGGAATCCGTGGATATGCAGGGCTGGCTATAGATGCTAAGTCTTGAGATATCGGGCAGCTCCCTTGTCAGTGGAGTGGGGAATCCACTCGAGGTTGTAAACTGAACTTTCAAGTACAGTGGGCCCTTGGTATCCACTTGGGTTTGGTTCCAGGACTCCCCGTAGATATCAAAATTGGTGGATGTCAGGTCTCATTTTATACAATGTTATAATTGTTAGAAGATTTTTGCATTCTCTTTCCCCCTCCTTAGACATATAGGGATTTCCTGCATGCAAACTCTCTCTGTCTCTGACTCTCTCTCAGACTAACCATGTAATTTAAGTCACTCCCACTTTTGGGAAGCTCACTCTCATTAAATATTTTGTCCTGCCCCTGTTGGGTCTTTCTCCATCAACTTTCTTTCTTTGGAAAGATGGTGAGATAAATATTTCTTCTTAACCTCAACTATTCACTAGCTAGATTAGGATATAACCTCTAGGGATATATATATATGGATTAAAGCTATTAGTAAACTTTTGTTTGAATTCAAGCTCTTTGTGTTGTTTTTGAATCAGTCTCAGTTCTTAGAGAAGTATAGTTAGACAAGGACACATTTTCTGCTACTCTGCTGATTTAAAGCTAAACCCTAACAGGCTTGATTTTGATATTTTTGATATTTAAATATTTTTGTTTCCTATCCAAAGGATGAAGCCTTAGGAAACTCGAATTGCCCAACAAATAGTAACATATATAGAAAAGGCAAGATCAAGGTTTGCTGTTTGGAGTTTATATATTCTAAAAAAAAATTTCAAGCCATGGATGGTTAAATCCAAAGATAAAGAATCTGTGGATAAACAGAGCCAACTACAGCTACCAGCAGTGGTTAATTTATGAGGGGTCAGCACCTTGGACAGCTCCCTTAAAGTTCTAGGTACAACCCAAAGATATCCTCTCAATGACATGGACACCACCAGCTGCCACTGCAGGGTACTGTCAGCCCTCTGTAACTATGGATTCATTATCTACAAATTCAACCATCCACAGTTTGGAAAATATGGGGGGGGGGGGGACACATAAATTCCAAAAAGCAAACCTTGACTAAAGCCCAGGGGGAAACAAGGGTCCACTGGCTAGCTGGACAAGCAATCTAAAATGTTTAAGGCAAAATAACAAAATCAGTCACACCGTTATATGGGTAATAGTAAATACATAACAATTTAATGCCCTTCACATCCACAGTGGACAGAACCATTCTGCATATACTTGTTGTGCAGGTGTGTGCCTTCAAGTAATTTCTGACATATGGCAACCCTAAGGTGAACCTACAACAGTCTTTCTGAGGCTGAGAGTGAGTAATTTGCCCAAGGTCACCCAGGGGGTTTCCACAGCTAAGCAGGGAATTGAACTCTGATATCCAGCTTCATAGTCCAACACTCAAACCACTACACCACACTGGTTCTTCTGCATAGACTACCCATCCTGATATCCTTTCACTCTATCCCTGCTGCCTTGTTTTCCTTCTTTCCCCATTTTCTCCTCTGTCTTCCTATTGCCATACACTCTCCCATTCACTTACACCTCTGACTGTTGTGCTGTTATTTTTGCCATCCCACTTTCACTCTATCCCTGCTGCCTTGTTTTCCTTCTTGCCCCATTCTCTCCTCTGTCTACCTATTCTTCCTCTTACTCCATGACTTCTGTATTTTCTCTGTCTAAAGTGGCATTCTCAGAACATCACAACTCCAGAAGAATAATTAATTAAAAATGAAATAGTTTTATTCAGTCGTCACCACAGAATTAAAGTGGCATTTTATTTTTAAAATCTTTGTGATGATAATAATTCACATGCAAACATGCAGAAAGAACATTTTCACAAGTAGTACTATGTGAATGTCTAACGTATTAACATTTTCCTATTGGGAAATATGTATTTGGTGAGCCTGAAGATCACATTTGAGTGATATTAAGTGCCACCTGTAACAAAATGTTGCTATGTAGAATGCTGCTATTGAGTGTTCTAGTCAGCTACAATTTGTCAGCGCATTCCATTTTTTTCTCTTTATGCGCGGGCGCACACACACACACGGTTTTATTTTTCCCAGTTTTTTCCACTTTGTCTCAATCTTGCATTTGCCTGTTCATAGTTGTAAAGAGATTGGGTCAACTATTCTTCTCTTTCCTTCCTTGATGCATTTTTCTGCAATAATGGGGCAAAGTCTCTTCAACGGGCCTGAAGAGGAAGAGCCCTCCCCTCCCTCCTTCCAACTGTCATCTTCTGGCCTGGGAGGGAGTGAAAGGAGAGGCCCAGCACCATTGGTCCGGCCTCGATTAAGAAAAAGAGCCCTCCCTCTGGTCCATCTGCCTTGGTCCAGGCCTCTGAGGGAGAGAAGAATGCTGGACCTGATCCCCTCCCCCTCACCATTCCCTTCACCTTTTGTGTCCTGTCTTTTTAGATTGTAAGCCTGAGGGCAGGGAACCATCTATTATCCCCTCTGTCTATTATCCCCTCTGTGGCGGCATATAAATAAATCCTATTATTATTATTATTATTAGTCAGAAGTGCTTAGAAACCATGGATGGATTACAATTGGCTCACAAGGTCATCTGGATTGTCTATACAACTGCATGAAGGAAGCATAATGATTTCACATTAAAAGCTTTGCCTGAGGGCATCCTCAGTAGCAAGTGCAAAAAGGCAATGAAAAAGGCATAAGGAAGTTATCCTTACAGTCCATCTCCCTGAAGAACACTGTCATGGAGATGAAGTCATTCTCCATTGCCATCCCTTCCTTCTATACAAATATAACATTACTTCCTTCTGTGCTATTTCCAGATCTGCTGTGTCGGTTATTGTCTACCAATGGATTTTTGAGTCTCCTATTGTTTTGTTTTCCGAGACTATGTCTTAACCCCACACTCCTATTCTTCTTTGTCACTTGCTTCCTAACACCTTCTGATCCTGGAGGTCAGTCATCATTATGGAAACTTCCTGGCAAATAATGCTTGGCTTTGTGCCTTCCATGGCCATAGGATGTAATGCTTGCTTTCTATTTGGACAATGCCACAACTATCAAACTGGATTTAGAACACTGTAAGTGTGACGTGTGATCCTAATCTTTAATTATGAAAGGTGGAGGGATTTTAGGTTTTCCTAATATTGCGAGGAATTCTATATATCAAAAATGCCTTGTTGTTGTTGCTAACCACCCTTGATTTGATGTCGACTCATGGTGACCTTGTGGATGAGACATCCCCAAGGGCCCCTATCCTCCACTACTCTTCCCAGTTTCTGCAGATTCATAGCAATGACCTCCTTAATTAAGTTCATACATCTAACATGTGGTCTTCCTCACTTTCTAATTGTTTCCACTTTTCCCAACATTATTGTCTTTTCTAATGAGCCGTGTCTTCTCATGATGTGATCATAGTACGACAGCCTCAGTTTAGTCATCTTTGCCTCCAGGGAAATTTGATCGGCTCTCGGACCCATCTATTTGTTCTTTTTGCTGTCCATGATAGCCTCAGGAATCTTCTCTAGCACCACATCTCAAATGTCCATTTTCTCACATCTTTTGGTCCATTTTCTTAATTGTCCTGCACTCCCATCCATACATGGTAATGGGGAATACAATTGCTTGTATGATTCTGACTTTCTTGCTTAGTTGTATATCTTTGCTCTTTAGGACCTTTTCAAGGTCTTTCATACCTGCTCTCCCCATTCTTAGTCTTCTTCTGATATCTTGACTGCAGTCCCCGTTCTGATCTATATTTGATCCCAGCTATAGGAACTCTTTTACTTCTATTTTCTTGTTGTCTAGATTGAACTTGTGAAGATCCTTCGTGGTCTTTATTTATGTTTTCTTTGTTTGCCTTTGTGCTTTCTTCTTTGACCTTTCTCAGTAGGTGTTCTAGGTCTCCAATGTTTTCTGGTGTCGTCTGCATATCTTAGATTGTTGATGTTCCTTCCTCCTGTTTTCACTCCTCCTTCTTCTGTATCCAAGCCTGAACTTCATATAATATGTTCTACATACAAGTTGAAAAGACAGGGTGGCAGGATGCATCTTTGTCTCATCCCCTTCCAATTGGGAACCATTATGTTTCTCCGTGTACTTTTCTAACCATTGCATCTTGTTATGAGTACAGATTCCTCATCAGGATTATTAGATGTATTGGCACTTGCATGTCTTTAGGGGAATTCCATAGCATTTCATGATCTGTGCAATCAAAGGGTTTGCTATAGTCCATAAAGCACATGCTGATTTTCTTTTGGAATTCCTTGATGTACTCCATTAATCATTGTATGTTTGCAATTTGGTCCCTAGTGTCTCTTCCTTTTCTGAAACCCACTTGGACCTCTGGGATTTCTCTCTCCATGTATGGAGAAAAAGGGGGCCTGCTGGCGGCCTAATTTCCTCGGGAGGCAAGCCGCAGCCACCAAACCGCGTGGCTTCCCTACGGAGTAAAAGGAACCCCAAAAAACCATATTCTTTATGAGCCGCAGGGGCGGCGTAGCAAGTGTGCCACTAATGCACTCGTTACGGAAGTGCCACGTGGCAACAAGCAGATGCCGCATGCCGCTTACCTAACAATGGCGGTGCCTGTGTACACAGGGTGCCACCATTGTTATGCCACCTGCACGTACTAGGGTTAGGGACGATGCGGTTGCCGCACCGTCCCTAACCCTAGAATCAGCACCAGTACACCACTTGTTGGCAATATGTACCATGCCTTTGATACACAATTTTGAGCATGATTTTGCTCAAAAATGCCTTACCAAGGGCTATTTCTTACATTCCTTGTTTACAACACAGAAAGGACATCCAGGTAGGAAAAGGAATATAGGATATGTCCTGCTTGCATGTATTTAGCCAATTCCATATGCCAGCAGGGCATGCCTTTCTACATGCATTTAGCAATGTAGCTGTATGTCTATAGAAAGGATGGGCAAATGTTGTATAGATCATGTGATGATCTATACATGAATAATACTCAGTGCATACATATACTGGAAAATTGTAGGGAAGGAATAGGAAATTTAGGTTCCTGCAGATATTGTTGGATTACTACTCCCATTGGTCCTAGCTAGCAGTGCCAGTTGTGAAGGATGATGGGAACTCCACATCAACAACATCTAGAAAACCACAACGTTGTTCACTCCTGACCTGCTCGTACTGCAGATTATTCACATGAATCTCAGCACATGATCTACACACATATTTCACTCCTTCTAATACAGCTTCTAACTCAGGTATGACTTAACCATTTATGTAGAATCCAACACACTCTACACTGGCCTTTTGAGCACTGATGGAGAATAAACCTTTGATTTACTGTTAGGGAGAGGGACAGAGAAGAGAATAGGAAATAACAGAATAAATTGTAGTTTTCCCATAGGCATCCAGAAAATTTCTACGGTTAAGTGAAGAAAATTAAAGCAGTAGATTGCAATTTTATTTATTTATTTATTTTAATTTATTCACTTTATTTATATGCTGCTTTTCTCCCAGGATAGGATCCAAGGAGGCTATCCCATACTAAATTGAGATAATACAGTACACCTGGATCCCTTTATAGATGTTTCACCAGAACAAATTAAAGGACAACTGCAGATCCTACACTGTCGTCCTTTTTATTTCCATGCTATGACACATAACATATTGATATTATTAATATGCTTTAAATAACTAGTTAGAAACAGCTTTTTCAATTTATTAACAATTGCCTACCAAGTTCCACTTCTGACTCTATTCTTTAGTGTGAATTACAATTATTATTATTATTAACCTTTATTTATAAAGCGCTGTACATACAATCTTTTTAATTGGACGGTTCCCTGCCCTCAGGCTTACAATCTAAAAAGACATGACACAAAGGGAGTGGTGGTGGGGAAGGGGCCTTTCTAGTAGGATAATACATATAAAATACATAGCAATATAGGAAATGATTCAATAAAACAGGCACCAAAAGAACATCAAATAGTAAGCGACAATTATGCAATGCCTGGGAAGGCTTCTCTGAACAGGATGGTGTTCAACCCCGTTTTGAAGCTGGTTAAAAAAGTGATGGCTCTTGCTCGTGGAGGAAGAAGGTTCCAGGAGTGAGGGGCAGTGAGTGAAAAGGGGCGAATCCAAGATGGGGCAGAGAAAATCCTGGGCTGGGACAGTAGACCTTGACTACTAGAATGGAGGGCCCTAGTTGGAAGGTGAGGAGAAAGAAGGCCTGATAAGTAAGGAGGGGCCAGTGCATGGAGGGCTTTAAATGTCGACAGCAGGAGCTTATACTGAATGCGGAAAGGGAGGGGGAGCCAGTGAAGGGATGCCAACACAGGAGAGATGTGGTCAGAGCGGTGGATGGAAGTGATAATGCGTGCAGCTGAATGCTGGACAGAAATTAAAGGACGGAGGTGAGAAAGAGGAAGCCCAGCCAGGAGGACATTACAGTAATCAAGTCGTGAGATCACTAGGGCATGGACCAGGATCTTGGCAGGGAACCGTCCAAACAATACTTATTATTACAAACATTATTACAAACAATAAGTAAGTATGTACAGAGATCTTGTATCAAATTTTCTGTTAAAGAAGTCATATCCAGGAACACATCAACTTTGTTAACTGAAGTATGCCTGTATAAATATTTTAATAGATAAAGTACAGTATATGAGCCCTTTTCTCTTTTTTGTGTAGCCACTCTATTGAAATTAGAGGCCTCAGACCTCAGTTGTGTTTTGCTTCTAGGATAAACTTTAATCATTCATTAAAAGCTGCATTGGTTCTTTGGGGAAGCCAGAGAACACCTCTGAATCTCTATGACAAAGTTCTCTAGTCTGTTGTGTGAGGGTGTGTGTGTGTTAAAGAACAGCATAAAGGGACGGTGGAGAGCTCTGGTTGATCAGACAAAAGACCCACTATCATACATGTTTGCCTATTTTAGAAGCAATTTCTGTTGCATTCATAGTGACATACTCTCAGGTAAGTGCATACAGGCTTGTAGTACTATTGTATGTAGCTGTCTCTGTGCATTATTTTACTTGGTAGTAGCATTTGGGTTGGCAATTTGGCTATATAAAACTCAAGGGAAAAGTCCAAATATTTGCATTCTCCCCTTGTTCCCAGTTGATCAACTTATAAACATGCACTGGGATGTTAAACTTCAGTAAAAGTTCTGCCAAGGCCAATAGACAATTTTCCTTCATTAGACCAGTTCTGACCTTGGGAGGATGTTTGGATCTTTTACTTTTTGCTGGCTAATGAGCTGAATATGAACTCTCTGCCTACAGGGCATTGGAGATATTTGGTTTTGAAAATAAAACCTGCTGATACCCTGTGGTTATGGACATGGGAGGGATCAATTCAACCAATTTATCTAGAACAGCCAAGGAAAACAGTAATTTCAGTGCTTTACTTTCCATGGACTTCTTACTGCAGGATTTAATGTTGGAATTAACCTAATGGACTTGATCATATGCAGATTTTCTAAATACGAATAGCATTCCTTTTTTTGACCATCACTCATAAACTATAGGTTTAGATTATACGCTTCTCTAAGGCAGGAAAAAGGACCTTGGCAAAATATTTTATATTGAGCCAGGACATTTGTGCAACTAGCTAGTATTCTCATCTCTGAATGGTGACAGTTCTCAAGGAATTTGGTGGAAAGTCTTTCCTAGGAGATTGGTGCACTGGTTTTATTCCCACTCTAGGTGTGCAATGTAAATGCACAGGGTCAGATTCTATTGCACACCTCCGTCCCCAAGCAGTACTCATCCTGTACCCAACCGGGGCTTCTCCTGAACCTTTTAAACCATTCTTTAAAAGGTCTGGGAGAAGCCTGGGTCGGGTGTGGAATGAGTACTGCCCAGGGATGGAGCTGTGTGATAGAATCCATCCCTGCGTGTTTATATCCCATGCCTAGCACAAGAATAAAAGCCAGTGTGCTAATCTGTGTAGTCTTATCTGAAGATCCTGTATAAATACTAACCAGTCCCATCCGGGGAACAGAGGTGTGTCCGGAACTCAACTTTCAGAAATGGCAGGGGTCCACTGTAGTGTCAAATTCCCCTCCAAGTAAATGGTATGAATTGAAGGTATCTTGTTTAAAAAATAAAGTCACCATGTGCCATTCTGACAACCTTATTTTTAAATATGATCTAGTAGAAAAACAGTACATGTAAATGTATAAAATTGGCTTGCAACCCCCCCAAATATGTTTTACTCAAGGTCAGACCTAAAGGTTTAAAAGGGGCTTCAGGTTTCATTCTAATTTGTTCTGGCAGGGGTGTGTTGCAAAATGTTATTAAGAGTGTAATCTTACTTTTGTCTGTTGGAAATAATCCCTGCTATGCTTACCAGGACTTTTTACCGTTGTGTATCTTCAAGTTGTTTCCAATTTACGTTGATCCTAAAGAGACCCTATATGCAGTTTTATTGGCAAGATTTGTTCAGAGGAGCTTTGCTTTTTTGCCTTTGTCTGAGGCTGAGAGAGTGTGAGTTGTACAAGGTCACCCAGTGGGTTTCCATGGTTGAGTGGTGATCCATACCCTAGCCTCCAAAGTCATAGTCCAATGCTTAAACCACTACACAACCACTCCCTGGTAAATGTGCTGAACAATCAATAAAATTATTTGGAGAAATAAAGTTGGATGAAAACATTATGTGCGTTCCACTCTTGACTGAGCTCCTGGCCCAAATCAGGTACTAATCTTTCCTGCCACAAATTCTCTCCAGCTGGGGAGGAACCCTGCAAGGTGTTTTCAACTGTTAATGAATGCAGGGCTCTGGCAGTTTGCTGTTTTGTCAAAATCTAAGTGGCAACTTAAGGATGTTTCTTGAAAAGCTGCCCGCAAGCTGCCTGTATTAAACTGGTAATGAGAAGGATTTGCTGAAGGTGCATCTATACTGTATAAACAATGCAGTTGACACCATTTTAACTGTCATGGTGCCATCCTGCTGAATCCAAGGATTTGTAGTTTTGTGAGGCAACAGCACTCCTTGGCTGAGAAGGCTAAAGATCTTGTAAAACTACAAATCCCACAATTCTGTAGAGTGGCGCTGTAGCTCTTAAAGAGGTTTCAAACTGCATTATTGCTATAGTGTAGATGCACCCTAATATCATGCTGGGGAGGAGGTAGGTTAGATCTTTTTTGGACTATAACTCTTAGTATTGTAGAGGCCATGCTAGCTGAGGGATTCTGGGAGTTATACTCCAAAAATAACCTTTCTAAACTCTGCTCTACAGCAAGGCTAGGCAATCTAAATTCTTACCAGAGCAGCAGTCCTAACTGTCTTTTGCTCTGAGGATGCAAGTGGTAACTTGCAGTCCCTGCAAATGAATCACAATACTTTTCCTGGCAAATTGAATGGTGTCACTCTGCTTGCTAGGAACATGTCTTTACAGTCTTCCTATAATTGCTTCTAAAGGCTAGAAAGACATGTAAGAAACTGTGCTGGAGGAACTCAGGGTGGGGGCATCCTCTTTCTTCCTTTGCCAGTACAGCACTGGACTCCTTGAGAAATACAATTGGACTATGCTGCAGTCACCTGTCCTTAAGCATAGTTTTCCTCCATCAAGGTGCTCCTCCTTCTTGCTCTGGAACTGGCCCTGGCCTTGCTGTCTAGCTCAGATGAGTGGAAGTCCCTGTTCAGCTCCTCACACCACATCCTGTGGACTGCTCCTGGACATCTGTTTTAAAGCCGAGCTTGAAAGATTCCGGATGTGTGAACATTTTTATGTTTGCTTTAGTGCCAGAACGGAAAGCAAATCTCTGAACTCATGCATCTGACATGCTAGCTTTCATGATATTGCATGTGTAACCCAGTCTCTGTTTCTCTTTTTAGTGTTTGAACAGGATTCTTCCAATAAATAGTTTATATTTCTTTTTTATACCACTAAATTCACAGTGCTGTTGTTTGCAAATTTACTTAGAAGTCAACCCCTTTGTGTTGAATAGGCATCTATAGGTTTGCACACTCAGAATGACATTAATGTAAGGCTGCAGTTTCATGCACATTTTCCTGAGTTTGCCCCTGAATTGAGTAGAACTTATTTCAAAGTAAATCTGTCCAGGTTTGAATTGCAATTTAAGTACTTTCTGCAAAAGAATACTGGGTTACAAGGTCACACACATCAAACTAACTTATTGTTTAAAGATACAGTACAGCCATGTTAGTTTGTAGAATCAGTATGTAGAGAGATCTTGTAGCACCTTTGAGACTTAGGGCCAGAACAGATGGCTCTTTAAAGCCACCGTCCGGGCAGAACGCTCCCACGCCATCCAGAAACCACCTGGAAGTCAGTCAGCCGACCACAGGATGGATAGGAATCCCACTTTTTCCCAGCTCAGACTGGAACTGTCCCTGCACACTAAAAGTATGCATTCTTTCACCGTCCTCTCAATTTGTATGTTACTTACAAAAAATTTCTAGCTAGAGAGAGGATGAAAAAAGGGAGGCTGAGCATTATAAAAAGATTTGTAAAAAAAAAAAAGCTTCTTTGTCAGACATTTTGTTAATTGAGATATGCCTGTATCTCGCCTTCTATCTAGAGATCTCAAGGCAGCATACAATAAAACTAGACAAATTTAGAACAGTTTGAATAACAAAAATATGTTAAATGCTAAAAATATATTAAACAGTGTAACATGTTAAAATTGCAAATTAAAACTTGTTAAAATACTTTAAAATAATTTGATACCATATACATGTAAGCGTTAGTTTAAAACAATTAAGCCCCCAATGTGAGTGAACGGCCATGTTCTCATGCCAATCAGGCCACCAAGGAGAAGGTCTTCATAACTGAGGTGCCACAACAGAGAAACCCCTCTTCTTAAGCCTTAAATTGTGTGCAAGAGGGAATGCTGGCAGGCACGGCTTATCTTGCAAGTTACACCCGTTAAACTTCCTCTTCTACAGTTAGGGTTGCCATAACTGTCCACTATTACCAGGGACAAAATGTAGGACAAATTCGAGACCAAACTGTAGGACAACTGCAGGACAAAACTCAGCCCAAGATGTAGGACATTTAAGAAAACCTACACAACTATTGGGGTTCTCCTGTCCTCTGCCAAGGTTTTGGTCAGCCATTCAACCAGCAGCAATGACAATGGGGATCTTTCATGCTAAGCCCCTTCCTCCAAACTGCAGATGTTGTTGTTGTTGTTGTTGTTGTTGTGTGTCTTCTAGTAATTTGTGACATATGGCTAACCTATCACAGGGTTTTCTTTGCAGTATTTTTCAGAGGGGATTTGCCCTTGCCTTCCTCTGAGGTTGAGACCTGCTCTTCTAGTATCCTAGTGCAACAATCAAACCATTAAACTCTTCCTCTATATATTAACCCTCTATGTACTATTATAAACTTTTTCACAGGAATCTAAGGTCCAGGCAACACATATGATACTCCCAAGCAGTAATTCAGCAATGAGACACCCCCCCCCCCCAAGAACCTTACTTGCAGGCCTTGGAAAAATAAGTTTTGGGTTTCAATTCCCCAAACTCTCCAACCAATTGACATGTAGGCTGAAGGATTTGGAAGAGTTACATTTTTTAAAAGTAACTTTTCCAAGACCTTTGATTATATAGCATGCATTTCCAGTGACTTCATCTTCCAGCAAAACCAAATACACTATTAGGAATTCTGCCAGTTTTGAGCTGTTAAACTGTAACTGTTCAAAGTTTTGTCCATTGCTATATATCCTTGGTGGGGTGGATGGCACTCAACCAGTGTCAGAACCGTAGGAGATGTATGCCAATATTGGTACCACACTAAGACCACACACTGTTGCTGTTTCCCACCAAATCACTATTCAGAAGTTAATTTTTCTTTAAAACCAAGTGGCTAGATGCAGCTTAAGCAAGCTTTTATGATTCACACGGCCTTTTGAACCTTATGGACTTTAGTGCTCCTTAAAACTGGCTTCCTAGTGACAAATGGTTAGCATCATTTCATCAAATACCCAAAATCTTAAAATAGCTCTAACTCCTGAACAGCATTCCAGCAGTTCCCGGCCCTCGGGATCCCACTCAGCTGGGTTTTAACGGTAACATTTATTTAACCAGCAATTAAATGGAGAAGGTTGAGCCTCCCCAGTGATTCTTTCCAGAGGGTCCTACATGTTTATAGAACACAATGAAAACAATACAGTGGATAAAAATCATGCTGTTCCATCAAGTCCTTGGCACAGCTCCTCAACACAGAATAAATTGGTTTGGTACATTAGCGTCAGTGCATTACACAATGACTGTGAGTAATAAAGGGTCAGGCACCTCTGTAAAAAGACACTTTTGCAGAGTTATTTGTTTTGAAAGGAAAATAACACCAAGTTTCTATTGATGCTATAGGAGCAGTCTGTGTCCACCCTGTGGGAGATGATCCATAGATGATAATAAGCCAAGCCATTATCAACCAGAGAGGAACACTGACAAGGGTGAATGCCTGGGTGTGTCACACATCCTACGTTACGAAGAACAGTCCTCTTTTTGATGGCATACTATCCTTAAAGGATCATATAGTCCAACACTGGTTTAAAGATAAAGAACCATAAGATAAGAGAGCAAGGCCTTGAAAGTTTTGGCATCTTATTAGTCTTCCTCACTACAGTGCAATAACATCATATTTTTACTTCAGTTATGGCAATTACTTCCAAACTTGCATTCCTTCAAATTAAAATATGCTTATAGTATATGTACACACGCGCGCACACTCAAAATATATGCAAACCATTTTGCATATGTAAATATCATTCAAATAGTGGCCTCTTTTGGTGGGGCAGGAATGATGCTTTTCTTCTTTGGGGCAATATATATGTAGCCACACTAAGAGAAACGTGCACTTTCAACACTGATAAAAGGAAATATTATGTTTCATGCACTGTAGGTGACCCAGAGGAAAAGAATGTGAAATTTTGTTGGTCCAAGTTTTTCTATTGAGATTATTTTTACTAAGAAATCTAAATGAAAGACAAAGTGAACTTGTATGTCAGAGAAGCAATCTGAGGTTAGCTTCAGGACACTGTCCAAGCAGACAGAAGTACCAAAGCAGGAGCAGCAGAGCTAGGTAGAGACCTGCAGGAAGCAAGGCAAGAGGAAACAGAGCAACACCACACAGGTGATTTTTTGTTTGCATTGATTAAAACTCTTAATAGGTAGAGATTTATAGGAATTTATATATCAGGAGAGGACATTCACCAATCTTAGTAATTAAAGCAAAGCAGAGAGTTGGCAAAGCTGTTTACCAACCAATAGGGTTTTGTACCCCAATAGGAGCACAACAGTTGTGAGATTAGATCTCCTATCCCAGGACACTGATTCTCAAGCAGGGGGAATATCCCAATGGCACTGGACTTCCAGGATACCTCACCACTGGCCATACTGGCTGCAATTTCTGGCAATCCAACAACTTCTGAACCACCACCGCCACTGGTTCAGACCACTATACCAGATTGATTAGTTTGAATCTGGCCATGGTTGATGGCCCTGATGTCACATAGCAGTTGGAATAATTCTATGTTTCATATCTTAGTCAGTGCTTTTAAGAATAATGTAACCAATGCTTCCCCACCAAAAAAAAAAATTAAGTAAAATAAAAATTCCAACCAAACAGCCAGAAGAATTGAGAGACAGCAAAGGAAGATGGGCATTATTCACAGCAGCACCCCCCATTTGGCACAATACTGAAGTGTTCAAATTTAAGTGCCAATAATCTCTAGCCAACAGCCACATACTCTCCAACATCTCACAAATGAAAACCAAGGGATGTGTCACCAAGGTATGCTAGGGTCTTGTCAAAAAGGCAAAAAATTATTAAGAAGGATGAACACACAAGCTAGGATAGGTTGCAGCAGTTTGCTTTTGCCTGAGCCTACCAGAAACTGCAAGATTCCACCCTTCCTCTCTTCTCCACTCTGCTGAGTTAATTGAATACAAACTATTTGTGCACTTTGAACTCAGTTTTGAGCAACTGTAGTAAGCAAAGGACAAAGGGGAAGTGAGCATTTTAAAAGTATCTTAAAAAGTAATGAGGATTAATTGGGACTGTACCTGCCAAACTGGGACAATTGGAAGGCATACAACTGGCACTCAGTGGGAACGATAGAGCTTTGATAGGAGAATGATAGGGTGCAAACTACAGGAAAAGAAATTCCACCTTAACATTAGGAGAAAGATCCTGACAGTAAGAGCTGTTTGACAGTGGGACACACTCCCTGGGAGTGTGATGGAGTTTCCTTCTTTGAAGATTTTTAATCAGAGGCTGGATGGCCATCTGTTGGGGGTGCTTTGATTGCATGGCAGACTGACTGCATGGCAGATTGAGGTTGGACTGGATGGTCCCTGAGGTCTCTTCCAACTCTATGATTCTGTGATTAAATCAATTCTACCATTTAAATTAAAGATCCGGAAAATGCCAGGTGATGGGACAGCAGCTCACAGTGTAGTAAACAGTGTAGCTTTGAACCCTGACATACACATTTCAATCCATCTGTATGTAAACAGTAGAAATTCTAATTAGGGCTGAATAAGTGATGGAAAAATCCAGGATAACTATTGCTGGAAAACTATACAAAATGGTTGACTGAATTATACAGTACTTCAATTTTAGTTTTTATTAGCTGAAAAGACTGCACATCCTTATTTTCCATCCTAACTTGATCTGGAAAAAGATCTTTTTAAAAGTCTAAAAACAACAAAGTAGTGCTTTCCAATACAAGTCACATGTACACAAGCGAAGAGTGAGCTAACAACACTCTGAAAAGGCAAAAGGCACATGCATGTTAAGACGCATGAGATTTCCTGTTTTATTAATCATTCCTAAATCAGGTTTTAAATGGCATGATAGACATACGTATGGTTTTGGGTACTTTTGAAGCCACATAAAATATGTACATTACTGGCATAGCTGTTGAGCAAGAGTAAAAATCATGAGGGCATTCAGTTGCTGCTGTTGTTGTACCTTCAAGTCATTTTTGACCTATGGTAACCCTAAGGCAAACCTACCATAGGGTTTTCTTGGCAAGATTTGTTCAGAAGAGTTTGCCATTGCCTTCCCCTGAGGCTGAGAGTGTGTGACTGGACTGCAACTCCCAGGAGCCCTAATCAGCATAGCCAAAAGTAAGGAATGCTATGAGCTGTAGAGCATGATTTTCTTCCTCATGTATCTTTTATCTCACTATGAAAAATAAATAATCACTTTTTCCATATTACAATATGCTTCACTCTCAGTTTCTGGTCCTCATGCAGAGAATCACAAAGAAAGCAGAATACTGCCTCTGCATTTGGAGGGATTTCATCCCAAAGCCAGTGATAAAGTTAATTTTATTTGGTAGGAGGGGATAGAGATATTTAGATTCAATTATTACTTCCAACAGTAGACATGATGAAGCAAGGGAATGCTGGTAGATTAACATGTACGTAAATTCCATAGTTTTACTATATCTACCCTAGTTGGAACTAACAATTGGATATAGAATTACACCTGGATTATCAGAATTAGATATCCAAAAGTAAACCCCGTAAAACACTCTGAGACTTACCACTGACTAAGCATACATAGGTTTACTCTCTGAGGCCTTCCATTAAGCATGTTATACACTGGATAGGGGGAATGTGATAACAGGGGGTGGAGAATGAGTATTGCTTAAATGGAGCAAAATAAAATATAAGGGGAATCTGTATTAAATACTTCCAGCAGTCAAACAGACTTGGAAAACACAGACTGTCCCTTTCCTCTCCCAAACAAGAACAAAGAAAGACTTCCCTCGCTCAGACAAAAAGCAGAAGACAGTTCCTGAAGTGCATTGCTGGCTTTTGCACATTCCCTAATTCTAATCTGTTTATGTACAACTGTTTCCACATACAAACACCATTGCTAGATCAGGAGACATAGAATTAACTGAGTCTGGGATTCTGGCAGGGGCCAAGGGTTAGACAATCACATGAATTAAACTGGCAATCCTCCATCACTTATCTGAAAATGAATCCTTTTGAAGTTAATGGGACTTCTAAGACTCAGAATCTAAGTACACATATGTAAGGATGCATTCCATGATTCCATTGTTTATTCATACAAGGCAGGTGTGTAGGGAACCTCCAACCCTCCAAATTTTGAAGAGCTGCCAGCTCCCGCTGTACTTCTCCATTGGCCAGACTCACCAGGGATCATGGAAACTGAAGTTCAGCAACATCTAGAGGGCCACCCAGTTCAAAGGGATTCTCAGAATTCCATTTAGCCCACACTTTCTGTTCTAGTTTCTTTATTAAGGATTGTTCCCACAAATGTGGAGCATCTTTACTATTCCTCAGTACAGTGCTAACATGGGGAATCACTAAAGTAGACTGAGGAGGGGAGACCCAAATGCACTATGATGTATAATGCTGCCACCAGTTCAAATGTCACTTCAGCCATAAATCTGCTAGGTGGTTTTAGGCAAGCCCCCAGCTTCTCTCAGATGAGCGTTGGGGACAAGCATCACACAGGGCTAGAACAAGACCTAGGCATTGTTCAATGCAGGTTTGGGACCCTAAAAGAAAATTAAACATCATTTTTTCTTAACATTCTTCATCACCAGGTTTTGTTTCCCACTGAGTTATGCAAAGAGGGGAAATGTATGCCCCTCCAACTGAAGGACTGCAATGCTTATCATCCTCACCACTGGCTTTTACTGGCTAGAGGTGATGGGTGCTATAGTCCAGCAACCTCTCAAATGCCACAAGGGGCCCACTGCTGCTGGTGTACAGAGAAGGCAATGGGAAAACCATTATCAACTAGGCTGAATGAGACTAAAAAGATACAAGAAATCCTTTCACGGTGCTAAACAATGTCATCTGTGCACTGTTCCTTCAAATTTTGTTATCAAGGACATACATTGACATTCTGAAATATCTCAAACGGTTGTCAGTACCTAGAAGTTGAAGAAACTGTAACAGTTTGCAATTATTCTTGGGCTTGGGGTGAACTGGATGCTCCTTGGACAGAACGAGGCAAGCGCTTGGGTACATTCCTGACTCAGACCAAGATTTCTGCGTTCCCCCCACTTTTCTACAGAGAATTACTGTAGAAACTCCTTCAGTTCTTTAACTAAATCTGTGGTGGGATGTGGAGTGTGTGCGCAGATCTCCTTTCTTTCAGATCCAGGTGGCTGCTCCCAACAGAGATACCGGAATTACTGTGTAGCCCAGTTTAATAGCGCTCCTTCTCTCCCAGCGCTGTAGCTAGCCTTGGTGTATGAGCCTGTTGCTTAGGGATCAAGCCAAGAGGTCCCATAACAGTCCTTGCATCCTTTCTGGACAGATTCAAGGAAGTGGGCCTGTTTAGCTTGGAAAGAAGGAGACTTCAAGGGGGCATGGCAGCACTTTTGAGACATCTGAGGGGCTCTTACACAGAAGACCTATCCTCTGGTGCCCTAAAAGACAGGAGTTGTTCTTAGGCCACTCCAATTTGATCTTTCTGTTTCTCTGTGTGCAGGCTGAAAGATAATGTTATGGGTTTCAGCGTTTCATAGAGAGAAGACTCTAATGCATTTCCAAAGTCCATTTCTATCCAGTCCCAAACCTCCAATTGTAATGATTCCAGAGCAGAGCCCTTCTTTTCTAATTAACCACAACCTCCAGATACACAATCCTCCATTCCTATGCAGCTCTGCAAGCATTATCATATCACACCCATCAGACACAATGCAACAGAATCCCTAATACCAAACAATCCAAGCGTCTTGCTCAGTTATTTCTACACCTTATTAAATAATCACCAAAACAATACTGCTTAGATATGCACATATTTTAGCAGTATCTGAACTCTAATATATATATATATACACACACATACTATACTCTTATATATAACTGAAGGAGCCAGCATAGTGTAGTTAGTGGTTGAGTATTGGGCTGCAACTCTGGAGACCAAGGTTCAAATCCCAGCTTGGCCATGGCAACCCACTAGCTGGCTGTGGGCAAGTCACACTCTCTCAGCCTCAGATGTTGGCCATGGCAAACCCCCTCTGAACAAATGGAATTAGAGTTGCCATAAGTCACACAACAACAGCAACAATATAGAACTAAACTCTAAAAGTGTGTGTGTATGAGAGAGAGAGAGAATAAGAAGGAAACCAACAGCATTTCTCCCAGGTTTGTCCTGGATCCAATAAGAAGGCTATTCCAAACGTTTTGCTCTTGAGAAATATTTTAAAGTTCTGTTTGTTAACAAACAGAGAGAGAGAGAAGTCAAAGGCATCTGGCTAGAACTGTACTTGCATGCATTTATTTATTTGAAAGAGCTTTCCTTCCCACCTTTTCAGTGCTGGGAAACAGGGCAAAGAAGCCAGAGGGCAACGTGGTACCCTAGCGCCACCTAGCCGCCGCCTTGGGGCACTGCAAGTCGATCTATGGGGGAAAGAAGAATACATAGGCCTGTTACAGACAGCCAAAATAAAGCTGCTTCGAGTCACAGTGGACGTATGGTGTTTCAATGATGCATGCGTCCTAAGAGTCCAGAAGCCACACCAAAGCCACACTCCAGTCCTTAGGAGTGGAACATGGCTTTGGTGTGACTTCTGGACTCTTAAGATGCATGCATCATTGAAACACCATACCTCGAAGCAGCTTTATTTTGGCTGTCTGTAACAGGCCATACACTCCTGCCTCATCCCAAAGCGGCATTCAAACCCCAGCAAGGGAAAAGCACTGCGAAGCAGGACAAGGCGATGAGGGATTCTGCTGCAGAAGTGCATTTATGGACATGCCTACTGAGCAGAGTGGCCAGATGTGTCCTAACCAAAAAGGAGGACAAGACGCTGCAAAATGGAGGACGTTCCAGAAAAATGAAGGACATGGCCGGATGAAAGCTAACACTCATCCGTGCTCAAACTGGAGGACATTTGGAAATCCCTCCTGGGAAGAAGGTTGAAATGTAGGGCATGTCCTGGAAAAGGAGGACGCCTGGTCACCCTGTTCTCGAGCTGCATAGGAATGGAGGACTTGTGTTCCTGGAGGTTGGAGATGGTTAGGAAAATAAGAGCTCTGCTCTGGGATCATCACCATCGGAGGTTTAGGACTGGACCGAAATGGACTTTGGAAGTGCACTGGAGTCTTCTCCAACTCCCAGAATTCCATAGCCTTGAGCCAGAAAAATGAGTTATAGCGGTGCCAAACCGGGTTATTTCTCCAGTGTGTGGATCATGCAAGCCAAAGGCGGCGGAAAGCGGAGCCAAGGCAACGCATTGGGAAGGAGCAGCCCTCCTCCCTGCCTCCCTCCCAGCTTTTGGGTGGACCCCTCCCTTGCCAGCCAAAGGTAGCCCACTTACCTAGGCGTCCTTTGCCGTCCTGCCTGCGGGGTCTACTCTCTCCTCCTTGGATCTCCCTCCGTCCTGTGTCCTGTCTGGGCTGGAGGGGCCGAAGGGGAGAGGGAGGGGGACAGGAAATGGGGGGGACGGGGCTGGGAAGGGCCCTCCCTCCCTCCGCACACGCGCCCCGGCCCCCGGCTGCCGCTGCTGCCGCCGACAAAGGAGCCCGCCTTGGAGAGATGGCGAGCGGAGGCGCCAAAGAGAGACTTTGGCCACGGCGGGAAAAGGGGGGAGCACCCCCAGAACCCCCCCCCCCATAAACACCACCCACTCGCTCACACACACACAGCAAGGCCAGGCCTTCCGCAGAGCCCCCGAAAGGTTCTTTCTTTCCCCAAAAGTCCGAATTAATGGTCGAAGAGCGGCAGTGAAGAGCCAGAGGGCCCCCGCCTCAAAAGAGGAGCCAGGGCGCGGAAGGCGGGAAGTGGAGGAAAGCTGGCCAGCCAGAGCTGGAAGAAAGGCGAGACTTAAGTCTACTTCCTCAAGGGCATCAAGTCTACTTTCTAGACTCATGCTTCTGGGCCCTGCTCAAAATGGAGGACAATTTTGGAATTCCTCCAGGACAGAGGTTGGAGTGGAGGACAGGTCCTGGAAAAGGAGGACATCTGGTTGCCCTGTCCAGTCTAAGGAGAAGCCAAACGCACCCACAAAGGCAAAGGAGAGTTTGGGGGAGGGAAAAGAGCTCTATCCAAGAGAGGATGGCAGTGGAAAACCTCCTCTGAAGAAACTTGCCAAGAAAAGCCCATGGTTAGGCTTTAGGGTCGCCACAAGTCAGAAATTGCTTGAAGGCACACAACAACAACCAACTCGGGGAAACCATTATTGTTGAGTGCCTTCATTTCTGACTTATGGCAACCCTCAGGGGGAACCTGTCACAGGGCTTCCTTGGCAAGTTTCTTCAGAGGGGGTTGTCATTGCCATCCTCTGAGGGAGAGAGAGTGGGATTTGCCCAGGGTCTCCCAATGGGTGTCATGGCAAGATTTGTTCAGAGGAGGTTTGCCATGGCCTTCCTCTGAGGCTGAGAGCGTGTCACTTGCCCAAAGTCTTGCCACGGCCTTCCCCTGAGGCTGAGATCCTGTGACTTGGCCACGGTCACCCAATTGTTTTCATGGGCAAACTGTAATTGTAGGACAATAATCTACTCCCAACTTCACAGCCAGCCTGCTATTGCAGTGCCACCCATAACCAAACCAAGGTTCATCCTGGGAGCCTGTATTTGTTCTACACGCTTTGCCCACCCTTCAAGCCTTGCCCCTTTCTCTCTCCCTGGTGAGGACCATCTGGTTCCAATCACTAGAAAAAGGGGCTCCCTTTTAGGCATGGATAGAAAACTGTGAATCCTGCAGGTGCAGATGGGTGCCTTTGAACTTTCTTTTCCCATCACACCGAAACCTTTTCCTACCATCTTTCATTCAGATGCCAGTTCAGGTTGGTACCAACTGGTGCCCACGTGCCTTCAGGCACACATAGCGACACAAACAGCGGTGGTTAGTTCATCAGCCAGGGTACTCTATAGCCACTCTTCCACAACTTGGGGTCCTTCAAGTGTATTGGGCTACAGTTCTTATCCTCCCCAGCACAGCCTGGTTGTTGTTGTTGTTGCTGCTGCTGTTGTTGTTATTGTGGGTGTTGTGGGTGTTTATTTATAACACCCTTTTCACCAAAGGCGACCCCAAAGCAAACCTATCATGGGGTTTTCTGGCCAAGATTTGTTAAAGATGAGGTTTGCCATTGCCTTCCCCAGAGGCTGAGAGCCTGTGACTTGCCCAAGGTCACCCAGTGGGTTTCATGGCCTGATACACCTAGAAAATGATTGACATTGGTCATTAAGGAAACTGCTGCTGATAACAAGCATCCTGGTGCTTTGTAAGCCAATTAACACATGCATTGTGGGAAGAGTCTTTTTTCCTGGTTGAAGCCTCCAGTGATAGACTGGAGTTTACCAAAGCCCTGTCACTCAGCAATCTGTGACCTAATCTCCCATTGACCTTTCTTTGCTCCAGGATGGCTACTTTAAAATTAGTGACAATGTGCTCTCCAACTTTTAAAATGCATTGTCATTTCTTAGGTCAGATTTCTACCCATGTTTAAAATGTAGGGATTTTTTGCCCTAGAATTCAGAAACATTTGTTGGTCTTATTCCAGGAAGCCAAAAGACAAAGCAGAACGATAGAAAGTTAAATAGAAGATACTGAAGACTACTTATTGCTAAAATAAAATAAAATAACAAAAAATAATGTGAAAAGTGGGCATTTTGGTATCCTCATAAGCTTCCATCCCAGTTTACATAGTAATTTTACTCTGAATGAAATGGATAAGGAGCCATTAATTATCCAAGGACCCACTTTTAATTTGGATCATCTTCAGATTACAGTATCTCCTTTATTGCATTTTTAGAAAAAAAAAAACCCAGAAATTGAAGCAAGCCAAGGTGCTGTTGGGATAACTTGGAGTACTATGCGTTCCAGTTGTACTATAAGTATCCAGAGCATTTCTAACAATCTATTAATCAGTTATACTCTCTTTACAATCAATTGCAGCTACCTTGACAATTCTTACAAAACAGCCGTGCCTGTTGACGCTCATACAGATAACAGACATATTTTGCTCACATACAAAATGACAAGACTTTTTGTAAGATGTGTAGTTCATAACTGAATAGTGGCACAGAAGCACAATTCTGGTCATCCCCTTTCCACTCCTTTTTATAAAGCTCTCTTTTCTCCTTCCCTTCCTCCCTTTTCTACTACATTTGTGCCCAATTTGTGCAAATAATTTTCCAAAGTCTTGTAATTCCTTTTTAAAATCTGACTGGTTTACAATATTAGAACATTGCTATTCAGAAATCTTGCAAACTCACAAAGACTTTACAGATATAAATAAGGAGACCCTGAGATGCTTCCAGCATTACTGTTGTCACACCAAACAAGGATGCTTCTTGAGCACATAGGGATGATGTATCCATTTACTCAGTAGGAAAGGCAGACTCATTAGAGTGCTATATTGATACTTGGAAGATCCATGTTTAAATCCATATGGAACCATGACTTCTCACCGGGTATCCCTGGACCAGTCACCCTCTTGCAGCTTGACCTGTGTAGTGGGGTGACCATAGAAGCAGAGAGAGCTGGGAGGGCTGAAGTGGACCAGGTGGAGAAGGAGAAAGAAAAGCTCCAAGAAACGGGGAGGAGTAAACAAACAGAGGGGAGTCAGCAAGAGAAGGAGGAGGAGAATTACCCCGGGGCGGGGCCAGAAAGGGAAGAGAGGAGGAGCCCGAGAACAGGAATAAAGGAGGAGGGTCAGTGGTGCGCGGGGAGAGGGAGATGTGGAAGAGGAGGACGGGGAGTGGCGGACGAGCGAGGGATAGTGCAGGTGGAGAGAAGCCCTGGGAGAGAAGAAATCCCAGTATCCCTACAAGCCCGACCAAGCTTCCGGAAACGTGGTCCTCACCAAGAGGTGAAATTGCGGAACCCCCGCACGGAGGGTGAATTTAACTACTCCGACGACGAGGACTGGGGAAGGCCACCATCCCGGGATTTGGAAGACGAATGGTGGGACCCTAAGGGAGATAAGTGGGAGTGTGGTCCTCCTCCGTTGCCGCGGGAGAAGGCCGACTGGGAACCCCTGGAAAAACATTCAGGGAGTCGCAGAAGGTGGGACTCAGGAAACCCTGTGCCAGAGAAAGGGTGACTTGGGTTTGAATTGTACTGAACCGGGTAAAAGAGTTCGGTAGTTGGCCCGTTGGCTGTTGTATTGTTACGGGACAAGGGGAAGTTGAGTGTTGGTGGTGCATTAAAACTTTGTTGCAGCACACGTGAGTGGAGTAAGTTTGTTGCAAATGTGGACTTAGCTTCCTTTTTAGAGGAATATGCAGATAGGAACGCCAGCCCCGCCCACAGCCACATCACAAGGATGTTGTGAGGGTAAAACGGGAAAGGGAATTATCATGTAACACTACATGAGCTTATTGGGATCCAGTTTACAGTTAGTTCCCAGGATAAGAGTAGGCAGATGAGAAAGATGTCTAGGCTACAGAACCTCTTCCATAGGATGGGCAAGCATCTCATTTAACTTTAGAAATCATATGGGCTTGTAACATATATATTTAAAAAAACACACAGTGTAAACCAACTGGACTCTGGCAGATCTGAGTATAAAGCCCAAACAGTGGTACAATGCTCAGTGCGTTGGACTGGGACTTCGGAAATCCAGCGTCACAGAGTGACCTTGACAGTCAATCTCTCTCAAGTCTGGCCTCCCTTTCAGAGTTTTTATAAGAACAAAGAGGTTTTCACCCTTGGGATAAAGAGAGAAAACATATAAAATAAAAAATAATTAAAAATAAATGTAGCTACTAAATAAACAAGCATTACCCATTGCTGGATGTTTTCATACAGTTTTATTTGTTCTGAAATAGTCTGTCCTGAGCTGACTCTTGAAGCAATAGTGTGAATTAGATTGACTGTATCCATTTCCATTTCAAAAATCCAAGAATGTTTAATAGAATATGTTTAATCTCACAACGGACCCAATTGTATTTCTTGTTGAAAACGGCTACAACTTGAATATATTTAGCAACATTTCCTACTTGAATAAGCAGTTCTTTGTGCATGGGGCAGAAGGAAAACTACAACACACTTCTGCATAATATGCATACAGGCTCGCTCCTTCCTTCCTTCCTTCTTGCTTAAACAACAACAACAACAAAATGAGGACAAATTAAATTAATAGATTTCCTAGAAATAGACCAAACAAAAACAGACTTTGCTGCTTAGTTGGAACATATGACCTGTGTGAAAGGGTTCACAGATCCCACTGAATTTATTAAAAGACACTGGGTTCATGGGAGAAAAAGCAGTACTATGTAGTGGTTTGAACATTGAACTATGACTCTCAAATCTCTGCTCAGCCATTAAAACCTTCTGGGTCACTTTGAGTGAGTCACATTCTCTCTGCCTCAGATGAAGGGAATAGCAAACCCCCTGTGAAAAAATCTTGCTGAGAAAACCCAATTATAGGTTTGCTTTGGGGGTACCATAAATCAGAAATTACTTGAAAGTATAAAACAAAAACAAATCTCAGCAAATTCAGTCTTATATTACGGGGGAAATGTTTTGGACTACTCAAGATTTAGACAGCAAGAAAAATGAAGACACAAAGATTAGCAAGGAAAACAGAGTTTGATGCCCATACAAAAAGTCTAATTAGACTGAACATGTCTACTAGAAGAAATGCATGACATGACATCATGACATTCAATGTTTCTCCCTTGCTGCTCCAGTTCTTGTAGCTGATAAGGCACACTGGGCAGAAAGATATATTGCATGTTACTTTTCTGAAATGTTAGATGTGAGTTGCATGGATGTTGTATACCAGTCTCTCGACTTGATGCTCTCTAGATGTATTGGATTATGGTGATATTTTCTGGGATGAGGGGGATTGTAGTTCAGAACAGATGAGAAGTAGCAGCTTGGGGGTGGTTCCACTATGTCTAATTAGACATAATGGACAAAGGCAATACAAAATGTTATGCTGGTATGGTTCTGGTTTGATGACCCACTTTGTGTTAGATGCCAGAAAACCCTGCAGTTTATCAAGATGGTGAAATGCACATTATTCTCTGTAATTACTACACCACGGAGAGATTGATGCACTCTACTTACTGAGTTTGAACATCCCAATTCCAGTGGAGGAACTGTCAGGGTCAATAACCAACTCATCTTAATTCTCAGTTCTTTCCAGCCTAAATACTGAGAAATGTTTGAATTCTGGTAAATTATTCAAAAAATAACTCAGATTAAGTCCTCTCTCTGTTTCCTTGGCTAAAATCATTAGATACAGCTGTTCCAGCCCAGAGAGGACCACATTGTACCTCACTGTCAGGTGTCTGTTGTTGTGACCTCTTTAAAAAAAGGTGACAATCCTAATTCAAAATTAATGTGGTTAAATAAACAAGCATTCAAACCCAGACCTTCACAGGTAAACTCTCAAATATTTAGTTTCAGCCACATCCAAACATCTGAAATCTCAAATTGTTTGCATCCTGGATGTGAAGAAATTTGTGAAATTTGGTAAATTCTTATCAAACTGAATGAACTGAAACAAAATTATTATCCAAATGGCGCTGATCCCAAATGTTTTCAGAACATAGTTGACTCCTGAAATGCTGAGTTAGCATAGATCCAGTCCACAAGCCCTTGAATGTCAGTTTGCTGGATACAGGTGTGGCTTTTCACTGAACTATTATCACCTATTCACCTGCTATGCAGATGTTTGATATTATCAGATGTGACTGCATCAATCACCTGTGGGAAATGAGACACAGAGGAGGTAAATAGATTCAGCTTCACTGCAGTTCCCTAAACAAATAATTGATGCTGTGAAAGCTGACTGATAACCACCCATTGGACCATTCACAAAAGGATGGTGGCAAAAAATAAAAAATGTAATAGTCAGAATCTCAGATGTGGGGTGCAACTTTTCTCAAGCCTGCCCTATATCTTATTGGATATAGGAAGCACATCCATGCATTATGAATGGAAGTAACAACCCATTTCCTTGATGAGATTACCTTTTTTTATGCAGACTGTATATATGTACAACCTATTTCATGCCTGGGGCATTACGTAAAAGCTAGCATCCTATGTATGCTTGCTTTAAAATGTAGCTACTTGGGGTGGCCATTGCCTCTCTCATTAAAATTTAATTCAGTCCCCAAGTTTCTATCATTGCAGTATCTTAAAACTTCATCTGAGCATTTAAAAATACTGTTTAGGCATGAAAAAGAAATTTGGCAATATGCAAAAATAAGGAAATATAAGTTCTAGGTGTGAATGATTTTAAGTATTTCACTTTCTGCATGCTAAAGGACTGAAGAAAAATTTAATAGGAGGGCAGAATTCTTATTTGGATGAGAAATACTCTTATTTACCTCCCTCCCCCCCCCCCCATAGATACACCCTTGAAGCCCAGTGAAAATAAGTGTGGATTGCATCAAATTGGATCTTTTAATATTTGTTCTTATTCCAATAGTTATAAGAACAGTTCTAACACAGAGAAACAAAATTCATTTGGTGAGATATAGGGGAGGTCTTTGAGCAGCAGTCTGTCAACCCTGATCCACCCACGAAAATTTGCTTATAAGTAATATTTTAAAAAACAAAATTTCTCCAGTTTCTCTTCCTTCTTTGGAGTGTAAGAATTCTTTAACTGATATCTCATTTCTAATATCAGGTGTTCCAGTTGGAATCCAGTTTCAAGATCTACTTAAACTATGATGTTAAGATTTGCAGCATTAGAATCCTGACTGGTTATATCCCTAGATTTATTATAAAATAAATCTCTGGCAAACAGCTGGCAGATGTATCAATGAAGAAACTGGGGTACAATGATGATAACAGAAAGTGGGTCATATTCTGTGCTTGCTAGGAAGATTATAAATGATACTATCCAAGACTCCAGTCTGCCCGATTGTGTGTTGTAGCTTCAGTTGAATGGAAATAATTATAATAGCAGCCATGACAAGTCACCCTCCCCCCTTTTTCCCCCTATTTTCCATCAGTAAGCCAGTATTGACCCAAATATAAGAGATCATCTTTGATCTACTTGACCCAGTGAAGCCTTACTTTTGGCACTGAGAAGGTAGGAGCTGAATAACAGAGGACTTGATCAATGTGGGTTAGAAAACTAAATCTGTCAAATTCAGATATCAAGCTGAGGGATCAATAATCAGCATTATCCAGGGCAGCTTGGAAATTACAAATGGGGCAGGGGACCAGCAAAATGTAGGAGTGAGGGAAATAAGAGGTAGCCAGAAGCCAGTCTCTGAAGTGAATGATGGTGCAACTGAAAGTCAGAAGGAATTCTAACATTTAAGGCAGTGACCAGAGCTGATTAGGAACCAGTCCTTGCATTTAGAGGTAGAGCTAAGTAGATGCTGGTGGCTTCCATGTCAGTGGAGCAGTGGATCCACTTTGGGTTGCAGTCCATACTTTAAAGGAACTATCTATGGTGCTTATCCTGTTCTGGTACCAAGGGTCAGCACCCTAGATAGCTCCTTTAATGTGTGGAGTAAGTCTCAAAACAAATTCACTAACTGGTTGACATGGAAATTTCCAGCTGCCATGGCCTTCCTCAAAGAATATAGACTCCAGCCATTCTTGCCTTATACATCCAAATGGCCTTTAATTGCAAACCAATTGTTGTAAATATTTTTGACTGCTGCAGCTATCAGCTATGAGTGTATGTTTCTTAAATTAATAGATTCACTGTCAACTGGTACTAAAACTGCAAGGGAGAAATGGCACCATCCACCAGGAGCAGGATTTGAATTTGTTCCTCTTTCCCCCCTTTCTGCCACATATCTAACTGCTATCGAACATCAGAGAACTCAAAGAACAGAAGACTGCTATTTCCAAGTTCTCTTACCCACACTTGTCATAGTCTGAATAAGAGGAAGAGTATGGATAAAATACCATGGAGATGTATCTATGAGTATGTCCCATTGAACTCATTGGGACTTACATCTGACTCAACATGAATAGGGACTAGTAAGTTTCAGAATTTCTGTGCACAATGTGTTACAGCAAGGTTAGGAAACTTGGCACTCAAGGAGTTCTAGACCTCAACATCCATCAGTCCCACCAGAATAGCCAAGGCTAAAGGATTATAAGAGCTGAATCCCAGAACATCTGAGAGGTTAAAACCCTGGTTTAGGCTTTAGCCACACTGTAGAATTAAATCAGTTTGCACCATTTTAACTGCCATGACTCTGTCCTACAGAATCCTGGGATTTGGTGAGGAACTAGGGCTCTCTGACAAACCAGGCTGAATACCTCGCCAGACTACAAATCCTGGGTTTCTGTATGATAGGTTAATGGCAATTAAAGTGGTATCAAATTGCTTTAATTCTGCAGTGTGGCTAACATCCTCGGCAAGTTTGCATCCAGCCAGCAGTATTTGAAGACACAGCTTCCAACTCATGACAAACTGAATCATGTTGCATTCCTCAGCAGAGTAAAATTCCATCATCTGTTCAGCTGGATTGGTGTCAATGCTGGGATAATTTTAATACCAAGTAAAAACCTGGCTTTTTATTAAAGCCTCCAGGCATAACTGATTTTATCCAGCCTGTGCATGTCCAATTGTTACATTAAAACATTATTTAAAACTATTTAAACTGGATTTTAATTGGTAATATTAGTGTATTTTTAATTTTTTAATATTTTGTTATTATTTATTGTTTTAAATTTTATTTTATTGAAAGCTGCCCTGAGATCTTCAGATATAATGTGGGATATAAATATTTTAATAAAATAAATAAATAATAGTTGTAATTAATAAAACATTACTTACTTATTTACTCACAGAGGCCTTCACTTTCAACTTACTATTTACGGTAAATAGATGGTGTGTAAAAAAACTTTGGGGGGGGTAATGTTTCCCATCCCCACAAAACTTTCTAGGACCAATTATTATTGGGTTTTTTTCTAATGATTTGTGCCTTCTCATGATGTGGTCAAAATACAACAGCCTCAGTTTAGTAATCCTGGTTTCCAGGGATAGTTCAAGCTTGATCTGTTCCAGAACCCATATGATGTATTTGTCTTCTTGGCTGTCCACAGTATCCTCAGCATTCTTCTTCAGCAGCACATCTCAAATGAGTTTAATTTACCTGCCTTGAATCCCACTGCAGGATAAAGGCAGGATATAAATCTTGGAAATAAATAAATAAAAATAAAAATTATTCCTATCTGCTTTCTTCACTGTCCAGGTCTTACATTCATACATGGCAATGAGGCATGTGATAGTTTGGACTAGCCTCACTTTAGAATTCAGAGATTTGTCTTTGCTGTTTAGGATTGTGTCAATTTCTGCTCTTCCCAGTCCTAGCCTTCTTGTGATATCTTTACTTCAATATCTGTTCTGATTTGTTTCAACCAAGGTATGGGAAATCTTTGACTATTTCAGTTTTCTCTAGGATGAACTCTTGTAGATCTTCCATGGTCATTATTTTTGTTTGTTTTACATACTTAAGATAAAAAAAACATTTCTAGCCATGATTTTGGTCAAGGTAGACTTCAAAGTGTTTGGGTAGATATAGAGGTGAGGAAGATTTCCAGTTTCTGGAAAAGATTTGGTTGGGGGAGCAGGAACAAAACACAACCCAAATTTCTTGCTCCTTTAGGAGCAATTTGATTTGCAATGTCAGCAGATGGCACTTAATTAGCATAGTGCTCATATATGGCTCTCTGTCATATTTTTGTGCTTGAGTCATCCTCTTCACTTTATGGCACTATATGTGTCTCCAAGTTGCCTGTCAACTTATGGTGACCCCTTGAATTCTGTAGGGTTTTATTAGGAAATGAATATTCAGAGGTGGTTTTGTCAGATCCTTCCTCTGAAATATAGCTACAACATCTGATATTCATTGGTGGTCTCTCACCAAAGTAATAATCAGGGTTGATCAGATCAGATGGGATTAGGGTATTTAGGGTGCCTTTAGGGTATTTAGACTACCCTATCAGAAAACCTGGTAAAGTGAAGAGGACATCTCAAGCAGCCAACTTTGTGTGTGTCAGGAAAGCACAGTAAATCATTATTTATTTATTCATTTTTCACTTCCTGGGAGAGGTTCTCAAAGTGTTTTCAATATTGATTAAACTAAAATGCACCTTGACTATGGGGGAGGGTGCTATTTGTCTGCCCTCCAAATATCTTCAGCCTGTCTTACAATCACATAGCAGGACTATTAACTATGGGTACAGTTTAAAACTGGACAGAGCTCCTACAGTATATCTTCGATGAGGGAAGAGGGAATCTGAGCAGATACTACTAGGCACCAAACCAGGAAATAAGAAAGTCTGCTCAAATTCCCTCTTCTATACAGCCACTAAAGATACAGGCGTCCTCTTCAGTTTTCACTCTGACAACTGTGTCTATGATGTCATTGGTTATCACCAGTAACTCTCAGAAAAACAACATCCTGTTAGCAAGTTAAGTCACCCTCTTGGTTGTTGAAGAGGTTAGAATTTATTACTGACTACACAACGACCAATCCCCCCAATCCACCTTTTAAGCAATGCACTCCCATCCACAACATATCCATTTCTATGTCATTGCAGAGCCAGGGATGGGAAGTAAGAATCACCTGAGATGCATCCAGCTATTTTGCTGTAGTTGAACATACTGCAAGAACATCATCTTCAAGGACATCCTGAAGCTCCCTGCAGGTACCTGTTTCATTGTGTCCTCCTACAAGAAAATAGTTGGATGTGTTTATGCTAATTCCCCTTCATTGCTTAAAAAGTGGGTTTTGTTGCAATAGCACTGGGAGACATAGCTACAGAGATGTTGCTTTGCAGCAGATATACATCTTCCCCATGCAAGGTCTCAGCCATTTTGCAGTTTTGCCAAGGCTAAAATGTAACCAATTACTAGCTTACTCTCCCACTAAAGCTATCCTTCTCTCCATAGTGAAATAAGGGTGACATTAGAGGGCTGGTTAACATGTTCGGCGACATTTTGATAGCTGTGGAACACATTCTCTTCATCAGAAAATCACCATAATATGGAAGCTACCTTGGAGGTCATCTAGTCTAGTGCTGGTTAAAAACTATAGACTGGTGGCGGTCTACAAGACATTGCCAGTCCATAGCAATTTTCCAGGAAATAAACAGTTGTAGTCAATGACACAAATATGTTACCAGTCCCTGTGGTAGGGGGAAATCCTTGTCATTCCCCATATCAAATAGCTTAAGAAGCAGTGATCTGGTCCAACTGTAGTTGGACTACAGCATATAGTCCAACTACAGTTATGCACAAAAGATGACTGTTCAGCCTCTGCTTGAATGCCTCCAGCAAAGGAGACTCAGCCACCTCCTGAGGCAGCCAATTCCACAAAGTTGAACAGTTGTTAAAAAGGTTCCCCTACAGTTTAACTGAAATCTGAGACATCCTGAAATACTCCATTAGTTCTAGTCTAAAGAAACCAAACTGCCCTAGTGTTATCCCTGGTATGACTGAAATACCAGGTAAAATGATTAGGCAGTTACCCACCCCCACTGTAGACTCTCCTTCCTCCAATCCAGTTCTATCAACATTCTCTATGTCATTTCTTATCATGGAATTTGTTTCTTTGAAATGTTACTTTCAGATATTAGCAAGTGTATGTATTTCTACATACGCATAGTGACCTCAGTATGTAGAGGCCACATCCTTATCTCTGAGCAGCCCATTTCAGTATTAGACTCAATATTCGCCCACCTGGATTTGATGTGAGAAGGATAGTTTTCTTGTAATGATAGTGCTTAAATGCTTTCGTAGTCCAACAAAGCAGCCTTGTCTGCTTAGATCACACAGTCTTAAGCAGCCCAGAATAAGAGTTTGGCTGTTTCTCATATAAACCAATGCTAGGCAAAGATGTGCCTCAGTACATTGTGTTTCACAGTCAGCAGTTTCAAAATGACCCAGCAACAGACTTGCTGACAGTGTGGGTTATTGTGCATGGATGCAAGTCCTTGCAGGACAGGGCAGAAATGTAATTCACAGTCCAAGGCAAGTATAAAGGAAATTGTATCTGAAGAGTTTTCTGGTTAAACTACCTAATGCCATTAAAAATCCACCAACTCTGTAGGTCTTCTTCTGGTAAAAAATAATAATAATCTTGTATGAAAATATCAGCAGAACCCACTATTGCAGCATATTTGTTGAGAGGACTGAAGGTCCAGTTCTGGCAGACTGCACTTCAGCCAAAAGGCTCTCAGAGTGGCTTACAAATTGTTAATTAGACATTTCCCTGACCTCAGGCTTACAATCTAAAGAGACAAGACACAAAAGGAGAAGGGAATGGCAGTGGGGAAGGGGGAAAGTCCAGCAGATCTTCACTCCCTTGGAAATAGCAGTCTTCTGTTCTTTGAGTTGCTGCAGTCTTGTGTGTCCCTTTCTTGTGTATTTATACCCAACTCTATATCAAGAAATCTCAGAGCAACTTACAAACACAATTAAGCAGTTTAAAAACAGTAATTTTAATCAGCTAAAAACATATTAAACAATATAATCAGTTAAAAACAGATTTTGAAAATTAAAAGTTTTTTAAACTATATATAACAGTTGTTGGGCTGAATTGATGAGGTCCAAAGGCTTTGGTGAACAATTAAGTTTTAATGACATGAGTGTTGGCTCCACGTGAGCCTCCAAGGGGAGAGCACTCCACATTCAGCATGAGAAGATGTGTCTCTGGAGAAAAGACAAGGTTGCTTAGCAAGGCAGGAATGCATTAGAAAAAGAGGAGGACCATATTCCCAATAGATAAACTCAACCAAGCAAGCCATGACCTGAGCAGGGTGACTTAGTTGGAGGTCTCTTATTCATAGGGTTGCCACAAGACCAAATTGACTTGACAACAGTTAATAAGCCTACGAGGAAACCCACCTAAAAACAAGTTGTCCCATGTTCAAAGAAGGCTCGTCTTGAACATGTTTGGCTTGGATAAGTAGTATTACACAGATAAGTATTCAAATGAATCTATTCAAAAGTAAGACCCACTTACTTCAGTGGGACTTAGGCCTGGGGAAAGCAATCAGAAATACCAAGACTTTGCCATTTTCTCTAAGAAAAGAGGGCACTTGCTTAAAGGGCTGCACAACAATTTCCCTACTTTTATTTGGCTTTGGTCCAATGAAACAATATAATCTTTCTGTTTGTTGCTACCTTACCTTTCACACCCTACTTCCTCTTCAGAAAATACTGTATCAAGAACAGCTGCCAGACCACACACACAGTAGAGTTGCAATTCCGAGTAACATACACTAGGAGGCAAAGGAATCTTGTTGTAGCACCTTTGAGATTAACCGAAAGAAAGAAGCTGGTAGCATGAGCTTTCTTTTTTTCTTTTCTTACTTCATGTTTGCATCTGAGGAAGTAGGCTCAAGTCTACAAAAGCTCATGCTATCAGCTTCTTTCTTTCTGTTAGTCTCAAAAGTGCTACAAGATCCCTTTGCATGTTGATTTTCTAGATTAACACGGCTATGCCTTTGCATTCTACACATTAGAGGGGAAAGCCACTGATCAGAGTAGAAATTCCCTGCAATTAAACATGCACTGGGTGGCCTACTGACTGTAATTAAAGGAAGCAGCACCTCTACAACACACTCAGAGAAAAGAGAAAAGATTAACCATTACATTTTCTGTGCAGTTTGGTAATGAAACAAATTCATGGCTGCGATCCTGAGCAGACGTACACATGGGCTGACATATATTTACTCAGAAGCAAGTCCTGCCAAGATCAGCCGGTTTGACACCTGATTAAATCTGCATAGCATTGTATCCTTTAAGTGGAAGCCCCCCCCCATTCCCCAATTACAAGCTTCCTTGACTCAAATGGGATTTATTTCTCTGTGTCTGCACTGAAGAAATAATCCTACTTTAAGTGCTGTAGTTCCATCCTGTGGAATCATGAGGTCTCCAGTTTTGCAAGGACTTTAGCCTTCCTGGCCAAAGAGTGCTGGTGCCTCAGATGGCAGTTAATGGCTCCATCCACACTGCACAAATAATCCACATTGACACCACTTCAACTGACATGGCTCAATGCAGGGAAATCCTGGGATCTGTAGTTTGTTGTGGCACCAGAGCTCTCTGACAGAGGAGGCTGAATAGCTTGCAGTAACTACAGCTCCCAGAATTCCACAGCATGGACCCGTGGCAATTAAAGTGGTGTCAAAAGTGGATTGTTCCTGCAGTGTGGATACAGCCAGTGTCAAATGGCATTCTTTCTACAGTGTAGATCAGTGGTGCCCAAACTGCTCTTGAAGGGAGTTTTAGCTCCCAGAATCCCAGACTATTGGTCAACATGGCTGAAAAAACTCTTACAGGGCACAGTTTGGGGGCCACTGGTGCAGATACACCCTGGTGAAAAAGAGGTCCAAAAGACACTGCAGGAATAATCCAGTCTGAGACCGCTTTAACTGCCCTGGCTCAGTGCTAAGGAATTCTGGGGAATGTCGTTTTGTGAGACATTTAGCCTCCTCTGCCAGAGAGACATAGTGTCCCAACAAATTACAATTCCCTAGCACTGAGCCAGGGCAGTTAAAGCGGTCTCAAATTGGATTATTTCTGCAGTGTGTTTTGGACCTCTGTTCTCCCCCCCTTCTTTGAATGATTGCTAAAAAAAACAAAGTCCAAGGGACAGAATGGAACTGCTGCCTTGATCAGCTGAGCTTCAAAGAGGAAGGCGGCTGACCGTGAACGCCCCCCATTGTGACGTAACAAATGGCCGTTCCAAGGAGCGAACGCTCACACACTCGCAGTGACGTCACCGCTTCTCTCTCGGCCGTTGGCGCTTCCCATGAAGAAGATCGGCTCATAAGGCGCCCTGGGTCAAGGCAGCCTTCCTTTCCTTCCCTTCCGAAATCGCCCACGTCCTGGTACGGTGAGTTCCTCAGGCGGCCAGCAGGGGGCAGACGAGCTTCTCTGGAGTAGGCACAGCAGAACTGGCGAGGAAACTTTACAAGGACTTTCTGGTTGTTGTTGTGTGCCTTCGAATGGTTTCCCACTTAGGCAGGGTGACCAGGCGTATGTCCTAACTGCAAAGGGAGGACCAGGCACCGCAAAAATGGAGGGCATTCGGGGGGAAAGAGGACATTTGCCACATAAAAGACACTCAAATATGTAAATTCATTCTGTTTTGCCCTGCTCGCAATGGAGGACCTTTTGGAATTCCTCCTGGACAGAAGGTGGAAATAGAGGACAGGCCTCCTGGGAAGCCTCCTCTGAACAAATCTTGGCAAGAAACCCCATGGTAGTAAGTTTGCCTCAGGGTCTCCAGAAAGAAGGGAATAATGTCTTGAAGGCTTTGCAAAAAGGAGCTTCTATGTCAGAGGCCTTGTTAACTGAGGTTTGTGTGTGTGTGTGTGTGTTGTGTGCTCTTAACAGGGTTTTCTTGTCAAGATTTGTTCAGAGGACGTTTGCTATTGCCTTTCCCTGAGGCTGAGAGAGAGTGACTCGCCCAAGGCCCCAGTGGTTTTCTCTGGCTAAGCTGGGATTCAAACCCTGGTCTCCAAAGTTGTAGTCCAACACTCAAAGCATTCCGTCCCACTGACTCTTTACAAGGACTTTACTAATCATTTGAGAAGTGGTCGCTGTGTCTTTTACTATAAACAAGTGGGGCGGCTTGGCTGTGCTGTTTCCAAGTTTCTGTCCATTCGGAATGAAATCCAGTTTCCAGCTGAACCAGAGAAAATCTCTAGGGAAGTCAAGCATACGGCTATAGAGCGCACTGGGGTGTATCTTCTCTCTCTTTGGAAACTTACTATTTGCTTTTAAGGGTGATCTTGTACCAGTGACACACGGTCAGGTTGTCCAAACTCACAGGCCTCTTTGTACTGGAAAATGTGAGAGCGAGTACAGTAGATGATTTCTCAAGCAGAATAATCAAATTGCCAAGACGGACGCTGAACAACCACCAGTCCCATACCCCCCCCCCCGACCTGCAGACTCGGGGTCTATCAAAGAAAGATATAAACCCAGTCGTCTTTGTGAAAATAAATAAAAATTGCCTCACTTGCAAATTACATGTGCATACACAAATACAATGGAGGAGAGAGGAAAGAGGTAAAATGGCTGCAGGTTAGAGAGCAGGTGTGGGGAAACAAACAGGAAGTCTGCACACATGCAAACTAGTCTTTAGTGAATATGCAGAGAGATATTGTAGCGCCTTTGAGACTCACGGAAAGAAAAAAGTTGGCAGCGTGAGCTTTCCTAGACTTAAGTCTACTTTCTCAGATGCATTTGGTCTGAGGAAGTATACTTAATTATTTAATTAATATTATTTTGTTTTCTTATATCCCACCTTTCTCCCAACATAGGGACTCAAAGTGACTTAAGTCTATGAAAGCTCATGCTGCCAACTTCTTTGTTCCAGTGCTACAAAGTCTCTCTACATACTGATTCTACAGACTAACACAGCTATATCTTTGAATGCTTTAAACAGTTGCCACTTTCAATTGGTGTGATGTCCCATTATTTATGTGATCTTATTTTGTATTACTTCTTCCTCCAGCAACCTTATAACATGTACACGAATAGTATAGCACTGGATTTACACAAAATTCTGGAAGAGAGACCAGGTTATCCCAGTGTTACTGATTAAAATTCATGGGTGAAGATGGAATCAGTTGTGCTGCTTGTTAATTTAGATCTTGATATGATGGCCATAGATTGTCATGCTGTATTATTGCTGCAAGTGTGAAGTATAGCAATAACATTTTCCTTCCCTTTGTTATTGTGTGTTTCTACATTCCTGAATGCTTTAGGGCTGAACAGAAAAAAATCTATTTTCCACACTTGATTTTTTTTTAATATATAAAATGAAAAATGAAATACTCTGCACAAGCACTTTCACATTTTAAGCATATGACAACCATCTTCACTATTGGAATAATGGAGTTTGCATCTGTTATCCTGATGCCTAATGCATTTACTTGGGATGTCAACCAGTAACATCAGAAACTCTGTTCCTCCGTTCTACTCTTACCTGTTTGTTTGCCACAGGAGAACTAGCTGATAGACAAATTGTGTTCCTTCTTTTTCTTGTCACCATTGTCTATACACTTTGAACCAGAAGGAAAGGGCAGCTCAGTGGACACGGAAGAACAGCTGCTTGACTTGGGGTACTCTTGGCTGGGCTGGCACACTCTCCGATTGCATTTTGCTATACAGCCCCTGTGAGAGCTAAGGTACAAGTGCCTGTGTACTATGCAATTTGCCCATCTCACATGAACTCCTGGCTACAAGCAAAACCCCATAGATCTCTTTCTTAAAGCAAATAACTTGTAGATATTTGGGGAGGGGAGGAGATGGCTTTAGGACTGACATAAGCCTTGTCTGTTCCTGGAAATAAGTGACTTGGAAAGTGTCCAGATGCAATTTGTGTGAGCACAGTTATACAAAGCAAATGAGGAGGGCTCTTTGAAAATTAATAAAACTCATTCGAAAGAGGCAGTATCATTCCATTACTTCTTTGTCCTTTTCATTTTCCTTCTTCTCTTTCCTGGTGGTGTTATATGTGATGGTCTGAGGAAATGTACTGATTGTTTTGTTTTTGTTTTTGTTTGTTTTTTAAAAAATCAGGTTGCAGAGAATGGAGCCCTTAAATGTGAGCTATCGCTTGCAACGCACAGCAACACTTGCACAGGAAGTTCTGGAACGGGCAAAAACACGAAAATTGAACTGGCCACTTCCCAGTCGATTCCAAAGAAGGACCTTCCGGGTAAGGTATTTAACAAGAAAAATTGAGAGGCAGTGATTGGGGGTCAAGTTCATTTATATTGCAAAGAATAACCAGAGAAAGAAGAAAAATCCTCATAGCAAGCAATGGCATGGTGTTTTTCTGTGTACCTGCCAGCTTTGCAACTATCTGTGATATTTGCAGCTACCTAGAGCCACGCATCTGAGCCAGGGATGATGTTTATATGGATGAGTTTTCCCTGAAAACTTATTGATATTATTCAATCAGAGTTTGTATTCTATTCTTTGACTGTTTTTGCTGTATCTCTCCTCACTATGTTTCCCACCCCATTTCTTCTTAGATTTTCATTTCCTGAGTAAAACACTATGTAATTATCTGACTCAAAATGTCCCATTCCTGTTCACTCTAGGGAGTTTATCAGACTCAAGTTTTGGACCCTGCAATTGCGCTAAGGAAATGTAAAGAACGTTGCAAAATGACTGTTTCGTGCAATGTCTTACCACATTGCTTGCTTTTCCATCATTCCCCCATAACGTTATGTTAGCACTACAGTTGCGTGAAAGTTGAGATTTGCGTGATGCGAAACCATGCATAGCGTAACTGTCTACTACACCAGCGCCTTCCGTTTCTGTCAAGTATTTCGCATCAAAATCCTTGCACATGCCCTTTGGAGGCTTTGGTGGCATCATGACCTTTGTGCTTCCGGGGGAGTGAGGGGTTCCCCCCCATCTTTAGGGTCCTATTTAGCGGAGGGGAGGGGGAGAAGGAAAGAGCCAAAGGAAAAAGGGAAATCTGGATGCAAAGAGTGACATAAGCCAAAAGGGGAAATCAGGGTGGCTTTTGAGGGGGGGGAGTGGAGGAGGTGATGGAGGAGGAGGAGGAGGAAGGAGCCGTGGGAAGAAGGGAGCCATGGAGGGCATCCTATAATGGAGCAGGAGGAGGAGGATGAAGGACCCAGGGCAGCTCAGAGGGGGGTGAGGGTTGGAAGGAAGGAAGAGGAGGAGGAGGATTGCCCAAGGAAATAGGGCTGTGGAGAGAAGCTGGGGATGTGGGGAATTTATGCACATGATTTTTGGGGTGCTTGCTTTCTTCTTGCTCCTGGAACTTAAGCGCCATTATTATTATTGTTGTTGTTATTATTGTTGTTTGTGTTATATGCGGGTGCTACAGTCAGAATGCCTGTGCTGCATTTCCATTTTATTCTCAACTGATTCCATGGGTCAGTTGGAACTGACAGGTCACTCTGTCTCAGCCTCAGTGGAAGGCAATGGCAAAGTGTAAGCAGGAGGGACCCTATCATTTGCAGCCTCCTAGGTGTCCATGCAGGACAGAGGAATGGGGCTGGAATGGATGACCCCTGGGGGTTCCTTACATTGGAAGCCTCCTAGGTGTTCATGCAAGACAGAGCCACCCCCACCCCCACCCCCCGGGGGTTGTCTTGGAAAAGGAAGGTCACCGGAAGGGAATGGGGTCAGGGTCAAAAAGCAGCCCAGCATCATGGGAACTTTGCAATAGTAACTTTAGCGTTGCGTCGCGCTGCTGCCTACCACACCAAACCATTTCGCACACACCATTCGCAAGATAACGGGAGACCATGGCCTGGCTTCCATTTTTGCCCACAATGCCCCAAAAGGGAGGAATGATGCTTAAACTACGGGAGCGTTGCGCAACGGGCTCCCATAGAAATGAATGGCGTCTGGAAGAACATCGCGCTATCACGTTATTGCGCAATGTTGGTGACGCTAACATTGCACGATAGGCAGGAAAAATCGCCAAAAACTTGCGTCTGATAAACTCCTAGCTCACTCACCACAGGTATTGTAATGTTTATGTGTTCTATTTCTTGTTTTACTATATTTAGCTTCCCCTGATTCATGATTCTCCTATTTCATGCTCCTATAATATGTGTGGTGCAGCTTTGGACTTTCTGTTCACCTCTGAGCATGTCAACAGCTGAAATCCTTTCAGCTAGAATCTATCTGTGTCATTAGCCACAGCACTATTTGTAATTGTCCTTTGCTGTACCCCAGAGCTCAGTAAGTGCCATTTGTCTTGGGAGTCTCATCTTATGGCATTTGTTTCATTTTGGGTTGTCTCCTCATGCAGTTTTTTCTGGCAAAATACATTCAAAAGGGGTTTACTATGCCTCCTTCTGTACAGTACTGTTAGCTATGGTACCACTATTGTCTCATTCCCCCAATACTGCTGATGCCCAGTAGTTTGGCACATTTAGTCTGATATGGGAGACCCCACCAGCAGCACAGCTGCCTTTAGCATAGTCTCTTGTCTCGCAGGAGCACACAATCCCACTACCATTGGTGGCAGCTCCTCACTCAATGTTGTTGGATGTGGCTTCAGGCTAAAAGTGTCTAAAGATGGATTGTAAATCATAATGGAAACAGTGAGGTTACATAGTTAATTTTCTTCACTGAAGACTGAATGCATCCTGATGATGTGTGCTGTCTTTGTTCTTGGATCCAAGGGCATCAATATGCACAAACAGGTAGTAAGAAGCAATCTTACTTAGTGTAGTTGTTTTTATTGGGTAGGAGGAGAGGGGTAGGGGAGGTCATCTTGAATGCCATTCTCTGTACAGCATGGTAAGCTTATTGGTAGATTTGGCCTAGTCAGCCAAGAGCTATTTAATGTTTGTGAGCTTATATTTTATCAAGACAGGAAAGGATAATGGGATAATAATGTTGGGACTCTAAAGTACTGCAGTGCTTTTTGAGATCCATTTGGCTTATTATTGTATGGAGTTTTGTGGGCATTACGAAATTTCATTGACTGTATGAGATGCTCTGAGAAGATGAGACTGTAATTGATTGTTGTGGCTTGTTTTGTAGTTTTTTTAAAAAAATAAAGAGTATTAATTTAGGGAGCAGTACATCTTCTTAAGGTTGAACATGCTATTAAACCATCAGGCTATATGGAAGAAAACTCTTCAAGAGCTCTTACTATTTCATTTCCTTGATGAGCTAATATGAGATAATTGTGTATAACATGCCTTGCTCCTATGAGATATCATACTGTCCTTTTGTCTGTACAGTGCCTGTGTTTTCCATAGTTACAGAACATTTTCTTTCATGAAAACAGGAAGGGGATGATGAAGATGCATATTTTGCTGCAACTTTTGCTTCAGTCGCTGAACACATGGGTCATATCTCTGCAGAATGTGAGGTAAAATGGATCTTGATGTAGTAGTAGTAGTAGTAGCTATGGACTGATCTGTATAAAAGCTGAATGAATCAAGATTCAGAAGAGAATGAGTCATTGGTGGCTTCTGTTGAAGAAAGTACGTTTTGCCAGTACTTCCTCTGCCACCTTCCCATCCTGTTTTAGACAGGCCCCCAGATCTTCACAGCAAATGCTCCAGAGATACAGGGGGAAAGAAGATCTGGTAAACACTGCCTGCTCCTCTTTCTCTGTCAGGAGTCCCCCATGAGCAGTGTTCTCTGGATCCAGCCCAGTGACCATTATTACTATACAACTACAGTTATTAGTTGTAACTGAATTTGGGGGGAAATCTTTGTTAAAATGGTCAGAATTTGTGCCTCAACATTTCAAGAAAAGCTGGGTTTTCATATTTGTGTGTCTGTTGGCTGCTTTGTAAGTCCTAATTGTTATATTGCACAAACATAAATATTTGAATGTTTATTCTGACATTTCATGTGAGCCAGAAAAGCGGAGGAGGGAGGAACCTTGCTGGGAATTGGGGGGAAAAACCTCTACCCTTTTTTCCAGAAACTTTGCCAGCTGTTCCTGATATGTGTTCAAGCCTAAAGCCAAGGGAATTATTTGTTTATGTGTTTTGCTTTGTATTTATTTAGGGCTGCTGATCTGTGTGCCTATTACCACTTATTCCATGTGTTCCATTGCTCCAATACTTTCAAGCCATAGAGCATGTGTGGGCAACCATGGCAGTCCAAAAATCATAATTAAATTTCACTTCTGGTTGCGACCTCTGGGTTTGCAGAGCATTTTGAAAAGGTTGGGGTGTCTGAGGCAAGTTTCCAGAAGTCTTTGCCACACCCAAAGTTCTTGACCTTTGGGGGATCTTTTCACTCATTGTTTCTTGGGGGGTTCTATGAGCCATGCTTTCTTTAGACCTTCTCTAAACCAATAGCAATCATGAGAATCAAAGAATCTAACAGCATGCAAGAGAATGCAAGACAAGAATCAAATTAACCTGTAGACAGTAATAGACAAATACTTTTCTGTCACAGTCCATTCACCTTTGTTTCTCCAGAGACAGCAGAGGGCAGCAAAGGCTTATCCAGGTAGTTCAGTTTGGGTTTGTTTTGAAAAAAGAGTAAGAATGGGTGAGAATCTATCTGTTGGGAGTGTCAGAAGTGTCCATCTCTATTTTGGAAATAGCTACAGCAATTGAATTTGTCCAGAACAGACAAGAAGAATTTCATTTCAGTTTGTTTTGAAGAACTACCTACAATTTGCAAGTTCCTTCAAAGTACAGTAATGAGACTGATAACCTGGGACCTTTAATGTAAGAGAAAGCAAGACTGACAAAATTTCCCATCCCTATAAGAAAAAGTTGGTCACATCTTTGTAGAACAGACTCCATTCCTAACTCACGAAGCCATAGTTTTAAATGGAACTGAGGGTTCTTTACAATCTTGCCTTCTCGTTTTCATTTCTCCTCCAGAATTACTATTGCTGTGTGCCTCCATTTCAGTTTAAGGAGTGTGAAATTGCACACATTTTCAGATATCACAGCAGGCAAGCAACTGAAAAGTTGCTAAAAACATTTGAAAATGAGGTAAGTGTTCAGCACCTTGTCTTCCATTAAGAGAAACATATCTGAAAGAACTTGTGTTTTAAGTTGTTTTCTTTTCCACCTCTCCTCAGAATTGCATGCCAATTGTGTTTTGTCCTGATGTATGGTCCTTACAAATGTTGTGTTATTAGTATTGATATCTTGATATATGTCTGAGTCTTATAAAACAATCTCTAACTCCCATCACCCTTCTCTGTTGAGTATGTTGCCTAACAGCCAATGAGAATGGCAGTCCAACAACATCTAGAAAGCCACACATTCTGAAGATTTATTTTAGAAGTTACTAGAGAGACAAACTGTTCTCTTGGGGTCTAAATAGACAAAAGAGATTGTAGCTGCTACCAGTCAGTATTCACTGAATCTAAGCTGTGCTTCAGATGTCAGTTTAATTTTCACATGATATAATCATTATCTAAACTCAGGATGCATGCAGTGGATACGTTAGGGGTAACTGTACCTGTAAAGTCTGTTAGGGATAACTGCCTGTCACTACCTACAGACAGTCTGATCCAAACCTGTTTACTTCAAACAATTACATACAGTGGCTTCACTGGAGATGTCTGAGGAATCTGTTCCAGACCACTAGAGCTGTCCAAGGTACTGAACATATTTTATGGAAGAGGTTCAGCATCTTGGATAGCTCATTTCAAATTTGGATTAAAACCTGGACCAGATGTATCACCCTCTGACAAAGAACCACCAGCTATTTTCGGTTAGAAAGATGACTAGGAAATAAATCCGCTAGGATCTTCTAGGGGATTTGATAGTGAAACTTGCAACTTTGATTTGAATATGGCATTTAAACAGAAAATAAATCATACAGTTGGAAGAGACCACAAGGGCCATCCAGTCCTGCCTCCTGCCGTACAGGAAATCACAATCAAAGCATCCCTGACATATGGCCATCCAGCCTCTGTTTAAAGACCTCCGAAGAAGGAGACTCCACCGTACTCCGAGGGAGTGTGTTCCACTGTCGAGCAGCCCTTACTGTCATAAAGTTCCTCCTAATATTGAGGCGGAATCTTTTTTTCCTGTAGCTTCCATGCATTGGTCTGTGTTGTAGTTTCTGGAGCAGCAGAAAACAGGCTTGCTCCATCCTCAGTGTGACACTCCTTCAAATACTTAAACAGGGCTATCACATCACCCCTTAACTGTCTATTCTCCAGGCTAAACATACCCAGCTCCCTAAGTCTTTCCTCAAAAGGCATGGTTTCCAGATTCTTCACCATTTTGGTGGCCCTCCTCTGGACATGCTCCAACTTGTCAACATCTTTTTTTAATTGTGGTGCCCAGAACTGGGCACAGTATTCCAGGTGAGACCTGACCAAAGCAGAATACAATGACACTATTACTTCCCTTGATTGAGACATTATGCTTCGATTGATGCAGCCTAAAATCGTAGTGACCTTTTTTGCTGCCGCATTGCACTGCTGACTCATGTTCAACTTGTGGTCTACTAGGACTCCTAGATCCCTTTCACACATAGTCTCATTAAGCCAGGTGTTCCCCCATCCTATATCTGTGCATTTCATTTCTCTGCCCTAAGTGCAGTACCTTACATTTCTCCATGTTGAAATTCATTTTGTTAGCTTTGGCCCAGCTGTACAGTTAATTGAGGTCATTTTGAATTTTGATCCTGTCCTCTGGGATATTAGCTACTCCTCCTAATCAATTAATCTTGTTGTTCAGTACATGGGTTAAGAACATGCCTTGACATGTGTGCAGTTTTTCAGGATACAGCACAAAGTATCATAATCAATAGTTATCATTGTACCCTTGATGGAGTACATTCATGATCAAGATCTGATTGAATTTTTTTTTCACCAAGATAGTCACATTAGTTATAGACACTGTGCTTCTGGAGCATTTGGCTTTGAAGCTATGCTTATTTGTAGTATGTCCTCAGTATTTCATTGCAGACAACATTTTGATGCAATTCTTAATGTCTGTCATTGATTTGGATACTTTCTTTTTCTCTCTGGTGGCCAAGAGTATGAACCTGCTTGCCTCTAGCCTTGAAATTCCATAAAACATATATTTTCTCCATAGGAAAGTAAACGTGATCCAATAGTGGAAGAACCTGGGTGTCCTGATACAGAATCAGTTGCATTAGTTCCAGCCAAGACCTCTGACCCGAAAGCAAGTATAAATTGACTTGATCTTTGAAAGCTTCTGTGGCTCTTTTTCTTGTGGATTGGTCACTAGCAGAGCAGACAGCCCTGGCAGACAGATTCCCTTTCTTCTGAATCGCTTCAGACAAGTGGAGGGCATTCTAAAGCAGTTGTGGGTTGCAGGGAGAAGAAGGATAAGTCCTATCCTGTATGGGATAGGGGCCATAAAGCTTGGTGAAATACACACACAGTCTAAAACAATTGCTCACTTACATAAGGAACTGGTAGAGTGAAACTGGAAAAAATAAAGTGTATTTTAAATGGAGGAATCCACAAATGTCCTTACTATGGAGATTATTCATCTGAACTCTGACAATGTTCTACCCTCACTCCCAAACTAACACACATGCATATAAATGCAATGCTTTATTGACAGTAATGCCCTCCTGTTGTAAGTGTATGGTTATGATTTTAAAAACTGGATTTTTTTGTTCAAATGTATCTCTGCTATTATTTATAAAACTAAAAGAAATTGTTTTCCTAATAGTTAAAACAGCTTCTACTAGTGAGTATTAACCTTTTCTTTGAAAAATCTTGACCTATAAATTTTACATGCAGGATATCTATGTTGAAGTTTTTCCTGGCACCTACAGAGTCAGTGCGTGTTTACAAGAAGACACAATCAAACAAACACATCTGGTAAAGATTAAACCAGGAGAAAGTGTAAATTTGACTTTTGATTTATGAACAAGTTAGCAAATGATACAAATACCAACATATGACATGCATTTTAATATATTATCTTCTCTGTCTTGAGCATTTTAAATATCTTCTCAGACATAAGCATTTTATTGTGTCATTTGCCTGTATATTATAGTTTAAAACTTGTTTCAGATTTGCCATAACTTGAATCATGTAGTGTACTTTGACTTTTATACTATACAATAAACATAAAGTGTTGCTCTTCTTTTTAAAGACTTAAAGTTGTGTGAAATTTATCTTATCAAAGTTATTTCCTTTAAAAAATAGTATAGACTGATGAACTGCAATAAAATGCAAGGAGCAGAAGAGTTTCACTGCAGTGTGGTATGTACAAGATACACTTTTCTCCTGCAAATGAAAATGGCAAGATCCATTGTTAGGTTGTATCTCATGTCCCAGTCCTTCATTTCTCAGCATATTCATTTGGTTCCTGTCTGGTCTCAAAAGTTCAGAAATGAGTACTTCAAAAACTGTTTGAACTCCTTTTGCATGGTGGCTACATGTACTATATTTAATTGGTTTATTTTAATGTAAGCTGCTTCGATAGTTTGGAGGAACAGGATATTATTATTATTGTTGTTGTTGTTGTTGTTGTTGTTGTTGCCCTAAGGCAAACCTATCATACTTTTTTCTTGACAAGATTTGTTCACAGGACGTTTGCCATTGCCTTTCTCTGAGGCTGAGCACATGTGACTTGCCCAAGGTCACCCTGTAAGATTTATGGCTGAATTGGGAATCGAACCCTGGCCTCCAGAGTCATAGTCGAACACTCAAACTGCTATGCCACACTGTCTCTCTACATGTTCATAATTTGTAATTGAAACTGAAATAGAGATATTTTATCATAAGTCAGTGAAGAAGCAGAAATAAAATACTGACTGCAATCCAACTTCCCCTTAGTGTAGCATATGTATGTGCATACAGATACATTACATCAGCACTACTCAATCCCCATGCAGAATAATAACACTGTGTAACACATCTATAATGGTGGTGGTCTGCAACTGCAGGGCTCAACCTTGCTGTCCAAACACCACCATTTCTGCCGTTGGTTGCAGCATGGCAACTAAATCATGCTGCATTTGTAGCATGACTGTTCATGCTTGTCACTGATGAGATGCCAGCCACGGTATGTATATACCTTTGCCCCTACACCTGTTACAGAGAACTTATAATTCCTTTACTAATAGTGAGATGGAATTTAAACATTTTTTCCAATTGTTCACTCTCATGTTTGGGTAATACTATCATGGTAATAGACCAAACTTCATACAGTTGGCTCTCCATATCCAACTGTATAGGTCTTGGTCTATTTTGACAGTATTCATCCATGAATTCCATTGTCAATTTTTTTTTAATTCCAAAAAGCAAACTTTGATTTTGCCATTTTATATAAGCAACATCATTTTACTATGCCATTGTATATAATGGGACTTGAGCATCAATGAATTTTGATATCTGTGGGGGGTCCTGGAACTAAACCTTAGTGGATATTGAGGACCCCTTTATTTCTGTTGTTGGCAGTAGCCAATTTTGAACCTGTAATAGTAGGGGAAACTAATGTACTGTATAACTGAACTTGAAGCAGCTTTTTCTGGTGCAGGGGAAGCCATGTGTGACCTGATAATATGCAGTACCATAAAGTGGAGGGCTATGTCGAACCCGTCTCAAGCAAGCATAAATAGACCAGATAATGGTGGTAGGAATAAGATGTGACAGATGTAGGATGCTGTCTTTTACCCATAATGAATACTTTGCACTGCTTCTTTTTATTTAGAATAGAATTGAATAGCACACCACATGTTTTAATTGATAAAACTGGTATGTTTTATCAACATAAGCTGGGAATTATAGTACAATCCTCTCTCAAATATGAAACTGGATTGGAAATTGATTTGTCATTATGGCTCCTCCTTCAGCAGTTATGCTGTAATATTCTAAAACAATATTTCTTTGCTTCAATCTTCTCTCCTCCTCCCTGCATATTGGCAAAGGACACAGTTTAAATCCCCAAATGTTATCTTCTGTAATGCTTTTGGCAAAAGAAGGCATCTCAGTGTTGCCAGTGATACACCATCAGATGTCCTTGACATTCTAGCTTCCATGAAAGATTAATCAAGAGAAATGTTGTATACCTTTGCTCTTATAAGGGGAGCTGGGGTGGCTTCTTTTCCAATATTTCCAGTCTGGTCTTTTGACTTCCTGTGCTTTGGGCTTATCAAACAGGGTAGAATCTGTGTTCACTGCTTGATCCACCATTCTGATCTTGCTCAAACATGATTTTCTATCAGTTTGGGAATCTGAGGAACTTGAAGAAGAGACAGATAGAGCAACAGGAGACTCTGCTTTAGGAGAACCTTCCACTGCCAATAACTGTGTGGTAGGTGGTCTACTGAATTCTTCTTTGGCTACTTCAGTCAAAGGGGGCTGCCACCAGTAACCACTGTATTTGGGGGAGCAGCAGGAAGCACACTGTGTATACTCAAGTGATGACCTTGTATGGTGAAAGCACCTATAGTAAGGACAAATAAAAGAGCAATAGGGCCACTGAGGCCTTTGGAGATCACCTGAAGTGCATGTATATGTACAGGGTAGTATAGAATGGGAACAAATATAACAGTTAGCCCTGTGGATTTGCCCTTGAAACAGTTTCCTGCCGGTATGGGGCATGTGGATCATCTTCACAATCCTCTCCCACTGGTGTAGTGGAATCCACAAAGCAACACCTAATGGGACTTTGGCCTTCTTGCCATTCCAAAAGCTGACTGTAATTTCTTCATCTTCTTTCTCTGTTGAAAATAAATGTAAACCACATTTCAATTTTGCTGTTCTTGTCAAGAAAAGCTAGTATTACTGATCAATGTAGATTCCCAAAACTGGGTTAACATTAATTACTGTATAGCGTAGTCTGTGGGATGAACAAAGACCTATTCCAGTTGTGTATGTTTTTAAAAAATTATTGCCTCACAGAAGCTCAGACACAATTTTGCTTAGCAGAAAATTATATTATATAAAGATTATAACTTTTCCTCCTTTCTTTTCTTCTACCCTACCAAGCTTACAACTTTGCTTACATAATCAGGTTTAAGAGAAACCTGAGAGCCTTATCACACAGGTTTTTGCAGCTTTTTGCAGCTCAGATTGCGGGTCCAACAATGCGAATTCACGCGATAACATGATGTGTGATTCCTTTCTATGGGGGCTCCTTCCATGGCGCTTCTGCAGTGAATCCAAAGTGACTTTTCATTTTGATGAATTCGGAAAAAAGTGAATGCACAGAATTCGCTTTCATGCTCACTTCAGTTTCACTCCGAATTGGTCTGGTGTGGAATGCAACTTTGCTTCTGCTCTGGTACAGCACCGCAAATCCCCTGGGTTGCAAATTTCCCATGATGCGGGGCTGCAAGTTTCCCCCATTTCCTTTCGGTGGTCCTTACATTTTCAGGGCAACTTTCAGGGCAACTCATTTTTTGGGAATATATATATATGAGTGTATGTGCATGAATGTGAATATACAGATATGTATGTATATCTATCTGTCTATGTGTGTGTTGAAATTTCTGAAATGGAAGGGAAAATAAAAAAGGGGGATGAAGAAAACACAGAAATATTCACGAGGCAAATATTCATGCAATCACACAATTACACAAAACAGGGAACAAGAATGTGCACCCTTTTTCACCCCAGAAACATACAAGGTCATGATGTATTCAGACCCCCACTGAGTATGTGAAAGGGTGTGGTAATACAATTTGCACTCACTCCGCTTTGCATGAATCCGCATCACGTGACTTGCCTTGGATTCAATTTCCCCTCAATTCAGAAGGGCAACCAGGTGTGACAAAACATTCACATTATAATGTGAATTCGCATAGCTGAACCAGGAGTCACCCTGGATCTGAGCTGCAAAAACCTCATTGTGATAAACACCTGTGTGTCTGGCTGAGATCTTCTTCAGCACTGGCAGAGCATGAAGTTTCATCACCATTTTTACACAGGAGGATAATTGACAGCTGGAACAGTGGAAAGACTGTCCCTCAATGCCCCATGGCCAATCAATGGCAGTTTGAGTTTCAGGGAGCAGAGCTGTGCCTGGAAGGCATCTGCTGTTGCTGTTGTGCAGGCAACCCAGAAGAAGATATTGTACAAGGAAACCTTGGCTACCTCCTTGTGCACTGTTGTAAAACAGACTTGTGTAGTTTCTGGTTGTACAAACACAAGCTTCCAAGAGGACTCTGCCTCCTGTTTCCAGCATAACTGGTAAAATACTGATGAGCTAGGCTTGGCAACAATCATGAAGCTACTACCTAGTGCAGTGTTTCAGGTTTACTTTTAAATTGCCCTGATGTTATAGATACAGTAGATAGAGTGGCATTACTGGGGGCATGGGAGTGGCAGACCATACCAGGTGATACCCCAGAGGAGTGGTGATACCTGGTTGGGCCCTCCTCCCCTCCCAGTGCAGGATAGGTGAAGACGCACCCTTCCCGGTTTCTTGGTTGCTGGGCTTTCTCCCAGGTGAGGAAACCCAGCAATGGAGCAGCAGGAGAGATGAGTGCATGCCCTTCCCAAGTGACACCCTAGCTACTACTGCCAGGTACCAGAATATTTTTTAAAGAATAAGATGAAAGCCTATGACATATTGAGGTAGTGAAGCAGAGAGAGAAAAATACATCTAAGCAGGACTTTCGCTCACTGGGGCTCCTTCTCACTACACAATTATGCCACTCTATTCCACTTTAACTGACTTGTCAATATCCAAGGAAATCCTGGGGTTTGTAGTTTAGGGAGGGGGTTTAGAATTCTCAACCAAAGAGCTGCTCTAATACCAAACTACAAACCCCAGAATTCCATAGGATGCAGCCGGGGCAGTTAAAGTGGGATCATAGTGCTATAACTGTGTAGTGTGAAAGGGCCACTGATGCTTGGCTTGTAATTCCCCTCATTCCCATCCCACTTGACTGTTCCTGCTATGCACTCAAATCCAAGGACATGTATCATAGGAAGGGAGAAAGTGAGAGGAGAGAAGAGCTCACCAGCACCAGGAAAAAGCTCCTCTTGTATGGATCTTTAAAAGTCTGGTCACCATTATTAATAAGATTTACTACTAAGTAGTTCGCTGAAGAACCATACTCATTGCTGCTTTAGGATGGAACTACCTATATTTCCTGGATGTACATTACATATTAATTATAAATTTACCTCTCAGAGGATCCCTGGTCTCAATGCCTTGGAGGACAGTGCCAGGCCCGTATCGCTTCTGTTCTGGTTCCCAAGGTGCCAGCACTTTGTCACCTGGCATGATGGAGTGTCTCATTCCAGTCACACACTCAAGGATGTCGCTGCTGGCTGTCTCTTGCACACTTACGTCTTTGCCCGCTGCAAATGGCCTGGCAAATTGTAACAGGAATTTTCTTTTCTCACCCTGATGTCAGGGGGAAAAAACAAGGGACATGACAAGCCTAAATGATCAGCCAGTTTCTGCAGTGCATGACCATCTCTTCTGTGACACTTTAAGAAATTGCTAGAGGTTAAGAACAGATGAAGGGAATAATTTACAGGATACCAATGGTGGTGGGATGGTACCAAAGAGCACTCGGGGGGGGGGGGGGGGGGTCCCTTTCACTTTAAGTTATTTTTTAAAAAAACACCCTGTCATTGTATAACTGAGGAGAACAGTGTAACATGGAAGAACTGGCAAAATTGTAATTACTAATAGGATACTATATAAGGGCTTCCACCCTTAGAAGGAAGGAGCCAAGGGAAAAACTATGGGGGTGGGGTTAGGACATTTTCCTTCTCAAATAGGAATTCTGTCTCCTCCCAACATTTTTCTTCAGCCCCCAAATATTTAGCCTTGCAGTAACTTAAAACTTCACTTGAGCATTTAGAAACACAGTTTAGGCATTCAAAGAAAAGGGGGATAGAAGTTTACCAAGGCAAAGGGAACACAGCAGGCATAAGTGTTCTAGGTGTGAACGACTTTCAATGTCTCGCTCTTTGCAATGCTAGAAATTTATTGTTGTTGTGTGCCATCACATTGTGTCCACCTTATGATGACCCTAAGGCAAACCTATCATGGAGTTTTCTCAGCAACATTTGTTCAGAGGAGGTTTGTCTTTGCCTTTCTCTGGGGCTGAAAGGGTATCACTTGCCCAAGGTCACTCAATGGGTTTCCATGTCTGAGTGGGAATTTGAAACCTGGTCTCCCAGTCTCCTAGTCCAACTCAAACCACTGCACCACACTGGATCTCAAAATATATTGACTGGAGGGAAATTTCATGGGGGAACAGATTCTTATTTGGAGGCCAATGCCTCCATTTTGCCCCTCTCACTGTAGTATGAATGACAGAGCACATGTTTTATGGGGAGAAATTTCCACATTCAGTCCCTGGTTTCTAGCAGTTGTGGTCAGGGGAAAGCTGAGGGCACTGTTGATGTCAGTCCTATAACAGAAAAACCTGAAGAGTAAGTGCTCATCATGACACCCGCCCACCCAAAGAGAGTCCACAAATGCAGACAACGCTCCTGATCTATATCAACAAATCAGTCCTAACAGTTTAGAGTTTCAGCAGATGTTGGTATTTCTTCTAAAGCTAGTGGGACTTAGTTATTCATTCAGGACCAAGCTGTTCCAAAATATGCTGTATTTCAATAAGAATAGCTAACAACAGTATATGAACAACAAAATGAATTCCATTTGGGGAGAAAGGCAGGATATAAATCCAGTCAATCAATAAATCAATCAGTATTGCTGCTGGGAAAATCTATTTGCCGTCCCAGCTGCTGTAAAGGGAAATATGTTCACTATCCCTGTTAATCAAACAAGCTCTGTGTTTTGAACCTATGACTCCTATCTTGACAGCTCAGAGATTGCATTTTGTGTGCTGCATCTATATCCCTATTTTTCTACATATCTTGTCCTGTCCAGTTGAATGGGGTGCATGGGGATACAGATTATCTATACATACAGTACAACCTTGGTGGTTGAGGAAACCTACATAGAAATTAGTGGCGTTCGATTCATTCATTCATTCATTCATTCATTCATTCATTCATTCATGATATTCTTGGTCTTATCCATCATGTTTACAGTTTCTGTTCACTATCCACCCTGTTGTGAACATCAGTCATCTGACCAGGCATTTTTATCCCAAGCATACACGTACACATGTGGAGTTCAGCCTGCTTCACTTATATTTCAAAATGGGAAAGTTTATACCACACACTGTGCTGTATGTAGTGAGAGGAATCAAGCACTACCAAATACCTATTCTGGATCCATTCCAGAGTCACTTCAGTTACATCCTGAATACCAGTCTTTCAGAGATGTTGGTAAACAGACAGCTTTGTAGCTTGCTCACTTGAGTTAAAAAGAAAAATACAAAATATTTGTTTTCAATGTTTCACATGCTAACAGCTAATGAATTGAAGCCTGATGTTCCTGTGCACAGAGGCTTAGCATTGTAAAGTATATATATATAAACATGCTGACACATTTCCTGCAATAATATTGTTCATTAGTTTACTCACAATATCTGATGGGACACTCCCCAAATAGTGCAAATCCCCAGAGACATCTGGCATTGGTATTTAAAAAAGAATTTGATCCAGTGAGGAGGAGAGAGCCTATCAGATCAATCCTCTTTACTAAGAAATAACCCCTACTGACTTAATACAGTATCCTGTATATGCTGTATTGATACGATATGGAATCCAAACAAGGCAAATGCAGATGGAAAGTGGGACAGCCAATACATTTTTCATTTTCAAATCTATATTCTAATGACCTCTATGAGGTCTAACCTGAACTCTAACTAATCTTTATTTCTGACTTTAACTCTCCTAACATCTCAGACTCCTAAACCCAACAAACTAATCCTTAAACCTCTCACTCTGACAGACTCATCTCTCACTCCTGACCACCTATCATATACCAACCATATTCAAAATCCTCTCAGACATTCTACCAATCTAAAAAATGCAGCAATATCTCCCCTCAAAAGTCCATTACATCACAACCTCATCCAAATTCTTTTGTTATAAATGGCTAGAAAGTGTTCCTCATCAAACAAAATCACAAGGGCCTAAATCCAAATCCACCCCTCTAGCCCAGACTTTGAAAGCTTTGCCAGAATTTATGATCATTCTGTTTTATTTCTCTGGCAGAAGAACCATAGTCATGACCTAAAAACAGAGGACAGTCGTCCTTTCTTCAGGCAGATCAATTCAAATTATTCTGTTGCACATTTAGCTCTGCTTCTGTATGTTTTTGTTCTCAGTAATGAAATAGACTTCTGTATTGCATACAAACTCAATAGTGATGTTTCTCTGCTTGTATTAGTTCAAAAATATGGGATCTACATAATCCTGCAGTGCAAAGTCTGGCACAACAATTACCAGGGTCCCTTTCGAACTACCGAATTATAGGAATATGATACCAGTTTAATTTCTATGGTGCGTTACAGACCACCCTCAAGCGGGCGGTCTGCCACCACCGCCATTTGCTGCAGAGGGAAGCCCCAGCGGCCAGACAGCGAGGCTTCCCAGCGCAGCAAAAAAGGAGCACCAAAATGGTGCTCCTTTTCAAAATGCGGAAGTGGCGCCGTGAGGGGCGAAGCGCGCCCTTGCAGCGTCACTTCTGCTGTGACACATCTGGACGCTATGCGTCCAAGACGTCAAAATGGTGGCACCCATGTGGATGGGCACCGCCATTTACGACGTGCTCCACGCGTGTTGGGGCCAGGGCCGGTTAGGAAGGGGCAACTCTTCCTAACCCTACCACGCCCCTTCCTAACCCTAGCACGCACGGAGTGCGTCGTAAGTGGCGGTCTGTAACCCACCTATATTTACATCCTATGAAATGCTGGTGCTGTAGTTGGACAAAGCCCTAGAGTTATTTGGCTGACAATTCTAAATGGCACTCCTCCGTAAATTGCAAATCCCAAAATTTCAAAGGATGGCAATTAAAGTAGAATCATCTTGCTATAATTTTGTAATGTGAAGGGACAACTGGAATAAACAGATTCATGCTTTCCAAATGGCCAAGTGCCAGAAAGCACAGGGGAGGAGGAAGAATAACTTCTAGCACATCCTACACTGTCTTTTCTTCCTTTACAGTTTTTGCTTCATAAATAGTCTAAAAACATGGGGTAATTACAAATGGATGTCATGAGTGACTAGCCACCCTATGAATTCTTTGGTAAGCTGGGGCAATTGTACAGTAAAGACCTCACCTGGAAGCATCCTGTGTGAATTTAGTAATGTCTGTCAAATAGTGTAGTTGCTTGTTAGACTACTGGGATTACAACTGTGTTGGAAAAGAACACACTTGAGCAGAATCATTCTCTTGAGCTCTCTCTTCTGTTGTACCATTGCAATGGTAACAGTAAAACAAAGAAGTTTAGGACACCAGAGTTGCAGGGACGTAGCCAGGATTTTGAGACGGGTGGGGTCCAGACTAAATGCTGCCATTATAAGGGGGCTTGGGCATGGTGGCACAGCAGCACATACCATTCATTGTATCTAATGGAAGGGGGAGGTTTGGACCCCCCCCCTTGGCTACATCCCTGAGAGTCAGCAACATGGGCACAAATGGCATGGTAAGACCTCATGCAACATACATATGTGATTCCTACATGAGCTACACAACAATAAAATCATAAAATGACTTGCCTCTATGCCCTTTATTATTGTGCCTTGGTAATAATAACCATCAGATTCTCTTCTTGCCAGCACAGGAATATCAGTAGTATCTAACGACGCCTTCAAATTCTTCATTGTCTCACATGTTGTTTCAGGGAAATGGGGGCGGCAGCTGAGACATAAACATCTTTGAATGAAATGAAAGGGGTTAAAATAAGGATTAGCTATGTGTGACAAGAAAACCATATTTTCAAGAACTAGATTCCTGATTCATATGTAAAAAGCTGCATAGAGCGGAAGTATCTCCTTTCTGTCCCAGTTCTTTTGCATGGACAGTGCCCTGTCCACTTGAAAAATCCAGAGAGATAATCTCCCTGAGATAACGTCCATCACTGAATACTGAATTAAAATTTACACACAGGAGTTGATGCTTCAGTGTGGAGTCTGTTCTTATCATTTCTTGCATTATCATTTGCTCATCCTTTGAGTTTTGAACTCCCAAAGACATCTTTTACTACCTTGTTGAGATGTGCGGTCTAACAAGACAGGCAGGATGTGCTAAGAAGGAACGACTGCAGGTGGAAGTGGGATGACCTACGAAGCATCCATGCACAGGTTTGGCTGCCACTGACATCACACAGCAAGGATGGTGGCATGGCAAAGAGGACCATGTGTAGTCATCCATTCCTTCAGAAGCACCTCCCTACCAAAAATAAGGCATGAGGCACATTAGATATTTCATGTACCTTATGTACTGGTAACTTCACATCTAGACTATTGCAATGCACTCTACATAGTGTTACCCTTAAGAATATCATAGAGGCTGCAGCTGCTGCAAAATGTGAAAGCTAGATTGTTGTCTGGATCATCATGTATAAATCACATTACAATGATTTTTATTGGATTTTAAAGCATGATTACCAGATAAAGAAAGAAAAGAAAGAGAAAAGGGGGGAGAAAAGGGGGGATGCATAAATATGGACTAGTCATATACAATGATATAAGAGGACCATATTATCAAAAATACATTTGCTTGAACATTACACTTATTTTGAAGTATATTAACTAGCTACTGCTATACCTCCAGCCCAAGTTCAAAGTGCTGGTAAAAAAAAACCCTCTTCTAATTATATACACATTTACCTTTAAAAAATCACATTAAAATGAGCCATTTTAAGTGAGACTTTGAACCAGAATATTTAAAATATATTTTTCCCACATCTATGTACCTAGCAAAGTGTGCCCCCCTGCAAGTTAAGCAGCTTGGTATCATTTTAAAAGCTGTGCCTGCATCCTATGGAACCTGGGATTTGTAGCTTTCTGAAGCACCCATAATGTTCTGTCAGAGTTATAATGCTGAAGTTTAGGAAAGTGCACTAAATAAGTATTAATACTTTACAAAACTACAAATCCCAAGGTTGCATAACATGAGACTATGGCAGTTAAAGGAGGGATCATGCTGCTATTGGTGTACTCTGTAGCTGCTGATAAATTTCAGAAACCCCCTTCTGTATGTTCCTGCCAAATAAGGTAAGATTAATGACTACTGTAGAAAAGACCTTTTCCACAGTAACCTCTTCAGAGAGGCCATTATCACATGACGGAAATTGGAAGTATAATCCAGTGTCTTTCCAAATGCAATAATGGATATTCACGTTATTGAGCGAAAGGTTATCACACACATTTGCTGGCATTCCGAACACACTCCGAATGCAATTCCACAGCAATCCAAAATTAAGTAAATTCGGTAACTAGCGAATTCACAAATCCTATTCCCAAGCTATTTCACATTCAATGCGGTGTTGTTTGGTGTGATATGCATGTCTGCTGTGGCCCTGATATTCCCCCACATCAGTTCCCATGATTCTCTTTTTGTTTTGGCTTCCGGGGCTCCTACGTCTTCCTCAGCAGCCGGGAGAAAAGCAGCTGTTTTTGTCAGGAAAGAGTGGGGGGGGGAGACTCTCTATTAGGCATCCTCCAAGCTCTTTCTCTGCCTAAAATGAGGGGCTTGGGGCTTGCCCTGCTCCTGGCCCCTTGTGCCCCTCAGGGACCTTTTTTCCTTCCTTCCTTCCTTCCTTCCTTCCTTCCTTCCTTCCTTCCTTCCTTCCTTCCTTCCTCCAGGGCCAGGGGGCTTCAAAAAGAGATATCCCCCCCCTTTTTTTTTATTAGCCCCAAAGAGTTCTTCTTCTTCCCTCATTCCTCCTCTTTTGGGGGATGATGGAGTGGGGCAGCCTGGGGAATGGGGGTCTGTTTTCCTCCCCTCAGGGGCATCGCTCTGGGCTCACAACAAACTCCAACTCCCAGAATATAATAATAAAAATAATAAAATTTTATTTATATACCGCTTTTCCACTGATCAAAGCGGTTTAACAACAAATAAAACTTACAATATAAAAACCATCAATACATTAAAAACACAGTGAACAATAAACCGTATCTCATGCCAGCTCAACAATGCTGTCAGGAGGGGGGGGAGAGAGCATTCAGGAGTCAGGAGTCAGGGGTATGCCTGCTCGAAGAGGTACATTTTCAGCACCTTCTTAAATTGGACTAAGGAGGTGGCCGAGCGTAGCTCGCCGGGTAGCGAGTTCCAGAGCTTGGGGGCCGAGATAGAGAAGGCCCTCCTGGTGGTGACAGACAATCTAGCCTCCGGAACTCTTTAACATATGCTTCCTGGCTGATTTGAGTGTGCGGGGCGGATTATATGGAGAGAGGCGGTCCTCCAAGTACCCTGGGCCCAAGCCATTTAGGGCTTTATAGGTAATAACCAACACCTTGTATTGCGCCCGGAAGCGGATAGGCAGCCAATGAAGATCTTTTAGTACTGGTATTATATGGCTGGCCCTGGAAGATCCAGTGACCAGTCTTGCTGCCATATTCTGAACCAGCTGTAGCTTCCGAGTATGGTACAAGGGTTGCCCCATGTAGAGCGCATTACAGAAATCCAAAGGAGAGGTTACCAGAGCATGTACCACCGTTTCAATGTCCCCGCGGCCCAGGAAGGGTCGCAGCTGGCGTATCAACCGAAGCTGATAACAGGTGCTCCTGACCGTCGCATCCACCTGAGATATAAGGTGGAGCGACGAGTCCAGGAGCACCCCCAAACTGCGAACAGAGTCCTTCAGGGGGAGCGTGACCCCATCCCGGGCCGGGGAAACCTATCACGAGCACTTCCGTTTTCTCTGGATTCAGGCTGAGTCTGTTTTTCCTCATCCAGCCCATTACCGAGTCCAGACAGACAACAAGAGGAGAGATGACATCTTTGGTCACTGAATCAGTCGGAGACATAGAGAAGACTATTTGGGTGTCATCAGCGTACTGATAACCCCGCGCCCCATGCCTCCGGATGATCTCTCCCAGCGGTTTCATGTAAATGTTAAAGAGCATGGGGGACAGAATGGCTCCTTGAGGGACCCCAGATGTAAGGGCCCTCTTATCGGAGCACACGTCCCCCAGCTGCACCATCTGGAACCTCCTGGAGAGGTAGGATCGGAACCACTGGAGCACAGTGCCCCCGATTCCCAACTCTGCCAGGCGTTCCAGAAGGATACCATGGTCTATGGTATCGAAAGCCGCTGAGATGTCCAAGGGCACTAACAGGGACACGCTACCCCTGTCCATGCCCAGATGGAGATCATTGACCAGGGCGACCATGGCAGTCTCAGCCCCGTAGCCTGCCCGAAAGCCGGTTTGAAATGGGTCTAGATAATCCGTTTCATCCAAGATCGATTGAAGCTGGATTGCAACCGCCCTCTCGATCACCTTCCCCAAAAATGGCAGTAGCGATACTGGCCGATAATTATTATGCATCAGGGGGTCGAGGGAGGGCTTTTTTAGCAATGGTTTTACAATGGCCAATTTCAAGCTAGATGGAAATTGCCCATCCCTCAATGATGTATTAATTATACGGTGTAACATAGAAGTTACAACCGATCCCCCCTGAGCCGCTAGCCATGAGGGACAGGGATCGAGGGAGCAAGTTGTCTTCCTAACACTTCTAAGGATCTTGTCCACATCCTCGGTACTTACAGACTCAAAGTGATCCAGTATAACCGAGGCCACGGAAGCTCTGGATGCCTCTACTCCAGGTTCTGCACCAATACTAGCCTTAGCCTTGGCCCACAAAGAGTTAAAGCAGTGCCACACTGGGTTATTTCTCCAGTGTGGCTGTAGCCTTAGTCGCCAGCTCTGGTTCCTGCACAGCTTCCCCTCCCCTTTCCCCTCTTCCGACTCATGGCGAGGAGGAGGCAGCGCCATTGCCTTCCATGGAACTCCAAATGGGCCAGGTTAGAACCAGAGAGGACCCAGGCCCCCCACAACTTCATGGCAGCAAAGCTCTCCCAAATGGGAGGGACTACTTCTCTCCCCCCCACCCCCACCCCCATAGCTGGGAACTTAAAGGCACAGACACAGTCTCTCTCTCACACACACAACTATCTGGTGACCCCCCCACCCCCCCTTTTGGGTTTTCATGGTAGGTTTATTCAGACGGGGTTTGCCATTGCCATTTTTTGAGGAAGCTGAGAGAGTGTGACTTGCACCAGGTCACCCAGTCAGATTTGATCCCTGCCTTCTAAAACCATAGTCCAATGCTCAAACCAAGTACAAGGTTGCTTTGGACTGGTTTTGAATTGGTGAATTGCCTAAATAACGTGAAATAAGAGATCATGAATGAAGAAATAACATGAAACAAGGCAAAACCACAGGAACTGGAGGCAAGCCCCGACAGAAGTGTAAAAAGATCACGATCCGATTCTGCCCTCACTATGCATATGCAGGAGATGCTAATTTGAATTCTAGACTATGAAGGGTACATACTCATATAATTTATTTTGCATTCATACTTTGGCTTTGGGGTGGGCGCTGTGTTCTTCTGTGCATTTGATAACCATTCACGTTAAATTGGCCCTACTTTCTTTTCTTTTGAAATTGGGAGACATTCCTCCTGTGTGATATCATCCAGAGACTCCCCTGGCACTATCTTTATGGCTTCTCCATCCTCAAGTGAAGGCAGTTTCATTTCCCCAGGACATTTCAGTTACTTCTTCTTCTTCCTTCTTCTTCTTCTTTGCTTCAGCTTAACTGTGTTTTAATTTAAAATGTTTCTGATTTTTAAACATTATTTTATGTTGTGTCAGTGAGTCACTGAAATAATGTGTGGTGTGAAGCAGCTATGTAAGTGTAGTCATACATTAAATTTATGTTTAAAGGGAAGGTGTGTAGCACATTGTAAAACAAAAACTTTGCATGGTAAATCAACAGAATTCTCACCCCTACAGTAATACATAATTCCTATGCCCTGTTCCCACCCTTCAGTGCCAGAGAGAGTTACCTCACTCTGTAGAGGTAGAGCCAGCTGTACCAGAAAGATTGGTAGCTCCTAAATAGATTGTTTTTACACAATACCTCATGATACAGCAGGTATGCAAGTGTCAATTGTCCAAACAGGCTTGGCAAGAGGTTTTCCTTTCAAACAATATAGTAATTTCTAACCAAGAAATATTTTGATCTGTTCAACACCTTCTCATGCTTTTTCATAAATAGCCTTTCAAAACAAGGAAATCATTGGGCTCAGAACTGACAAGTGAAAAGAGAATTTTTCTGTGGCTGTCAAAGAGAAGACATGCAGTGTGACGGCACACTCCAGACGTTTGAAGATTTAGCAGTCACGCCAGCAAAAAAATTTTTGCATCGCTTCAAAGATTTATATAATTTGACTTGATTTGGTGTGTCAGGATTAAAAAGGAGATGGCAGCTGAGTGAGCACCCTCCTGATAAGCTTGGGCTTCTTATTGTAATGACTTCCTCCAAGAAATTTTTAAAGCATTTCCTAGGAATGAAAAATGAACAAGTCCTTCCTTGAGAAAAGATGACCAGTGGCCCATTTACCAACTATGCACTCATTAGGGTACAAAATCCTTAGCCCGTATAGTTTCTGCTTGTTTGCTGAAAAAGAGTAAATCTCCACCAGCGTTTTTCTGCTGGGCTTCCAATGCACTGCTGTGTTCCTGGCTATGCAGCAATCCTTGGCCAGTGCTGCTTCTGGTCACAGTCTGGCTACTGTTGCACAGCTGGGGGAAAGAAACAGTTATTGCTTTCCTGAACCCCCACTGAGCATGCTGGGAGCATGCTGGGAAGTCTGTGAGGGTAGTGGCTGTTCTTTCTTTCTTTCTTTCTTTCTTCCTGCCTGCACAAGCCCAGTCAGATGAATGGCGATGGTGTGAGCCCTAGGACTGTCTAGCTGTAGTTGCACAGGGGAGCTGTTGTATAAGGTGGTACTTGATACCTCCTTCTGCAATGCTAGAAAACATACATACACTGCTGGACTAACAGATTGTTACACCAGCATACTTCACCAGCAGGATTCTGGGTAGTACTAATATGCTCTTTCAAGTGAAATAAACCTATTATACATGCAGCTGAAACACACATGCATGAGTGTATGCATGTGCATGCACACACACGATATACCTTCCTTGGATGTTTGGAGGTGGCCAAGCCTCCATGCCACACTGTCTATGGAAGTACTGAATGACATGTGAGGTAGCCTTTGTTTATTTAAATGTAAAATATGACTCACTGTTTTCTTCTGCTATAGCAACACCCCAGTAATAAAACACCATCAGCAGTGTATACAAATGTATTCAGAAACTGAAGCTGGGTCAAATAAATGGGCCCTTAAGATTCATCACTAAAAACTTCATTTGATTCAAGCTACTGCTTAAACTAGGCTTTCCTGAACCTGGCATCCTCTGGATGCATGGGACTACAACTCTCACCATTCCCAGCTAGCCCACTCATAGCTGTGCTGCCTGGGAATGATGGAGTTAACAGGTTGATATATCTAAAGGGCACCAGGATGGGGAATGCTGGTTTTAACCAAAAGTATACTGCAACTCCATGCAATTTTGCTCAAATGTAAAGCCACTGTTTTCAATGTGATAATGAGATTGTAGCCTAGCCTTTGCATCTCTAAATTCTTTGCCTTAACTATGAGAAATGTTATTGCCTAACATTTCTTTTATATATTTTCAGAATGCCAAAAATGTCCACAGTGGGGTATTAGTGGGATATATAATCATTTAAAGGAATCTGTTAAAAAGCAGGCTATCATATTTTAATCAGTTGACAGACTTTAAAATATGAAGACAGAAGCACAGTCACCTGAGTATGCACTTCAATTATTCTTCCACCTGCAGAATTGGGATATTGTAGAAAAGCTACAGAACCTAAGAAAAGTCATCGCAAACATGCCTGCTGGGTTTAAAATCCTTTATTTACCAAAAGGACAGGCTCAAACATGAAAGTAATCAAATGTGACTCATAAAGCTTCCAGTTAGACTTTTGTGTAATTTTTCAGAAAGCTGAAGACATAATTTTAAAAAAAAACTCACCAGAGTTTGTAGCTCTAAATGTTTGTATCTTTGAATAGGACTGGCTTCACGATTGTCCTTCTCTGCTGCTGAAAGGAGTAATACCAGCGGATGTTTTCTATTACTAAGTAGGTTGCCATAGAGCCATTGCTAACAGGAACTTGTATCTGACAGCAGAGCAAATGTGTGTGTGCATACAAGCACATACATGGGGGGGGGGGGTCAAACCGTCCTTATCCAAAATGCTTGGGATCTGAAGTGTTTTGGAATTCTGGTTGGTTTTCCCCCCCCAGATTTTTGAATATTTGCATATACACAATGAGATATCTTGGAGCTTGGATCCAAGTGTAAACATGAATTTTATTTATGTTTTGTATACACTTTATAAACTTAGATGGTAGGTAATTTTATAGATTGTATTTTAAATACTTTTGTGCATGTAATAAAGTTTGTGTACACTCAACCATCAGAAAACAAAGATGTTGCTATCTCAGCCACCCATGTGGACAATTTTGGATTTTGGAGTATTTCAAATTCCAGAATTCTGAATAAGAGATACAAAACTGTGTTCTCTTCAGCACACCTTACTTCTAAAGCTACTAGCACCAACCAAGTGCTAAAACAAGGAGACTAAAGAAGGTCTATTAACAAAGCAGAGGATGGGGATTGTAAGGAAATGTATGAATGTGTATGAAACGCACTACTGGAGCAAACAAAATGGAGAATGTGCAATGCATGATGGGGAAAGCTGCCTGGCAAGCAAGGCGAGGATTTTTTGAGAACTGCTGATGTGGCGATAGATGGCGTGTCCAAAACCTTGGATGTAGCTGCTTATCCGTAAAGAAGAAGATATCCAGGACTGTATGAACAGCCTGGATAGAAACAAAGACTGATAAGGAAGAGACTGCAAAGAACTGTTCGATCTGAAGTGTTAGTCAGAGTCAAAGAAAGAGGTCCTCATGTAAAGACAGCAGGACAGAGGAAGTGGTAAAGCCTTAAAAGAGAGACTTTTCCAAATCAAAGGTGTGCTCTGGACCCGCGGCAACAGAGCTCCCATGCCTTCATGAAGACGACTGATCAACGGCTTCAGTGAAGTGCCTTCTGTGTGTGTGAGTATTGTGTGAATGGTGTGTGTGAGAGCTCTCTTGGTACTTATATCTGTCTATGTCTGTGTATTTCAATAAATGTTATATACATAGTGTCTAAAACCAAATTTGGTGTCTCTTTGTCTGTGTCAGCCCTGCTGTGGATAAGTTTACTGGGAGGGAGATTTCCACTACACGCTCTCAGGTTGAACAGGTTGCCCTTAAAATCTGGGCATAACAGGATTAATGAGCAATATTTTTCATTCCCCACCCCAAAAAAACACAGATGATACGTAATCTATCTAGGGGCCCTTTCACACTACTCAGTTATAGTTCTATGATTCCACTTTCTCTACCATGGCAACATCCTATGAAATTCTGGGGTTTGCAGTTTAGAGAGCTGCATTTAGATTTATCAGTCTGAGAGCTCTTAATGCCCCACCAAGGCTCCGTTTGCACTGCAGAAATAATCCATCCTGACACCACTTTAACTGCTATGGCTGAATGCAGTGAAATCCTGGGATTTGTAGTTTGTTGTGGCATACAATTCTCAGAAAGAAGCAGAACATTCATATCCCTTTATTAAAATATTTCTTTATTTAAAGTATAGAGCTTGAGGTGATACATTGGGTTGTATCTGCTCGAACTTTCAGTCCTACATATATTGAACATATTTTGGAATCTTTTAAACAATTACAGCTATTCAGTCTTTTGAACATTTTAGCAACATTCATCTCATACCTATAATTAAGATACTGAAATTAATATGCTGAAATTAAGATACTGTCCAGCACAGTCTATCTTGCAAGTTAATCTGATCCTTACATGCTGGATACCTATAGAGGTACTATGTTTGCTCCGTAACAGATTATGACATCTTTGGAACTGAATCATTTCTAGATCTGTCCTGGGAGGACCGGTGAGCTTCCCTGCTATTCCCCTCTGAATCACTGTGTAGCACAGACTGCAGATGTCGGATGTATTTAATTGCAGCTCGAAGAGTTTCAACTTTGCTGAGCCGTTTGTCCAAGTACTCAGCAGGTAGGTGATGCCTGAGTTTGGCATATCCTTCATTGACACACTTAACCCTCTGCCTTTCCCTTTCATTTCTTTTTCTGATGAAAGCAGGGCTGCAGGAGTACTCACATCTTCTAAAATTCCCACAGAAGGCTTGAAATGGGAAACTGCAAGGACTGGTGTAGGGATTTTCAGCTGTCAGCTGCTCTGGGATTAATGGAAGCAGAGACAAATCTTCAGGACCAGGAAACTGGTGGGAGGACTCTGGGTACAAATGAAAGCTATCAAAAAGGTCCCTGTAGCAAAACTGGGACATCGGTCCAGTATAGGAATCGCTGAAGACTGGGAATTTGTCCATGGCATTACCGCTTTTCTTAGCTTTGATGTCTTGTGTGGAAACCTGAAAAAGCAGAACTGTGTTATCAGTTTAATGACTCATGCATTCAAATAGTCTTGATGTCACTGTATATATTTTTAGAGCATATCCAATATTATGGACCTATGTTGGGGACGATGACAGTGTAGTACCAGCCTATTTAAATACAATATTGCATGTCCATAGGAATGGTCCCTGAATCCCTGAAATACGTGAAATGTTTATTAATTGTTTGCCCTAGGTTAAACCTTTATTTTGCCCTATTTCTGTCATTTTCATTCTCATAAGACACACCTTATTGGAGAAACGCAGACAGTTATCAGGACAGGTATAAAATTTTCCATTACAGTGGTACCCCGGGATACGAATGCGCCGGGTTACGAATTTTTCGGGATACGAAAAAATCCCATAGGGATTTATTGCTTCGGCTTACGAAGGTTTCTTCGGGTTACGAAAAAACCGCGGCGCTATTTTCCGCCACCGGAGGGCAGCAGAGAGCTATTTTTCCATTAGCGCCTATGGGAATTCGGCTTACGAAGGTATTTCGGGTTACGAAATTAACCGCGGAACGAATTAATTTCGTAACCCGGGGTACCACTGTACTCCTCTTTCTCATACATCCACTTCACATCATTACAGTCTGTGGCTCTCTCTTTCCTTCTCTTTTAATGATTCATAGTCCTGGGGAAGACAAGTGATGTCTGCACACAACTTCCAATGAATGCAAATGAGCTTCTCTTTGATTGGATATGTTTTGTAACTTTTAATGGACATATCTTTTTGGACACATTTCTTGCCTAATTAAATATTCTGCTGTAATCCCAAGGCTGCAGACTCTTCCAAGCAAAGGATGTTGTACCGGTTACAAGATACCTATTCTGTATCTCTTGTGTTGTGAGACAGCATATTGTCATTTTTGGACAGTGAAGAAATGTGTAAAGGTTTCAAAGACCACTGCTATATAATGGACTTTTCCTATCTCGTCCTTAGACACACTGTTAGTTGCTATGTATAAGAAATTGTGGAAGTAGTTGTTTTCATCTGTATTCAGTGGATCGTTTGATAATCAGTTTTCTAAAATTCATTTTACCAGAGCTAACCTTATCTTAAGGCAATGAGGAGCACCTTCAGGAGAAAGATGCTGAATGTCAGCAGCAACAGCCCCTTGAGCTTCTATCTCAGGTTCCTAGCCATTCTTCTCTGCTGGAGGACAGAGCTGTGTATGACCCACAACCTGTCCTCATCCCCTAAAATTTGGTCTGCTACCCTCTGCTGTGATGCTATTTCATTGTCACTATTCATCTGACAATCCAGTTCAATTCAGAAGGTGGAGCAAGGGAGAGATGCCAACATTTCCATTGCTTGAAGGAACAAAATTGTTTGGGCTAGACCTGGCCCTTGTGGTCTCTTCCAACTCTACGCTTCTATGACTCTATGATTCTATGAAAGTTAATTTTAACCACAGCAATCAGATCACATCCCCATAATCCAACTATATTATTAGGATTTCAAAGAAGAACTGCTGAGGGAAGAATTGTCACAAATGAGCCAGGAAGTCAGCAACATTATTTGCAAAACAGATGTATGCAAGCTGAATTCATTCTCTTCACATGGGTCAGTTCCTAGCAGCCAGTCTCAACCTTGATGTTACACACACACACACACACACACACACACACACACTAAAAATGGGCCTGAAATTTGAAACAGCATGTAAGAAGATTTCAAATGAATATAGTTAAAGAACAAAACTATTTTCAAGGAGCTGTGCCAATATATCATGCATGTGGAAAACTGTATTAGTAGATTGCTTAAAATAAAAACATCTTTATCAATATTGTGTATTTTAAAGTGAAAAAATAGCCAATTACTTAAAGCACCATTTGAGATCAAAAGGCAATGGTTTCAGGAATAGTTTCCAGGAATTAAAAGCATTGGTTACCAATCACAAAGATCTGAGCTGATGAGAAACCTTCAACTAAATTATTTACTATGAAGTCAAGTCCTACTAAGGACCAAGCATGAAAATTGGTTCTTTTCTCTCTTAAAAAAAATTGTTGCAAAACTGAATTTGCTTAAGATCCAGCTAATAATCTACTGTCTTACTGAAGACAAATCACAAAACAAAACAAAACATCACTAGTAGAGAAAAAGTCCTCAAATCAACAGGGAAAATCTAAAATATTATACAAGGGAATGGGGTCCAATATCATGCGAAAGTTCAATTTGTTAAAATGTTGATAACAATACTTTTTTGTAGAAATTCTGCTACAAAATAGAGTCTACAAAATATGTACTAAACATATGCCCCTTATCAATTTAATGATTAAGATTTATATTAATAAGAGATATGTAATAATTTGCTGTTAGTCTCCATCTATCTTATATTTCTTACCTGAGTTCTCCAGTTCCAGTGCCTGCTGGACTGAGTCAAAGACAGATCTAAATTTATAGTCAACTGGCAATATGCAAAGTAGCTTACAATAAGATCTGCTCTTTTCTGGTTTAGCTCTTCCTCTCACACTGCAGCTATAAAGTCAATAAATATTAGAATTATGGGATAGAAAGCATAACATATTAGAGGGGTTTTATAGCTAAAGTCTAGTCAGCAGCATATTTATATCCTTCCAATACATGTATTGTGACATTTGCTAATTTTTAGAATCAAATCACACTTCATACATATAAAAGCTTTTGCTAGATCTCTTTTTCTATAGATATGTTAAATAAGAAAATCTCAGCAAATTTAAAAGAAACTCTATGCATAACCACAGTAAATGTCTTAATTCTGTGAACATTAATGTTAATTGATTAATCTCTACAATTTTAAGAAGCCAATGGGATGTGTCACAAAATGGTGGTGCTTATCTTTAAAATTCAAGGTCAGCTAGAGAATCCAGCGGTCAATGTTCTTTATTAAAGGATTGACTAAACAAATATATGTGAATATGTCTCAGCAATTCCTCAACATGATCTAAAAACAAGAAATGGTGAACTGTAGGGGAAAGTGGTGGAAGTGATAAGGGTTTAATCATTTATCAGAAATAAGGTGCCATCCCTTGGCTAAGGGATTCCAAAAGAAAATCAGCATGTTTTATAGACTATAGCAAAGCCTTTGACTGCATTGATCACGAAAAGCTATGGAATGCTCTTAAAGACATAGAGGTGCCACTACATTTGATAGTTCTGAGAAAGCTATACTCAAGACAAGAGGCCACTGTTAGAACAGAATATGGAGAAACAGAATGTTTCCCAATAGACAAAGAGGGTCAGGCAAGGTTGCGTTCTATCACCCTACTTGTTCAAATTGTACACAGAAACATCATTTACGAAGAGCAGAATTAGACTTAGAAGAAGAAGTGATGATAGGAGAAAGGAACATCAACAAGCTAAGTTATATGGATGACACCATATTACTAGTGGAAAACATCATGGACTTGGAACAATTACTGAGGAAAGTCAAGGAAGAAAATGCCAAGATACACCTGCTGCTGACCATAAAACAAAAATAATGACAGTGGAAGACCTATATAAATTCAAACTAGACAATGAGGAAATCAAAATACTTAAAGATTTCTTGTACCTTGGATCAAGCAGCGTTCAGAAGGGAGATGGTAGTCAAGAAATCAGAGGTTCTCAAACAGTGGGGTGGGATCCCTGGGGGCACAAGAGTTGCTCAAAACAGACGCAAGGCCCAGATTCCTCCTCCTCTTCTGAAACCTTTTAATGTGTAAAACTTATACATGCATTAAATATTGAATTTAGTTACATAAAACTGTTCTAATTGGAAAGTTATTTCCTTATAAAATGTTAAAATATAAATATACATGAATGTGCAAATAAGAATACACACACTAATTAAACAAAATATTTTTATTTGTATACTACATCAAGCTGAGGGATGTGACGTCCACATGTTGTCTACACGTAAAGGAGAGTCCCAAGGGTAAAAGTTTGAGTATCACTTCTTTAGGGTATCTAGGCCCTCCAGTCATGTTTGCAAAAATACAAGTGGGACCCCCTGGGGAAACGGGAGAATTCTCTTGGGCAAGCCGTCTGGCAGATAACAGCAGATAATGATGTGATAACCACCAACAGTCTTAGAATCATAGAATTGTAAAGTTGGAAGAGACCACAAGGGCCATCCAGTCCAACCCCTGCCATGCACGAAGTCTTCAGTCAAAGCATCCCCAACAGATGGCCATCCAGCCTCTGCTTAAAGACCTCCAATGAAGGAGACTCCACTACACTCCGAGGGAGTGTGTTCCACTGTCGAACAGCCCTTACTGTCAGGAAGTTCTTCCTAATGTTGAGGTGGAATCTCTTTTCCTGTAGCTTACATCCATTGTTCCAGGTCCTGTTCTCTGGAGCAGCAGAAAACAAGCTTCTTCCCTCCTCAATATGACATCCCTTCAAATATTTAAACAGGGCTATCATATCACCTCTTAACCTTCTCTTCTCCAGGCTAAATATCCCCAGCTCCCTAAGTCATTCCTCACAGGACATGGTTTCCAGACCCTTCACCATTTGTTACCCTCCTTTGGATGCGCTCCAGTTTCTCAATGTGGTCTACTTGGACTCCTAGATCCCTTTCACGCGTAGTCTCGTTCAGCCAGGTGTCCCCCATCTATATCTGTGCTTTTCATTTTTCCGTCCTAAGTGCAGTACCTTACATTTCTCCGTGTTGAATTTCATTTTGTTAGCTTTGGACCAGTTTTCTAGTCTATTCAGGTCATTTTGAATTTTGATCCTGTCCTCTGGAGTATTAGCTATTCCTCCCAATTTGGTGTCATCTGTAAATTTGATAAGTATGGCAGGGTACAGACCGCCCCTTTGGGGCTGCCTGCAGCTGCTCCATTGAAGCACGGATTGGGGCCAGGGCAGCCACAGCGGCAGCCCAAAGGCCCCAATCTGGCACTTTTCAGGACCAGGGAAAAGTGGAAAGGGGTGTCCTTGGGGCTTCATGCCCCTGGACACCCCGGGGAGCCACAGCCAGGAGAAAAAGGGGCCAATGGCCCCTTTCTCCCGGCTTCGTTCCCGCAGCCGTTTGGTGGCTGCAGAAACAAGGCACTCCCCAAGAAGGAGCTCCGTTTTGGAGCTCCTTCCAGCTCCACTATTAGGCTACCGTAAGCTTCCTGGGATGGCGCATAGCGGCCCCCGTGTGGACCATCATGATTGTGCCCTTGTCACTTGCTAGGGTTAGGCCTCATGTGGGCAGAGCGCCCCAAGGCAACTCTAGCACATGACAAGGATGTCACCTAAGGGAAGGCCCATCTGGAGAGGGCCTAAACCCCCAATTCTGTTATCCAAGTCAGTGATAAAAATGTTGAACAACACTGGCCCCAGGACCAAGGCCTGTGGGCCCCCACTGGTCACTTCCCTCCAGGATGAAAAGGAGCCATTGTTGAGCACTCTTTGGGCTCAGCCAGTTAACCAATTGCCAGCTGTGTATTTTAAATTCTCCTCTCATTTGCTATTGTCCATTTGGCTCCCTGGTTTTCCCAGTGAAATGTGAGTGATGAAGCAGGAGGGTTGATAATTTTATTCAATTGCAAGCCACTTTGAGACCCAACTTTGGTGGTGGGGGAAGCAATGTATAAATAAATATAATAATTTAGCACAGTAGTGGAGGAAAATGTTTTATTAATCTGAGTCGACAGGAGTTTTGAAGCCACATACACATGCTGAATGCCAAGCTGTGTTGTTGTTGCTGCGTGCCTTCAAGTCATTTCCAACATACGGCCACACTGTGGTGAACCTATCATGGGGCTTTCTTGGCAAGATTTGCTCAGAACTTTGTTTGCCTTTCCCTGAGATTGAGAGCATGTGACTCACCCAATGGGTTTCAAACCCTGAGTCCAACACTCAAATCAATATGCCACACTGTCTCACAGAATCACAGAATTGTAGAGTTGGGAGAGACCACAAGGGCCATCCAGTCCAACCCCTGCCATGCAGGAATCAAAGCACCCCCAACAGTTTGCAGCCTATGCAAACTTTATGTCTTCAGAAACATACAACAGCAGTTAGTATTAGTAAACTGGGTGCAAGGGGTTCCTTGTAGGAACAGAACCTCTGAAGCCAACCCATTGGCTTTAAATTAAATACTGGTTGCAATTATGAATGCCAATTACTACAGGCTATATTTCAGAGGAAGGAACTGTCAAAGCTTCCTCTGAGTATTCCTTATCCAAGAAAACCCTATGAAATTCATGCAGTCACTCTAAGTCGACTTGAAGACACATACAAGCACAAAATCCAGTGGCTATCTTCTTGGTGTCTGCTTATCTTATTACTAAAGTTGGGCAATTGGCCAGCAGCTTGGAGGGATATCTATCACCAGTTTAACCTGATTGAGGCAGAAGTGTGCTATGCATTTTTAGCCCTCACTGTTCCTTTTGCTGATGAGTAAACTAAGATGTTATTGATCTGCAACTTCTATCAGCTCTCACCATTATAACCAAAGATGATGAGAGCAGCAGTCCAAAACAGCAGAAGGCTACACATTCTCCACCCTTGATCTAGATTTGTTTTAATCTGATTTCATCCTGGATTAGAACTGTCATTGTGAACCTGGCAATTTTAATACATCTGAATACAGCCCTTGCTAACAAATATGAGGGTACTCTAGCTAAATAGGTCTAAGCTCAAAAGCTGAAATACTATACCCATTTACCTGAGTAAACCACATTGAGCTCAGTAAGTCTTATTTTTGCATCAACTTCTATAGGTTAACATTTGTTGGATTACTCAGTACACACCTTCCCTTACACAGGGAAACCTTCAAGCAATCAAACTAACAGAACCAGATTGAATAAGAAAACCTTATGTCAATGTAATAACATCACCTGCTAAGGCTGTAGTGTAAGTGTTCCAATTGGAATGCCACTTCATCTGCAACCTAATTTTGAAAGTATTGCTACATGGAGACAAGATTATTCTCTAATGAAATTTACTGAACTCTGGAAATAGAAGCTCCAGGGAGGAGTGCACAGCCATGCAGGGACATGGAGGAGGGAACAGCAGATACTGTTACAAAATAGTGGAGAACAGCTTTGAGGGCAGTAGGGAATACAGCACTGAAAGGTATTCAGTTTGGTTATTAAATTTATTCAAATGCCACCCTTTCCCCAAGATGGGGGGAATTTTAAAAGATTTCAATTTGTAATTACAAACGATTCATTCTCATTTAATGGCAAGGTGAGAACTCATGCTACAACAGTATAGCAAGGGAATGTTGTCTCTAAAGCAGGAGTGGGAATTGATTAAGCCTTACAGATGATATTGGACTACAATTCCCAGCAACCTTGAAAATTAACCTTATGGCTCCAAAAGATCCCACCGGCTCCGTGTAAGATTCAGTATAAAATATTTCATTTTGTAGTAATCAAGTATTTAAAGTGCTTAATTATCTAGGAATATGGACAGGATCAAAACAGCTTTTAAAAATACTATCAACTCCCAGGACAAGAGATTCTGAAGAATTTATTTGCATTCCATTATCAAGCTAATCTTTAAAAATAGTTATTGTCCATCAGCTTACCAGAATTTACATTAATAAAACATTTGTAGGTATCCATAGAGAATTCAGCAAGCAGCCTAGAAGGGCAACCTTTCCTATCATGCACCGCACAAGTCTGTTTTCTTTACACTGTATCTGCTTACGAACTACCTCTGCCTACTTAGGCTTCACCTTACAGTTGCAGAGATCAGCTAATGAATTGGCAGTACATGACATAAAATTTATACACAAGGCAGTTTTAGATGTGACAACTATACTGTACAACATACACAGCAAACGGTAGGAAAACAAATATATTTACAAAAGTTCATTGTGTAAAATCTTTTGTAACAGAAAAGCTGCACATATTTTCATTTCTTCACATAGATATTAGTGAAAACTGGATTTAAGAACCATATTCAATTATCTTTCAATGGCAAAGTTATCACAAGATAATTGCTTATGTTTTATTAATACAAGTAATATAATAGTGAACAGAGATTTTGGCTTGTTAAAATATTTTAATATCATCCTTGTGTTTGTACTCTCATTGCTCCTGATGAACAAAAATAAGTCTTCTCATGTAGTGGCATACCAGAAATACAGAAGTCAGTGCTTTATCTGAGTCCATTTCTTCCCCTTCCAATATCATTTGAAATTAGCAACTGTACTTTTTAACTTAGGACAACATGGCGGTCAAACACAGATTTGCGCTGTTCTTGAACTTGGAGTTTCCAACGCTGCTGGGCATACTCCACTTTGTTCAACATGTTCGCACGGCTTCGGGAACGGGCCAACACATCATGCGCATTTGCAAAAGGCTGGTGGTCCTGAAATTGAACAATTTTTTATTATTGCATCATTTAGTGCTCAGCACACCACTTGAACCTAAAAACACACTGCTTGAAGCATTTCGGTTTACTTTACATATGAGAACCTGATGAGTTTCTGGGGAAGGGCATTTCTTAAGTTATCTTTATTCTTTCTAAGCCATATCTATAGGTTGCATCTTTTTAGAAAAGGCTAGTATATTCATTTCTACATAAAGTCTTCTCCATTCAGTATTAGCAACTACTCAAATTCTCAGTATCATCACTTTGACCAAAAAAAAGTTGCACGGAGGAAGAGGAGCAAAAAAAAAAAGTATCAAGCATTTCTGTTTCTATCTTCCAAGTAGTTTTTCTGTTGCTCAGACGGCATGACTTCACACTAGTAATGTTCCCACAAACACACAAAAGAAGAGGGTCAGGGGAAGGCAGGAAAGTCAAAGCAAGCAGTATAGATTTTTTTTGTGTTGCACATAAGAAAAGGATATACACGTCTTCTTCCACATTCACTGGGGTTAGGGGCACAAGACCCCTGTGAAAAAAAATGCAAATAAACAGTACTTTTTTAACCTGAGAGAATACCTCTCTAGGAATTTCTAGGTCTTTCAGCAGAACTCTGTGGCCAACATCTGCCAGAATTTGACCACAAAATCATTTGTAGGACCTACAAATGCCTAGAGAAGTGTTTTCTCTAAAAATCTTTAGGTCCTCCAGCACAACTCAACTTCCAGCAGAAATTCTCTGGAGGGTTTAGAGATTCCTAGGGGAAAAGTATATTAATTAAATCCACAAATAATCAAATCAGCAAAAGTCAAAGCCACAAATGTAGAGGGATGAGTGTATATGATAAGAGGACAGGCAGGAAGAATTAGCAAAGATTCTCATGGGCTATAGAGAAGTGCTGCACAGGAGCATTTTGAGTTTCGATAGTTTTATTGTGGAAGACAAAGTATTTGTACTCTTTTGATTCCAGGATTTTATTTTTTTTAAAAAAAAAAACAATAACAGTGAACAGTGTTATGAACACAATGAGGTCTTCTCATTTATCCCTTATTATGTCACTTACCTAAAAGCGTCTGAATATAAGGGAACTCTGTAATAGCATACAATGTCACACAAGGAACTGCAGCCAGAAAGGAAAGAAACAAGCCAAAAATGCTGACTCCCCTTGGGGATTTTGTCAACCAGACCTTGGGCTCTAAGCTAGAGCTGGGCAACTATAGAAGGGAGCTATTTTTCACCATGCACACCACCCAGGGACTACGTTGGTGCACTCAACATGTCTGGAAGTGACCTCCCAGCTTCATTTTTGGCTGATTTTCAGCCAATTTTAGGAGTCTTTTTCTTTTCCAGATATGTGGAGCGCTTAGGAGATAAACTGCTTTTCCCTCCAACATTTTAAAGCCACTGGAAGGGTCTAACCAAATTAAAAAATAAAATAAAATAGGGGGAGGGGCTTCCAGTAAGAAGCCTGCAGATCTGTTACTGCATCTCTCCTCTATGTCATTAAACAAGGATTACAATCATGTAATACAGCTTTTCAAAGCAAGAGGAAGACGAGTGAAAGAGCAGAGGTAGAAACCTTACTCTGGATTTTAGGACTGAGCTCAGCTTAACCCATTCAATTGCCAGAGAAGGACTGTTGCTCTAATGTTTGCTTCCCTCTATTTTCCTGCATTGTGAGTCCTTGGGCACAAATTGTCTTATCCTTCCACTTATGTACAGTACTTAGGAAGCATAAGATCAGATGCTTTTAAGATGTTCAATAATAACTAATTATTAATGCTGTTACAGTTATGTGCCTTCAAGTAAACTTCTGGCAACCCTATCATAGAATGTTCTTCATAACATTTATTCAGTGGGAGTTAGCCACTGCCTTCCTCTTAGGTGAAGAGTATGAGTTGACCATGGCCACTCAGTAGTTTTTATGGCTGAGCAGAAATTTGAACCCAGGTCTCCCAGAGTCCTATTTCATTCATTTCTATTCCACCTTTCTCCCAGAAAGGGATTCAAGGCAGTTCACAGATAAAACCATGTTTTATTTTAATTTACAACAAAAATTTTAAAGCAATTAAAATCAGCTGGCTAAAAACAATACAAAATGACATAAAATGCAAAAGTTTAAAATATAAATAGAGTGAACACCCCATATAAAAGACTCCCCGACACATTTATATATCAAAACTTGCTTGAATAAAAACATATTTGCTAGTCTTCTGTGGAAACAGTTCTAGAGGATGGGAGCAGCCACTGAGAAGGCCCTCTCTCTCATATCCTCACCCAAGGAGGCTGTGATGGTGGCAGGACCAAGAGAAAGACTTCCTCCATAGATCTTAGGACACTGGCAGGTATGTATGAGGACATACAGTCTTTCATATAGTCTGGACCTAAAACCATGTAGGCCTATACAGTATTGGTTAGGATCAGCACTCTGAACTGTGCCCAGAAATAAACCAATAGCCAGTGGAGCTGTTTCAACAAGGGGATTAGATGCTCCCTATAAGTGTCCCTGGTCAGCATTCTGACCACATTTTGAACCCACAGAAGTTTCCAAACATTTTGCAAAGGCAGCCTCATATAGAGTGCATTACAGTAGTCCAAATGGGATGTAATCAAAGCATGTGTCACCAGAACCAGATCTGACATCTCAAGGAACGGGTGCAGCTGGTGCACTAGTTTCAATTGTGCAAATACACTCCCAGACACAGCTGAAATCTGGGCATCCAGGCTCAGAGTTGAAGCCAGGAGCACACCCAAGTTGTGAGTCTGAGATTTCAGGGGGAGTATAACCCCATCCAGCATAGGCAGAGTCCGTATTCCCTGATCTGCCTTATGACTGATCAGGAGCATCTCTGTTTTGTCTGGGTTATGTTTCCATTTGTTTGCCTTCATCCAGTTCATTACTGACAGCAGAGACTGGTTTAGTACAGAGACAGCTTCCTTGGAATCTCATGGAAAGGAGATATGAGTTGGGCATCAGCCATATATTGGTGACTCTGCAAAACTCCAGAAGACCTCTCCCAGTGGTTTCATGTAGATGTTAAATAGCATGGGGGGACAAAACAGAACCCATAGGCTAACAGCCAGGGAGTTGAACAAAAGTCGCTCAACACTACCTTCTGAGTTTGCCCTTCCAAGAAAGATCAGAACCACTATATAATAGTCCTAGTCCAAGTTCTTTATAAGTTAGTATCATTGAGTTGGAATAGATCGCAAGGGCCATCCAGTCCAACCCCTACCATGCAGAAATTCACAATCAAAGCATCCCCGAGAGATGGCCATCCAGCCTCTGTTTAAAGACCTCCAAAGAAGGAGACTCCACCACACTCCAAGGGAGTGTGTTCCACTGTCGAACAGCCTTTACTGTCAGCTCTCCTCATAAGGCATGGTTTCCAGACCGTTCATTTTAGTTGCCCTCCTCTGGACATGCTCCAATTTGTCAACATCCAATTTGAATTGTGGTGCCTAGAACTGGACACAGTATTCCAAGTGAGGCCTGACTAAGGCAGAATAGAGTAGCACTATTACTTCCCTTGATCTAGAACAAAGGATGCAGCCTAGAATCCTAGAACAGCCTAGAACTCCATGTAATCCCATTGGCCTTTTTAGCTGCCGTATCACACTGTTCACTTATGTTCAACTTGTGGTCTACTAGGACTCCTAGATCTCTTTCACACATAGCCTCGTTATGCCAGGTGTCCCCCATCCTATATCTATGCATTTCATTTTTTCTACCTAAGATATTTTTAAATAAATAAATAAATACACAAATGTATAAATAAATAAGTGCTTTATAAATAAATCTTAATAATAATAATAATAATAATAATAATAAGTTCACACCACACACTACACTGCCTCTCAGTATAATAACCAATAAATTATTCACTCTGTATTAGATAGTACTAAATTTTAAACTGTTGACACTGTGGCTCTATGTTTAATCTTCTCTGTTGCTAATTAGCAATGCTTATGAAACTGTTTGGGATACTCACTTCAAGATGTCAAATAATACCAATACACATGTTTACATTCAATATCTTAAAATAAAAAGCAAAAACACAGCTGTTTAGCCAACAGAGCTGAATGACAACTGTGTGTTTATATTAAACATTTCAGTCATCCTATTAAGCAAACCTATGATTACATGCAATCCACACATAAATGACGGACATTTAATCCCAAACATACTTTGATTCAAGGATGTTTTGAACACCAGGCTTTGTCTTGGTGGTCCGATTTGGAAAATTCATGTATGTGAAATATATGGCACATTAAACATTCACATTATAGATTCTTTACTATGTTAACATGGTAAAACTAATTTTAGGTATAACAGATCAAGACTGTTAGCATTTTGACATATACAGATATCAAACTGGGAATCATAAACCATATTTAAGATGTTTTAATATACAATAGTTAGCAAAAAGAATGGGGGTTGGAGTTGGGAATCATAAGCCATGTTTAAGGAGTTATGATACAGTAGTTAGTAAAAAAAAAAAAAAGAGGGGGGGGTGCAATCTACCAGAAATAGTACCAACCATCACAAATTGTGATTGTGAGCAATTTCAAGTTTCCATGGAAATTTCCAAGAAAACACTTGTTGTCCTTTGTAATTGCTAGCAGAAACAGTAGTTATGAAAAATAAGCAAATGCCTGCAAGTTTCTATCATGCAACTCAAATTATCATGGCACAGAACTTTCACTTTGATGCAGATTTTATAGTGGTTTTAACACTTCCAAAGACGTTCATCTGAAGTGCCTCTTCCTCTAAATTCAAAAATGTTCTGCTCGCAACCCCAAGATGAGAGACATCCCAGAAGAGTATAAAATGACACTGCCTTAGAATGTTCTGTCATGCGATCTGTGCTAGTCTCAAGAAATTGAAGTGCTTTCAAAGTTCAAAGTTGTGAATGGCACAAATAAATAAATAAATAAACCTCTAGACAATTCAAGTTAAACGAAAACTCATTAAAAATGCTAAGGAATCTGTCTAGGCTTGTTCCAGTAATGGTTAATTACAATTTATCATTATGTCTGAATTCAATCTATCTGCAAGTCACATTCTAGTAGGGCCACAAAGCATATTTGAGTCATCTTTCCTGAATTAACCAATACATTTGTTTTCTGTATATGAGCTAGGTTTTGGAAACTGAGATTAAACCAGTGGCAAGGCATATACCTAGTTTTGATCCCATCTCAATTACTCCATGTAAGGGCTTTATTTCAAATGAAAAATAATATGTAGAACTCTTTTTAAAGCTGTTTCTAGAAAATATCTTCCTTATACTGCCAAACTGATCTTTCAGCTAGCAAAACTCAATGAACAGTTTGCCTATAAGGGAAGTTCCAGCTCATGGACTATTTAGAAAACACTTACCCCAATGTCTTCATCACTCTGTATTAGCTGCGAATGTCCAAAGAGACGTCTCTTCAGAATAGGTTCTACCATTGTGAGATACACCATGTACAGGAGTAGGAGACCCAAGATGGACAAATATATGATGATAGTAATCTATACAACATAACACAGTAATTCAGTTTATGGCACAAGAGAACAATTTAGAGAATGCAACTGGCAAAATAAAACAAAATGCCTACAGCAATATAACCATTCAGGCCTTCCATTCTCAGCAATTTGCAAAGAACTAAACCACATAAACACATTATTTTTCCCAGCCACCTCCACGTTTATCATAAAGAAATGAAGAGAAAATAAAAGTATACTCTACAAAATGGGGAGGCAGAGAAGGAAGTGAAAATATTTTTTTCAAGTAACATGAATGTATTGATATCTCAGTTTACAGCCTATGCAAACTTTATGATTTCAGAAACATGAAACAGCAGTTAGTACTACTGAACAATATGCTAGGTGCAAGGGATTCCTTGTAGGAACAGAATCTCTGAAGCCAATCCATTGGCTTTAAATTAAATACTGGTTGCAATTGCAAAAAGACAGACAGTATAAGCAAAATAAGAATATAAACACCTTCTGGTACAGATTTTATGATAATTATGCTAGATCATTGTTTCTCATCCTTTAGTCCTCCTGATTTTTGGATTTGTCCTCTCAGAACCATCAGCTATGTTGACTTAGGCATCTGAGAGTGAATTTTAAAACATATTCAAGGTCAAATGTTGAGAGAAACTATTCTAGATACTTTCTGAATGGTTCCACAGAATGCAGCAGCAAACCAGGCACATTTATGGGGAACAGCAATGCATATCATATTTCTGATCAACACACATATTTGCAAACTTGTTTATTTTGCTTGAAATTTCATCTCTTTGATAGATAATATCCGTGAACTGGTGTGTGTGCATTTGTGGGATTCTATTCAGTTACCACATATTGTGGCATGCTTCCACACAGATTACAAGTCTTTAAGTTATTGCTAAAGGAATAAAGTGGAACCATAAGAACCAAGACAGGTAAGCAAGTTAGAAAACTAGTATGTTCCAGTGCCAGACCTATTGTATTTGAAGACAGAAGTATCCCAACTTAAAACTTGTTTTGAATGGCATTTAATAAAGTAGACTGTGCAACAGACAAGATCAGTGTCAATATCACAGAGAAAAATTAATTAAACTGGCTATTTAATAAGATCCATGTATTCACTGATGTTTCCAAAAACATTAACAAAATGTGAAGCAATGCATGACCAGCATACAAAGAATGAAAGGGAAGAATTTTACAGAGTGTTCGTAATATTATAGGAGAGCCCCACTTATAGTCATGTGATCTTTTCAGGATGACATATCTTTTCACTTATTTTTTAGAGCAGGCCCTTAAGTAATTGAGGATCTTGACATCACAAGGCTGCATGTATTTCCCTCATATGTATAATGACAGCCAAAACACATCTAAAGGAAGATGATCTGTGTTCATTTTGCTTGCTTAAAAAACCCCTGACACGCACCAAAAGGTGTAATAAATTGTGTCTTGATTCCACACCAGCAAGTTATTCAAGAAATCAAAGGCTTATTTAAACCAGTTTGCAAAATACAGTGGTATTCAGATACTCCTGGCTGCTCTACAAACAAGGAAAACATTATTTCAGACTAGAAGATTTTATCATTTAGGATTTATAACTTACAACCGTCCTTAACTCATCTGTACTAATGAAAATAGCTATAAGGAAGGGAAGATGAGTAAGCACTAATTTTTTAATAATGCCCATGAAGACTGATAGCAACAAAGGCTCTAAACCAGTACCTACGGACATAAATCTATTATTTAGTGATCTCATACCATACGGAATCTATACAATATAGCAGATATTTTAAAAACAAGAACACTTTGTGGACTTCAACCTGTTACAGTAGCTGCTGCACAGCTTGTACCATGAGGAACCCATAACAATGCCTAAGAATTGTAACTGTATTGTAGTTTTATCTGGACTAGACTGGATGGAATTCCATAGATTCTATTACATAACCTGCATATTAACATTTTTGCATACTTTCTAATGCATGTATATTTGGGAGAAATGCAAATATGTGCATGTTGACAGTTTAAGAAAGCAATCAAGGGATATATTTACTTTAATTGTTTCAGAGCTTCTTTCCTCATATTTGCATTCACAACGTAAGCAGTAGGCTTCCACATCTGGCCCAGGAACTGGCATAGGCACCACAACATGAAGACAATCACTAGGCAGAAAGAAAAAGAGGCTTAAAATAAATTTAGGCAGGTTTATACGCCTGAAGAGATGTATTCCCCAATGAAAAATCATGCTGAATGCAGTAAGAGCAAAACAATAAATTATTCATATTTTCTGAAGAATATTTGACATTCAACTCATGTAATGATCTATTTAAATATTTAATTTGCTGCATGAGAAGCTAGTCATTTTATGAATTACCAACTGCCAACAATGGGGAAAAATATATTTTTGAATTAAGAGTTCAAATATGTGTATGGCAATTTTCTAGACAAGAGATTCCTGAAACGCCAGCTGGCTCTATGATACCAGGTCTTATGCCCACATGCTCATCTCCCCATCACTGCTCCTCAGTTGAAAAATTACAATTATGGGGGCCTGGAAGTGGCAGCATAATCAGGAGTTAAATATCCAGGAGTTGGAGTTAAATGATCAATCAAAAGACTTCACACACCACACAGTCATCTTGGCCCTAAAAACAATCCAGCCCACCAGCATATTAGAATCCAGCTACTTTCATTTTAATATTGTAATGATGTTACAATAATCTGACACTTTGAAGCAGTGCATTTCAGTCTAGGTCTCACTGGTGAGGATCCCAATCTTTTTGGTATCAACAATAACTGTTCAACTGAAGGCAGTGGTAAAAGAAAACTATTCTCAACATGTAAATGATCATGGAAAGGTAGCAGTGTTTCAGCTGTCTTTTGTTTTTAATCCTGCTTCATGCTGTCGGCTGTCTCACCATATAAAACACCACACATTCTTTTTATAGAACAATCATGCCTTTCTCCTCACTTACAATTTATCACATCTTTTAATCCTATATGAACAAGACAATTAAGGAAACTTCTGATTTGTGGTTTCAAACACTGATTAAGCCTTACACAGGGAAGACAGAGCAGAAATGTAATAGCATCCTCACATGTTCACAGAGGTTTTAGTGACTATTTCAGGACGGAATGAATTGTCTCAAGAAAAAGAACATGTTCATTAAAAGCAAGAATTGCCAGTCCTTTGCATTTGACTGAACTTGCAGGTTTTCTTGGACTGATTTCCTTCAGCAATTAATTTATTACCCCTTTCCCTGAATTTGTATCAGATGATGGGAAGTTATGACACTACAAAATTCAGAGGATGGAATATTATTACACCATGTGATAATATTTGCACAAGAAAATTTAATAAGTATTCTACTAGCCTCATAAGATCTTACAAACTGGTAGGTCACATCTACTAGATGAGCCACAAATCGAGCATTTGTAAATAAAGCCATACTTAATACAGCTGATTTAATTTAAAAGCAATCATATGATCTCCCTGACAGTATATTTACAGGACAAGTTATACACTGTGCTAATCCACCACATAGAAAAACTTCCTATAAATACAGTGTTTTGCCTCCCTCTCTGTAGTCACCTCCCTCTTTGGTTTTTCCATATTTTGTTGTGTTAAAACCCAGAACTGAAACTCATTTAGTTGGAATTGTAACCACTTGATATACAGAAGATAGTAGATGCAAAATATATTTGTGTCTGCACAAAAGGTAAGTAAACAAAAATAAATTGTCACCGGGTGACATAAGTACAGTCGGACCTTGGAATCCAGGAGGGATCCATTCTGAACCCCTCACGGATATTAAGACATGTCGGACCTGAAGTCCTGTTATTCCTGCTAGTGTGGCCGTGTGCACATGCTGCCATTGAGGGCAACAGGGTTTGTCATCTGCAGATGGTTAAATCCGTGGGTGGCAAGCCCATGGCTAAGGAAGCCCCACTGTATTCACTCCCAGTCAATATTTGCTAAAAACATTTTTGTCAGCAATTACAATGTTAGGTCTTCTTGGATAAGTCTCTGTCAGCTGTGATTGAGTAATTCTACCCTCTGTTGTTGTTGCTGTGTGCCTTCAAGTTGTTTTTGACTAACAGCAACCCTAAAGCAACCCTGTCACAGGGCTTTCTTGGCATGTTTCTTCAGAAAGGGCTTGCCATTGCCATCCTCTGAGGCTGAGAGTGCGACTTGCCCAGGATCACCCGTTTATATGACTGAGCTGGTCTCCAGAGTCATGGCCCAAGGCTCAAACTACTATACTACACTGACTCTGTCCTATCCTAGTTGGAAACAAAAATTGGATTTGGTTGTTAATGTCTATTCAGTTTTCTATATCTACAAAATATTTCTTAAACAGTTTAACTGCTACACATGAACATTATATTCCGAGAGTACAGGTATAAAATGATGTGTCACATACTCACCAGTCTTTCTGTGAAACATTTTTGCTGAAAATGTCACCAGCATGTTCTTTGTAAGGAGGGCAGATGCATTTACATCGGACATCCTCAGAATTCTGAAAAATGAATGTGAACTAATAAGTTTGCCATATCCCAGAATAATGGATGCATAATAAAAGGAGAACACAACTCCTCAATGAGGTAGTTAGGTTTTTTGTACTTCAAGGACTTCTATGTAGCAGGGTGCAAGGTTTTAACCCTTCAAGCATATAAAACTACTATTTTCACTTATTAAATATAAAGAAGTTACCCTTCTAGCTATCATGCTATGAAACTACGCTTGACCAAGACAGATTTGTTTTATTAGCACTAATAAAAAAACTACAACAAACAAAACAGTTATGTATTTTTAGATTGTAAGCCTGAGGGCAGGGAACCGTCATCTGCAAACGGCTCAGAGAGCCTTTAGAGCTGAAGATAAGGTATAAATACCGTAAATAAAATAAAAAATTAGAGGAATAAAGAAATATTTCAAAGTAACCACATGTGTATGACAACACAACAGGGTTTTGTTTGTTTCTGAAAGGAACTGCTTAGAGGTCTAGATCACCTGGTATATGATGCTTGAATTTTTGCATAAGGCTTACAAATTGACTAGGGTAATTGTACCCAAACTTGGATTCTGAGATATTGCTGGGTTTCAACTCTCAGAATACTTAGACAGCATGGCCAACAATGAGGGATAATGGGAGTTTGAACCCAACCTAACAGTGAGGGATAATGGGAGTTTGAACCCAACCTAACAGTGAGGGATAATGGGAGTT
>NC_056522.1:277349996-277359578 GCF_019175285.1 Sceloporus undulatus
CAAACTCCAAAATTCACTCTTCCCTCTGCGAGGGCGGCGGAAAGATCCAGAGGAGCGGTGACAAAGAAGGGGGGCAATGGGGGTGGCCTTCAGTCAAAGTATTGGTGTACAAGAATGACAAGAGGAACTAGCAGCCTTTAGGACCATAGTGGAGATGAGGAGTTAAAGCACCTGGTGGCAGGGGAGAAGTGGCAACAAAAAGGAGTTTTCATATTTGGGACCCTGCTTAACCTTTGCAAGCTTTTCCAGGACAGAGCTGGCAGCTTGAAGCTGCACTGCTACTCCTGCTTTCTTTCTTGGCACAGGCAGAAAGAAGTGGTAGCAGAAGAAACAATGTTGGGTGTGTGTGTGTGTGTGCAGGATAATATGAAGTTGTGCAGGGAAGTAAAGCTCTGAGAAAGTAGGGGGAGGGATAGCCAGGCTTAATTTTTCACCTCTCTTGGATTGAAAGTTCTTTCTTAAAGGGAAGAAAGGTTTGAAACTGGCTATACTCCTGTCTGCTCCAGTGAAGAAAGGCTGAAAGTCCTTCCTCGCCATGGAGGAGCTTCTCTCTATGTACTTGGTAACCTTGGGAGCAGCAACTGAGCAGTTGATCAAACATTCTCCATGGATGCTCCTTCAATAGTATACTAACACAAAGTCAATAAATCTCAAGTTATGTAGTGTGAGAAAACATTGACCAGTTTTAAGAAAGAGGGTAACCTCAATATGCTCTTCCAGCATTTTCCCCTATTAAGTGTCAGAATGCCAAGAAATCAGGAATACAGCACTCACTCATCCATAAAAAGTTTCAAATTTCTTACTCTCAGAAAAGAATATAAACTATAATCTTACAAGACACTACTTTTTTGTATGTTTTTTTAAACCTCCAAGTCTGTAGTCACATCTAGGAAGGCAACATCAAATCAACTTTCCCACAGTACACAACTGTGATAGAAATCTACAACAATCCATCCAGTAACACCCATACACAACCAATTGTGCTTGATCTTAGCCACAAAAAAAAAGGGAGGGGGGGACTCCCAGGTCCCACATGGCCAAATGTTTACACCTAGAATAAAGTGCTGAATAAAGGCTACAAATAAGGAAAACATCCAGGATCTGAATATGCTTTCGTCATAACAACGGCTCAAGTTTCAATTCTCAGTTTAATGAATAAGATCTCAAGAAGTGTTCTTCTAGCCAAATATGGACAAAACTAAATAGAAGTGTTTCAACAATGAACACAGAGAAAGAATAAATAATACTAATCAAAATGTTGTGCTTCCAAATTAAGTGTATTTATGATGACAGGTTTAAACCAAAGATGTCTTCCTTCACAGCTCACTATGGAAAGATGAGGAAGTGGCAGATTCCTCTGGAGGTGGCAACACAGAAACATCTAAATTACAAGAACACACCCAATTCTCCCTGTTTTTTGACCTCCTGCAATCTCTCTGCCTGTTCTCCAATACCTGCAAATTTAAAGGAATAAAAAAAAATGTTGCCAGACAATGAGAAAAATACAAAGCGTCTGGAGGAAGCGGCAATGGAGATGAGATCGACAGCATTCAGGGCAGGGGTCCCCAAACTGTGCCCTTTAAGAGACTTTGGACTCCAACTCCCAGAAGCCTCAGCCACCTGGCCATGAGTCTGGGATTCTGGGAGCTGAGGTCCAAAGTCCTTGAAAGAGAACAGTTTGGGGACCATTGATCTAGGAAATGCCTCAATAAGCCCTTGAACAGGGTCTTCCAGAAAACCTGTATCCCTCAACTTCCGTTGCCTCCAGATGTTTCCGACTCCTGACTCCTAGTTGGGTCATTATCAGGGGCTCTTGGAACTGAAGTCCAAAACCTCTGGAAGCCAAAAGATTGGGAGCCCCCCTTCTCCCAGGCCAGGGCTTCTCAAACTGGCCCTTTGGACTTCAGCTCCCAGCAGTCCTAGCCAGCTTGGCCAGTGGTCGAGGATCCTGGGAGAGGGACACTGGGAACCACCGCTCTTTTAGACGGGGGCTTCTCAGACCGTGGCCCTTTGGGCTTCTTATCCCGGGGGGCCTAGCCAGCTTGGCCAATGTTTAAGGGTTCCGGGTTATGAAATCCAGAATGTGTGAAGGTACGAAGACGGGGAACCACCGCCGCTCTTTTAGACCAGAGGTTCTCAAACTCTGAGCCTTTGGCCTTCAACTCCCAGAAGCCCCAGGCAGCTCGACCAACTGTCAAGGCTCCTGGGAGATGAAGTCCAAAACACCCGGAGGGCCGAGGAAAGAGTACCGTCCTCCCTTCCTGGGACCGAGGGGGTCTTCCTTCCCCGCGAGAGAGCCCCAGGGGCCGGGGCTCACCTTTTCTCCCTCCGCCGCCCCCACCAGCAAAGCCAGGGCCAGCAGCGGCCCCATCAGCCCCCATCGAGGAGGAGGAGGAGGAGCCGCCATGCCTGGAGCCCCGGCCGCCCAAGACGCCGACGCAGCCGCCTCCCTTATCGCCGCCCAGGCGGGCCCTGAGCCCGGACTCCAGGACCAACAACCACCCACACTTCCGCTTTCGACGCCAGCGCCGCGTCACGTGACACAGAGGAACTTCCGCCTCCTTGGAGTTTTCTTCCCTCCAGGAGCAGAGGCCCCTTGCCTTAAGTTCCGGGGAGGGGGAGGAGCAGTGCTTGCCGTGGGAGATGGTTTTTCTGACGTCATATCCGCCCTGCAGAAGAAGAAGAAGATGATGATAATAATAATAATAATAACTCTTTGCTTATATCCCGCCCCTCTGTCCATTACAGTCTCTTTTCCACAACGTTTTGGCTGCCAGTGGCTCAGGGTGGCCAAAGGGTCCTGCGTTTCAGCCAAGAGCAGTATTCCCAAATGTCCTCCATTTTGAGCAGGAATGTATACTTCTAGGAGGGTTTTGAGCTTTTATTTTGGAATTTCCTACACTGTCCTACATTTTTGCAGTCCTCTGAGGAGGACACACCTGGCCACCCTGGTGGAGTGTAGAAAGGGTTGGCCTTAAGTAGCCAGGGCGAGCAGGTGTCCTCCTTTTCCAGGATGCGTTGGTGTCCCACCAAACTACACATCCCAGAATTCCATAGCACAGCCATGGAGGTTAAAGCATGTCAGCCTTCTGTCCAGGAGGAATTCCAAAATGTCCTCCAATTATAAGTAGGACTAAGAAGCATGAATTTTAGATTCGCATCAGCGTTTTTTAGCTTTTGGTCCATGTCTACGTTTTTATTGAATGCCCTACATTTTGCGCTGCCTCACCCTCCTCCTTGCAGTTAGGACACCTCTGGTCACCTGCATCAGTCCTAGTCAATGGAGAGAGAAGATGGGAGTTGTAGTCCAGCAGCATCTGAAAAGCCCAGATGTTTATCACAAGAGGACAGTGACACTAACTGAATGAACACTAACCTCTTTGTGTGTCCTCCCACCCGGAGGCCTTGCCATTCAACAGAACAGACAATACACAGATTAACATGCCAACACTCCTCCCTACCCAGGTGTGGCATTCCCTGGAAAGCCCAGAGGATGCGACCCCTCCCAGGATAGCAATGTTACCAAGATTGAAATGTGATAACCCACTGGCAGACCATAGCTTATGACTTGCCTTCTGGTAGACAATGCTTTATCCGTGATTGGGTAAGCCCATGTTGATTCGGCTGAGACAGTGTACACACCTTGGCTCCCCCTTGCTAATTAGAACTCTCCTAAGTACACATTGGTCCCTGATTCCTTATTGCCTTCTGATGGTACAGTGAGATACGTGAAACCTAATGTGTCCTGATGTCAATAAAAGGGCTGGCCAAAACCTGGCCAGCTAAGCTTTGCACCCCCATTCCTGTCTCTGCTCTCTCTCTGCCGCGACAGCTGGTGACCCGACGTGATACGGAGAAGGGGGCTTTGGCCCAGCTCACTCGACTGGAATAGTCTGCGCGCACATCCTCAAAGGATCCCGTGAGTATGGGAGGAACGTTACCACCGAGCAAAGGTCTCACGCTAGGGAGTTGCATGAATGGTTAAGCGGTTGTCCGGGGACAAACAGGTCACCCGAAAGGACATTAAAATTTGGTCGCAGAGATCTCATGCCAGTGCCCCTGGTACCCAGAGAGGGAACACCTCTGCGGAGGAAGGGGAGAAGATAGGCAATCATTTAAAGGCTGAGCCTCGTGGCCGCGGCACCCCATTTGTTGCCTGGCAGGTGGTAACTCAGCCGGGGGGCGGCTAAGCCAATCCACGGCTCCCAAATCCTGCCACAGCCCCCCGCTCCGCTAGCCACATTAGCTCCTCCAGGAGATCCACGGGTTACCCCGTTCCAGTGGATGCTCCTCCCTTATGCCTGTAAGGCCCGGCTGGGAGCGGTAGAAGCGGGAATAGCAGAAGCTAAGAAACGGGGAGAGTGTCAGGTGGACGATGGCATAGCATGGGAACCTAACAATCACCCTGCCAGTGTTCCCTGTCACCATACTAGGAAGGTGACAACATCAATTACGTTTGGGAACCCCTACCCTTCTCTGTGCTGCGGAGTTAAGAAAAGCAGTCACAGACACGGGCATAAAATCCACCTTTGTTCAAGGAATGGTGGAGGGGATCGCGAATGGTTACCGCAGTGACACCCAAAGACTGGAAAGATTTTTTTAGAATGATTCTGACCCCCTCCCAATACACGGTCTGGGATAGTGAGTACCGCCAAGCCGCTACTCCGTAATATTGAGGGTGTTAACCTGACCAGATCTACGGGTCCGGTCAGTTTAGCACGCTGGAGATGCAGGCTCAACAGGGAGATCTCGTCATGCGGCGGTTGGTACGTGTGTTCAAAGAGCTTCGGAGGATTCCGAGGCAGGGAGGCCATGAAGTCTTTTGTTAATGTCAAGCAAGGGGCCCAGGAGCCTTACTCCCATTCATTGACCGTTTAAAAGAGGCCCTGTCCAGACAGCTAGATACGCCACAGCCCAGGAAGAATTGTTGATAAAATTAGCTGTAGAAAACGCAAATTCGGATTGCAAAAAGGTCCTACAAGGAGTCATTCACCGGCCAGGTGTCACCTTGCCGATTACATTCGAGCATGTGCAGAGGTTGGCAGTCAGAATATGCCATGCAGCTCCTTGCAGGGCAATCCAGAAGGGAAATAAACCCACCGGGAATTGCTTTAATTGCAAGAGACCGGGTCACTTTAAATCAGAATGCAGGGCACCCGGCGGAGGAGCCGCAAAGGAAGAAGGGATTCCGGTGCCAAACCCTCTAAAAAATGCCCACGCTGCGGCAAGGGCTATCACTGGGCTAGCCAGTGTCGTTCCAACCTTCGCCCACTGCGCCACAACCGCAGGGAAACCCAGCGGGCATGCCCTAGCCTGGGAAATAAGGGGCTGAACCACATGCATTGAGCTAAGATAACAGAGTCCAAGGAGGCGTTTCTACCTGGGGAAGTTCTCTCTGTTAAGTGCGGTGTGAGGTTCAGATACCTCCGCTCACTGTGGGGCTGGTCCTCCCTAGGATGGCCCGCCTCCGAGAGAGGATTGCATGTCATCCCGAAAACTGTTCCCCCAGGGGATGCACAACCCTCTACGGTCAGCGTGGGTCCCACATGCCCTTAAAAAACGCAGATAGGGGACTCCTGGGCACACATGGTAATTCTTCCTTGCCAGGACCCACTCCCCCACCTGCCAGAGGTTGAACAACAATTGGCCACAGCATTGTTCACTATAACATTTAAATTTGTCTCTAAATACAGCTACTAACCAATATTTTTCCGAGTTGAAAAACATTTCGCTCTGCAGGCCCCTCCCGCGGCCATTGGTGGTATCGCACCTGCCTGGGAAGGACTGGAGCGCCCCTGTACAATCATCACCTGGGGCCGAGGCTACGCCGCTGTCCAAACACCCGGAGGACCAGTGTGGGTGCCTGCGAAGTACGTCAAGCCTCATGTCGTGGCACAAGGGACTAAAGAACCCCATACCGAGCTCAACACAACCTGGCAGAGACCGAGACCGGCATGCAGAACCGGAAGAGAGGACCGGGGCTCAACCCCCTCCTGTGACCTGGGGAATGATTAAAACCAAGCCGACAGGCCACCAATAGGTGGAAAAGGAAGGCCTAGAAAAGACCCGTGAGATTTACGCTGGCACTAATAGCGAGTTTGAATGCCAATTCTTTGGCTCATCATGATCTTCTGCTTCTAATGGGGGTGGCGGGAGGCCAAAGGTTTTTGCCCCGGGCCAGAACATTTGGGAAACCCTTGCCCATCCATCAACCAAACCTCCTTTTGCCTGTCCCAACAACATCAGTTGGGGAGGCGTTGAATACATGTCCATTCCTGTGTGTCACTCCTCTCAAGACATCCAGAATGATACATGGTTCTACACTGACCTTCCGGCTAATCACTCCCCAGAAGTCTGCAATATCAATATCAATTGGGGAAAACACAAAGCGCTTGTTCCCCTTGGCCATGCATCTGCAGACTCCCGTCATTGCATCCCACAACGGACTTGCGCTAGGATGACAAGTTGCACAGACAGTCTTGTGTCCACCTGGGCAATACCATGAGCTCAAATGCTCGACCCAGGTCCACGTCCCATACATTCATCAGTATGTGGAATACCAAGGGGATGGTCTGGACGTGTTCAGGCCACACGTTCAATTATATCCCCGCAAACCTCACGGATGGCACATTGTGTTGCCTCAGCCGACTAACCTCCTGCTGCCCCCACGGAGCTGGGGGGCGAAAATCGGCGAAGCAAACGCTCCGCAGGCTTGCATACGCTAGATGAGTCCTGTGATTCCAGCGTCAAAATCATGTCCCCTGGTGAATATCTGGCTTTAGGGATCTCCATTGTGGGGGCCCCAGGGCTCCCGTTGGCAATGCCAAAACTATTGGAAAGCTCGCCTGCTGGGCTGTCAAGAGCTTAAACACCACTTCTACAGCTATCAGCTTGCTGAACCAGGAGCATCAGAGTTAAGGCGGCGGGCTGCTCAAAACAGGGCTGCCATAGACTACCTTCTACTCCTCACCATAAGGAGTGTGATGAGTACCAGGTTAGAGGGTGTGTTGTTTCAACATCACTGACAATAGACAGAAATAGACGACGCTAAAAACCATGAAAGAGCTCGCCAGAGCATAAGGAATCCAGCCTTGCAGATTGGTGGGAGGGATTATGGAGTTGGTTGCCCACCGGCTGGATACGCATCCTTGTTCAATATTGTATACTTGTATTTTTTCTTTTTGTTACCTTCTGTTGTCTCCTCCAATGTGTTCCTACTTGTGTTCTAGGCTTTTGCAAAAGACAATGACGACCACAGAAAAGCAACTGGTTGCCGGGTATGTACGCCAGCTCATAAAAAACAAAAAGAGGGAGATGTGGCATTCCCTGGAAAGCCCAGAGGATGCGACCCCTCCCAGGATAGCAATGTTTACCAAGATTGAAATGTGATAACCCTACTGGCAGACCATAGGCTTATGACTTGCCTTCTGGTAGACAATGCTTTATCCGTGATGGGGTAAGCCATGGTATTCGGCTGAGACAGGGTACACACCTTGCTCCCCCTGCTAATTAGAACTCTCCTAAGTACACATTGGTCCCTGATTCCTTTATTGCCTTCTGATGTACAGTGAGATACGTGAAACCTAATGTGTCCTTGATGTCAATAAAAGGGGCTGGCAAAACCTGGCCAGCTAAGCTTTGCACCCCCATTCCTGTCTCTGCGTCTCTCTCTGCCGCGACACCCAGGCCACACACACACCACACACACACACATATATATATATATAGTACCCAACTCTCTTCAATGCCAGCATTCTCTGAAGATGCCAGCCACAGATGCTGGCAAAATGTCAGGAATAAACTCTTCTAGAACAGGGCCACATAGCCTGAAAACACCACAAAAAAATACCCAAGAAGAAAGTTAGTAGTGTGATGTTTGTCCAAAAACTACCTATGAAATGTTAGGCTGTGTGAACAGAAGTATCCAAATCACAACAAGGAATGGTATGAAAAGTACTCTGCTTTGCTCAGTTCTCGGCTCCATGAAGTTGAAGAAGAATGCTGAGAAAGTCCTTTCCAACTCTGATCTAATCTGCATCACAGAGTTAGTGCTGTTTGATACTGCTTTAACTGCCATGGCTCAGTACTATGAAATTCTGGGATTTGTACTATTGTGAGCCTTCTCTGTCAGAGGGCTGGTGTCTCACCAAACTGCAAATCCCAGAATTCCATAATATATATGGTTAGCATATATTAATGTATATGCCTAGCTTGTCATAGACTCAGAGTTGGAAGAGATCACAGGGGCCATTGAGTCTAACCCCCTGCCAAGTAGGAAGACCAATCAAAGCACCCCCAAGAGATAGCCATCCAGCCTCTGTCTAAAAATCTCCAAAGAAAGAGACTCTACCACACTCAGAGGCAGTCTATCCCACTGTTGAACAGCTCTGACCATCAGGAAGTTCCTCCTGAGATTTAGGTGGAATCTCTTTTCCTGTAGCTCCAGTGATCAGGGAGATGAAGGTGTGGAAGCTGAGAAGGGAAAACATTGCTTACTGCCCCCCGCCCCCCACCCCACCAGCCTGTTTCCTTTTCCTTCAAAGTAGCCCATTTCCCCAGTCTCTCTCTATGTTAGACACGCACATACATACACACACACACCTGGAAATATAAGCAGAAAAGAGTCTTCGAGTTACAATAGCATTTGTTTAATTATTCTGCCTGCTCCTGACTGAACAGACTTGGTTTATCAAGTCTATCTTGAATCAAAAAGTTTTCTCTTTCCACAAGGCAAGAAAGGCCTTTTAAAACATAAGGCTGCTTCTAAATATATATTTCGGGGGGGGGGGGATCTCTGTGTGTGTTGCATGCCAAACTAGGGTAGTGATGTGATAAGGTTTTAGTGCAAATCAAGACTGAAATACTAGAAATATTATAGAAGTCCTGATTGCACAGTGCTTTTGAAAACAGTGCTATTTTAGTGAAAGAAGAGCCTAGTGTGATAAGGCCCTTAGTCTATTTTAGCATGAGAACCCATAAGGAATCCATTAGCATCCATTGGGACTAACTGGAAGACATCATTTTTTGCATAAGCTTTCATGGACTATGTTGTAGCTTATGCTTGCAATTTCTTTTTCCCAATTAGTCTCAAAAGTGCTAATGGATTCTTGTATGCCTTTTTTCACCAGAGCAACCAAGTGGGAGGAAAGAGAACATACAAACAACTGTGCTTTTAGCAGACCAAAGGTCTATCTAATCCAATTTTCTCTTCTCATAGGGGTCATACAGATGCCAATGGAAAGCTCATAATCAGGATGTGAGCACAGTTGTATCCACCTACTCATGCTACCTTATTAGAAGTACTGAGATGTATACTTCCTCTGATATTGCAAGTGATATATAACCATCATAACCTGTATCATTTGTTATGTGATGTCCTTTTGTTCCCTGTTTTATTGAACCATTTCCTGTAGCTCTATGTATTTTATATGTATTATCCTATTATCTCTTAGATTGTATGCCATAGGCAGGCTTTCTCTTACATACTTATTGTTTTATGTACAGCGCTGTGCAAACCTACAGCGCTATATAAATAATAATAATAATAATAATAATAATAATAATAATAATAATAATAATAAT
>NC_056522.1:277359588-277367292 GCF_019175285.1 Sceloporus undulatus
GTAGCCACTCATAACTTATTGTTTATTTCCCTTTTAAAACCATCCAAGAGAATGGCCCATCACTGTATTCCACTTACGGTATGTGCTATGTTTGGGTTTTTTAATCTTCTTTTTATCTGTCCTAATTCTCTCACCATTAAATTCTTCTGGATGATCCTGGTTTGTACTGTTATGAGGGGGGGGGGGAATTCTCATCTATTCTTTTTGCACCTTGTATAAAAAACCATTTGAAGATGAACCTACAGTTTTAGAAATTGACGTGGAGGCTTCATCCAGAGCACTTGGGAGAAATAAATCACCAGGAATAGATGGCTTGCCAACAGAACAGCTTCAGGCTGCAGAGGCAGAATCTACTCAAGTTCTGACTAAAACCTGTCAACAAATACAGAAAGCAAAGAAATATCCCACAGTTTGGAAGTGCTCAATATACATTCCAATCCCCCAAAAAGGGGACATCAGAGACTGCAGTAGCTACTTGACCATTGCATTAATCTCCCATGCAAGCAAAGTGATACTCAAAATTCTACAACAAATACTTTTACTATATTTGGAGTAAGAAACGTCAGATGGCCAAGCTGGGTTCAGGAAAAAATGAGGCAGTAAGGATCATACAGTAAGGTAAACATCCATTGGATGGATAATAATTGAATACACCAAAAATTTCATGTGCTTTATAGAATATAGCAAAGCTTTTGGTTGTATAGATCATGAAAAATCTTGGATTGCTCTTTAAAAAATTGTTGCGGCATGTTCTAGAAGAGTTTATTCCTGACGTTTCACTGGCATCTGTGGCTGGCATCTTTTCTAGAACATGGCCACATAGCCTGAAAAACCCACGAAAAGCTATGTATGCCAGCCATGAAAGCCTTCAACCTCACATGACCTCTGTACTTGATTATTTCATCTTTAATTGTGCTTTTTGCAAGTTTACCTAGAATAAATGGATAAACAGTGGGCACCAATGTGCATAGATCTTTCTTATGTATCTAACATATATGTTATAGATAATTCTTCTGAGTGGTTTTGGGGTTTTTTGTTTTTGTTTTGTTTTTTGGGTCTGGTGTTTATAATTTTTCCTTGTATATTGTTTTATAATGTGAAATGTATGTACAAATATTTGTTTATATAATTGCTATGATTTAAACAAAATGCAGTACATGTCATTATAGCAGGAAAGATTATGACTAGGTGACTTGTATGCCTTCCTAGTTCGTAGTCAACTCTTGATGGGCAACTTCAAAGTTCTTGGTTTCCCTTTTGAGGTTCTTTATTATTAGACTGGATTTGAACCAAAGATGGCTTTTCAAATAGAAGATGCCCTCCATGAGCTTTTCAGATACAGATCTATAATCCATAAAAGATAGAAAGATGTGCAGCATGCTGTAACTGTAGTATTCCCCCTGTGGATTTCCTTAGTGCCTGGTTGGCTACTGTGGGGTCAGAATGAGGGACTTGATGGGCCTTAGCTCTGATCCAGCAGGGTTCTTTCTACAGTCTTATGTTCTTAGCTTAATTAGTTAGAAATATGTCTACAATAAAGCAATGATCAGTTCCCAAGAACAATGGCTTTAAACGTCTCTTTGATTCGAAATAACTGCTGATAAGCTAAGAGCTGTGTTTAATGTTCCAGTTAGCACTGGAATGTACAGTTTTCGATTATCTCATTGTCATTATCATCTTGTGCATTTGATATATGTACATAGTATAATAATAGCACTTACTTGCCTTCAGCAAACAAAACAGGCTTAAATTCTAAGAAGCAGCAAAGGGATGTCTCCAGCAGACGGTAGAACACTAATTTCACTCTTGACTGCACAATGTACTGTTTCTCTCTACTGCTACTTGCTTCCTCCTCATGTGTTATTTCACATTTGCCCTGAAGGCTACTGGCTGAAGTTTTCCTTTTTGATGTTCTTGTATCCATCACAAAAGAGCATTCTTAAGTAGTCCAAATGCTAGCAGTGCACCATGTGATTTGGCTAAAGATCATACAAAGGCCTGTTCACTGTTGAGTTGAATGGTTGCTGAGAAATGTGTTTGTTCCTTCTTAGCCTTGCTTTGCAATCTATAGAATAGAAAGTGTAGTGACTTGCCTACCTTGTAGAACTGTTATTAAAATATAGCTGTAATTCTAAAAGAATCTGAGAGTGAATACGACTGAAATCACTGAGACTTTCTTCTGAGTAAACATGTCTAGGTTTGAGAAGTTGATAGAACCAGAAAATATTTATTATAATGTCATATTATTAAAGCAGTTTTGGTACTCTGTCTCTCTTGTGACCTGCTTTTTTTCTCCCAGGGCAAGGAGGATTTTGTTCTGTTCTTGTTAATTTTGGAAGGATGAAAAAAGTGTTTCCTTGACCCAAGGAATTTGCTAGATGTATGTATAAGAAATGGGTAAATACTGAACCAAATCCTACTGAGAGTCAGTTTTATCCACTATTGGCTGGATGGCTTTTTTTGGAAGAAGTTTAGAAGTATTTTTGAAAAAGGCTGTATTCCAGGAGTGGGGAACTTCTGTGGAGTCCTCATGTTTTGGACCACAGCTCCAATAATCTCTTAGCTTGCCCTGTTGGTGAGGCTGATGGAAGTTGTTGCTCAAAATATCTGGATGGCCAAGTGTCCCCCTCCTGCTATAATCAGGCAGCCTTTGAAAGTCCACAAGTAAAGCATGGGCAGTGTCCTGTTGTCTGTCCCCAGAATTTTACAAACAGCAATCTTTGCTTGTGCCCACTGTCATTCTGTTTGATCTTTGTGTTCATAGAAAGGCGGGCCAAGAACAGACTCTCATGAAACGTCCTGTACCATACTGATTTTATCTAATCAACCTCTCACAGTTTTTGCAGAGTATGATTTCAACACAGCAGTTGCCCTAGTTGCTCTGGGTTTTCCACACAATGGTTAGAAGAACAGTTCACATCTGCACTGCCAATTTCTGCATTACATTTCACAGCTATGCTCAGAGTGAGACTTTAATTTCCCTAAGATGTCCCTTCTTCCACTAATCCCCAGTGATTGTGTTGACATAAAGTACAATGATAATGTTTATTATGGCTCAAGAAACACATAGAATGAAAAAGCAGCAAATACAGATATATCTCAGTTTACAAAGTAGCTGTGTTCCTGGGAATTACTTTCAAACAAAATTTCATACCAGAGACAGAAGAAACATGGAAAGAGTAGGAATTTGTTCCAATTCTACAACAAAGAACATTTAAATGTATTTCAGTTAACCTTTTGTCCATAGCTAACAATGTGCCCATTTAAAGGGATCATGTAGCACTTTTGAGAAGTCTTAGCTTAAGCTTTCATTGACTTGGTCTACTTCCTCAGATGCCTGGAGAGAACTGGTGCCCAGGAAGGATCTTTAAAATAAGACTGTATGAATAACTATAGAAATGCAAAACTTGTGGGTATATGGATGAGGTGACAAGTTCAGTTTTAACAATGGTCTCTTGAAGTAAGTACAAAGGCAAGAAGAAAGATGTTGCCTAAGGCCAGGGTGGGTGGATGAAACCAGAAAGGAGATGTGATAAACTGGCGAAGAGTGTCCTCATGAAGCTGGGGTGTTAACCAATGTTATAGTATGTGTAGGAAACCAGTGTAGCTGTTCAACCCGCTGTTGGTTGGAGTTTGTGGATATATTCCAATTTAAATGTTTCTCTTTCCAATCTTCCTTTCTGTTTCTTCAAGAACTGCTGCCCTGTGAAACATGAAACAAACAGGGCAGCTAAACCTTGCAAGTAAAGCAAAGCATTATGAACATTCTAGACACTACTTGTAAGTTTCTTCCAAAATGCATCCAGGAGTATTTTTTTTTCTTTCTCTCTCTTTATTTTATGATTTTCTTTTTGTTGGGCAGATGTATAGATCAATCCTTTTTTATATATGCGGGAAAGAGCTGGTTTGGCAGAATTATAAGCTTTCCCTCTTTCTCTCTGTTTTGCTGTTCACTCATGCCCAGTAAGGGATACTGGAGGCAGCTGCAGCTTTCCTTGCCTATCTATCATAGGAAACCACACAAGGCTACAGTAGGATCAGCTAGAACAGAATCCCATTCTTTACCAGCTCAGGCTTCATTGCATTGTGTACTGCAGATATGTTGCTTCTACCAAACACCAAAGGTCTTGCATTTATCAAGCCCTCTTTTACCCTCTCCCAGTGCCACTGCTGCTAAATGTCTTCCAGATTCACATTAGACAAGAAGAAGATGTAGGGTTGTTAGAAGCTTTATTAAGGGACCATTCAGACCACAGAAAAAAATGGGTTTGAAAGCGATTCTTGCATGTGAAGTTCATATTGGATCCGAATCCATCACAATCCATGTCGGGGCTTGCACAAGGAAATGCCCCATACACCGAGGTATCCAGATTCGGACTAAAATCCGTCTTTTCCCAAAAGACTCAGGTTGCGCGAAATTTGAACTTGCCCTCGATCATGATCGGGGCAAATTAGGGAGGGATTAGGGTCAGGGGGTGGGCAGAGGTCAGAGCATTCCTTCCCATCATCAGAAGGGAGGGGGAGGAGGAGGAGGAGGAGGAAAGAGCCAAAAAAAGGGGAATCTGGATGCAAAGGGTGACAGGAGGAAAGGGGGAAATCAGGGGTGACTTTTGAGCTGCAGAGGGCTGTCAGAGAGATGTGGAGGGTGGAGAAAGTGATGAAGGAGGAGGAGGAGGAGGAAGGGGCCACAGGAGGAAGGGAGCCATGGAGGGGATCCTAAAACGGAGCAGGAGGAGGAGGAGGATGAAGGAGCTGGAAAGGGTCAATGGGCATCCCTGAGGAAGGAGAGGGTCTGAAGGAAGGAGGAGGAGGAGGAGGATTTCCAGGGGTAACTGGGTTGCAGGGCTACGCTGGGGCATGTAGGGAAATCAGGCTGCTTGTTCTACTTTCACTTCCTCTTGTTCCTGGATTATTATTATTATTATTATTATTATTATCATTATTATTATATTTGTGTTATATGAGGATGCTACAGGAATGCCTGCGCTGCATTTCCATTTTATTCCCAATTGATTCCATGGGTCTACTTTAGTTGGAACTGACAGGTCACACTCTCTCAGCCTCAGTGGAAGGCAATGGCAAAGCTCCTCTAGCAGGAGGAAAAGGGTCAGGTCAGGTCAGGTCAGGTCAAAGGCAGGGCACGAACGGAGCTCACATCAGGCACCCCCCCTTTTCATATTTTTTAAAAATTATTTTTGACCAAATATGTGTATGATTTTTTTTCTTGAGGCAGATAGAGCAGGGCTAGCAGCTTGTGCACTTTCCCTTTCATCTGTTCGCTTCCAGCAAAGGGGAAATGTTGCGAATGCAAATGTTACAATCCTACAATGCGAATGTTACATTTTTTGCTCTTGTCAATTAGACAAAATGATACATGCTTTTGCTACTGAATTCAGAGGCATCCCTGAATTGCTTTTAAAAGCAAAAAAAAAAATTAAAAAAAAAAAAGGGGGGGCATGGCAATTGCATCCTTTACTGGCATTTCTGAGGTGAGGAATTTACTATTATTATTATTATTATTATTATTATCATTATCATTATCATTATTATTTCATGTGTAAGAGGCATTCTGGGGGGCAAGGAGTGGGGGATGCATTAGCTTGCATGGGATTGAAAATGGGGATGGGGCAGATCTGACCCAAATGCCCACACATACACACAACACACAAACAAGAAGTTTTTTAAAAATTGACACTTTGAGACATTTTGTGCATGGCTTTTTAAAAAAAAGGAGGGGGGAGGACACTTCCGATGCCCCTGCAAAAACGTCACCATGACGATCGCTTGATTGACAGCAGGCACCTTTGACAGCAGGCACAGAATGCATTCGATTTAAAATGCCCCTCTTTTTGTAGTGGGCACTTGCTAACGGAGAGATTCAGGGGAGGGGCATCTGAATCAGCCCAGTTCCTTCCAGATTTTTGATGCCAGTCTGAATGGGCCCTAAGTGAGGTATGCTTGTATACCTATCTAAAAAGGTCACTGTGTGTTGGTGTTAAAAACTGGCATTGTTTACTAGATTTGCTTAAAAGATCTATGGGTACAAGGCTACACAATTCAAATACACTTGTGCGGATGGGAGATTGCCTCCCAAATATGGATTTTTTAAAAAAATGTTATATTTTTATGGCAGAGAAACGTCTGGAGGCAGATAACAGAATTTCAGTGCTGAACCTAGTAAATTGGCAGGGTCAACTGTTTTGATGGAAAACTACCTGGGATCCATCTGCATGCCAGACAGGTAAGCACCTCACAGGAAGAGCACTGTGCTATTATAACAAATAAACATGAATGTGAATTATATTTTTATGTATACAAGTTTTACTTTTTCATCCCCTGCCTGCAACCAAGTTGATGGTGCCAGATTGTGCCTCTGCAGCAAATCATTAGGCAGTGGTGCCCCCTGGCTCTCCATCAGCTACTACATGGCCTTGGGAGGGCACAGGAGGAAGGTGAATCCTGTGTCGATTTTGTTCATTGTATGAGAGAGGTAATGAATTCCTTGTTCCACAAGAATGAAAAAGTTCAATAAGTAGATGCAATTTTCACTTGTAACACAGAATGTCATCTGGTTCACAGTGAATTCTATTAATACCCTATCTTTTCTTCCAGCACCTGCAATGCAAGAAATGAATACTGCTCATATTGATATCTTAACCCATATTCATCTCAGCTCTCAGCAGCAAGGTGTGGCTGGCACAGTTCCTAAGGAGAAGTGCCTCGACTATCTTGAATTTTTATCTTCTCAGCAGATTTCTGTAGATCTCCCATTTGCACCTGGACAGTGGAACTTCTGTTAAGCTCAATGGACTCTACAAAATGAATAGAGCAAATGTATATAGACACTAATCCATCCTACAGGGCCATGTTTCTTTATTATGAAACCCAGGAAGAGAAGTGTATTTCTTGCCACGTTTCCCCCAGCTGACGTGCCCAGACTTTGGGCTGTCTGAAGTAAACACACCGAGCACTTTTCCACGTATAAATTGGAAACCACGATTTCATAGCGATGATGACAATGGGGGTGTTCCCACTGGCTTATATTCCGTGCTACATATCGAATCCAAGGCGCATCGTTCCTATTAGAAACCGAATTAACTCTAGAACAGTTCTAGAACAACCCGCAATCGTCCCCACTAGAAATCGAATCATACAGTGGTTTATAAATTTGATTCGTGTTTTCGTCATTAACCCATTAACGTGGGTTAAAAAAATAGAAGGGTCGAACCTACATTTTTCCCTTGAATCGGGATAGGAACCGGAGCATTTAAATAGGAACGACAGCCTTTGAAATCGGGTTAGCTGGATGGGAGGAGCGGAGTGCGATGGGGCTGGCCTTGGGGGAGTTGCCCTTTCTGTCCCCATCCGTCGTGGCTGTCGCCATTTTTGCTTCCCTCACCCCTTTGTCCGCTGTGGTCTTTCAATAAGAGATAAGGATTTTTTTTAATTATTTTAATGGTTTACAGGCGCTTAATCTCTTCAGCGCTTTAAGCACCTGAAGTCCCGGCTGCTCAAGCGCCTGCATCTGCCAAAGGACTACAAGGCTTCCCCCGATGGATTGCAACCTCCCCTCTGTGTGGGGAGAGCCCATTTCTAACGGAGGAGAGGCAGGAAGGGAAGCCTCCTCGCGAGGAGGCATCTGATCTCGCCCAGGCAGGGAAGGGAAGCCTCCTCGCGAGGAGGCATCTGATCTCGCCCAGGCAG
>NC_056522.1:277367302-277425698 GCF_019175285.1 Sceloporus undulatus
GGAAGGGGAGCCTCCTCGCGAGGAGGCATCTGATCTCGCCCAGGCAGGGAAGGGCTCTGATCAATGGGGGAGGGGAATAGAGCCTTTCTCCCTCTCTTTCTCAAACGGAATGTGCCTTCTCCTCCAACCCTGGAAAGAGAATCTTTGGGAAGAGTGCTCCCTCCCTGCTTTTCCAGCAGCCTCCTTCATTGATCTCTGGGCTCTCTGAAGGGATTCTCCCTGGCTGTCTTGGGAGACATGAAGAGGGGATGCTGTCCTGCAAAACCCATCCTCATAGTTTCTCTGGAAACAGCTTGGGCTCCCCAAATTTGCTTTGCCAGAAGCCTCCCCCAGCCTGGGGTCTTTCTTCCAAGGCAGCAAAAGTGCTTTGGGCAGTTTTCTCTCCCTCAACCATCCTTCCCCACGAATAATTGCAGGACTCATAGGCACTTTAAGCACCTCCTCATTGGTTCTTTTATAACAAACCGCGAAATTTAAAAGTGACGTTATGATGACGTTGCTTTGATTGACAGCCCCAAAATGGTGAGTGGGAACGAAATAAGGCTAAAACCGATTTATATGTACACCGTTTTATTTGAATAGGAACGAAAGCGGATCACTTAAAGCGAATCAATTGGTAAATGAGAACGAAGAAAAAAAAGCGATTTGGAACGCGGGATAAGACCAGGGTCATTTTATTTTGAAATCGATTTAACTGATACCGCTGTATTTTAAAGCGTTGTAAATCGCAAGTGGGAACACCCCCCATATCGCACTAATCAAAATGGGTCTGTAAACATGCAATCCATGTAAACACAAATTGCAAGAACACCAGCCCGTTTTGAGCAGGAGGTTGCAAGGTCTTTATCACTCTTCACTTTGGAAACACCAGAAGGCCCATCAGTTGGCAATTCACTCTAACTAGAACACCCGGAAGAGGATGCTTGCAAATGGCTCATGACTTTATTTTGCAGCAGGCAAGAAAAGCAGCAGAGTTCAGAAAGCAGCAGGCAAGCAGGCAGCAGCAGAATTCTCAGGCTCCCTCCGCAACCATCTGGAGTTCAGTATGTGCAAAATCACTATGAAAAAATAATGAAGCTGACATTGCAAATGCCAAATTAATTAGCTCTTATAGCAAGAGAGGTCATTTGATGTTGAAAAATGGAATCATCATTTCCACCCTGAAGAGTACATTGAAACCCCACTTTCTTTTTGTCCACATTAAAACCTTCATTTCTACTGACAATGTTCAGTGAGGGAGGGAGGGTTTCCAAGCAGAAAGGTTTCTAAAGGGATTGTGATCAAGCACTCCTGTGGTGGAGAGATGGAACCTTTTGCAGAGATGCACTAATGCACTGCAATCATCTTGCAGTGTTGTCTGTAACTGGATCCCTAAATAAAAGCAGTACTGTATTTTCTTGGTGGGCCAGCCTGAAATAATGTTTCAGGCTTTATCTCCTGCAAAACCTACTTTTCAGCATAAGCTCTTTGGGGGACTTTTTTGTTGTGGCAAAGAAGATTGCTTTTAAAAAATCTATGAGAGTATCTGTACATCAAAACCACTTGCACATAAACAAAGAATCTCACTTGTTCTCTCTTTGTGTGGATACACACAAACACACACACCTCAAAAGTGATACAAGGGCTTTGTAGAAACATTGGTTGCTAGGTGACCGAGGTGCTCATGGATCACAGACAATTTTGAAATGTTCTTTAAATTCAGTTGACACAGTAAGAGCTGGAGGCTGCATATTGTAAGGAAAAGGAAAGCAAACCAGCTAAAAGAGTCCCCTATTTGCCCTTCCCCTCTTATGAATTTCAGTGTTGCCACCAAGTGAACACCTTTATTTTCCCCAGCTAGTAGATCCCCATAACTATGATGGCTGGCACCCTGTTTTGACATACGCAGCCATAAGTTGCGTTGCCCATGCGATGGATATTTTTGACAGGGATGGAAGCATACAAAACTCAAGCAGCGGGGGGGGGGGGGATCACCAAGAACCTGAAACAAATGGCCAGAAGTCCAATCCAAACCCTGTTGGGTTTTTAAATAGATATTATTTAATGTTTAAACAGTACTACCAGGAGGTTCTGCAACCTATTTAAAAGGTGAATTGCCTCTCTCAGAGGCCTCCAGGATAAGAAAGTACAATTCAGGGAGTTGAGGGCCACAAAAAGGGTCTTTGGGGGCCAGGTGTGGCCACAGTGCTTCCATTGCCCAGCCAAAGCATGCATTATCTGCAAAGAGCCTCTGCTCATTCCATCTTGGGATCTGAGGGCCGCTGAAGGATGCAGAGAGGCCCAGTGAGAAACACTTAGCAATGCACATTGTATTGTTTATAGCAATTGCAACAGGGTGTCAGCCATGTCTATTTAGCAGCAGTTCACATGCATTGCACTACAGTGATATCCTGTACAGAAGTTGTGTGACATAAGTGGAGTACATAACTCTGGCTTATGTAACATGAAGTACAGTTGGTCCTTCTTATACACAGATTTTTTATACACGGATTCAAGCATCCATGGTTAAAAAAAAAGTATACATTTCAAATATCAAACCTTGATTTTCCATTTTTTATAAGGGACACCATTTTGCTATGCCATTGTATTTAATGGGACTTGAGCATACACGGATTTTGTTATCTATGGGGGATCTTGGAACCAAACTCCAGCGTATAACAAGGGTCCACTGCATATGCACAATAACATTTAAAAAAAACTTTGCATGCATTAGGAGTAGCACAGATTCTGCATGTTTGTCTCTCCCAAAGCTTCTCACAGTCCCTCCCATCCTCGCTTTCCTGCTGGTGCTCTTTCTAACTAAATAACATTATTTCCCTCCCTGCTCTTGAATTCTCTCCTATCTCCACCTGGCAACTCCTGCAAGAAGCTTTTCTTATGTGCCATTTCAGATTTATGACAACCTTACAATGAATCTATACTGGAGTCGAAGGCTTTCATGGCCGGCATTAATAGTTTTTTGTGGGTTTTTCAGGCTGTGTGGCCATGTTGATGTTGGGGTGGATCCAATTCACTATGAAAAAAGAAAAGGAACACCACCAAATGGTTTACAAACCAACGAAGAAAATCCAGCAAATGCTTCACTCAGCCACTGACCAGAGAAACCCTCTCACAGCCGTAGGAGTTTACCACATACCATGCAGCTGCGGACAAGTCTACATAGGGACCACCAAACACAGTGTGCAAACAAGAATTAAGGGACATGAGAGACACTGCAGACTGGGCCAGCCAGAAAAATCAGCAGTAGCAGAACATGCCACAAACCGTCCTGGGCATAAAATACTGTTTGAAAACACTGAAATTCTGGACCATGCCAACCACTATCATGTCAGGATGCACAGGGAAGCCATTGAAATCCATAAACATCTGGATCATTTCAACCAGCATCTGTGGCTGGCATCTTCAGAGAATGTTTTGCCTGGAAAACACACACACACACACACTTTTTCCAGGCAAAACATTCTCTGAAGATGCCAGCCACAGATGCTGGCGAAATGTCAGTAAGAAACTCTTCTAGATCATGGCCACATAGCCCGAAAAAACCACAAAAACAATCTATACTGGGGTTTCTTACAAAGATTTGTTCAGAGGGGGTTAGCCAGTGCTCTCCTCTAAGGCTGAATGTAATTTGCCCAAGATCATATAGTAGGTTTCCATAGATTTGAACCCTGGTCTCCCAGAGTTTCAGTCCAATACTCAGACTATTACACCACGCTAGCTCCCAAGAGGTTCACTACATCCTTGAATCCCAATAGGTTCATTACATCCAGCCACTTTGAATCCCATTTGGGGAGAAAGACAGAATATAATTCCCCAAAATAAAATAAAATAAAGAATATACCCTGCCTATTTAAACCCTTGTTTGTCCCTTGCAGGACTTAATACATTGTATACATTGTATAAACATAATACAATGGTGGGGTGATCCAGGTGTTATTGAACCACAATTCTCATTATTCTGTATCATTGACTATGGAGACAGCAGCAACTAAACACTGCAGCCTCTGGAAGGCCTAAAAAGAACCCACTCCCAGTGTGTTCTTTTTAGGCTACGCATAGGGTGTCATTCACGTTCACGCGCCATAATGTCTGCACGGCACAGCACTGTTTGGGTGTTGCACCGTGTGGATGTGATCATCGCACACCCCTGTATGGACAGGCACATGTAATGATGGCGGCCAGGGTGCACAGTAGGGTTGTTAAGCATGTAAACGCTCAGCCCCCTTGCACCCCTAGTTCGGGCCAAGGCCGGCACAAAGCTCTCATCTATCCAGGCCCTAAGTTAGCAAGGACTGACAGGAGAGACAGTTCACCAGCTTCTGGAGAGTGCATGATTCCTACTTCACGCACTCCTCCACAGAGTCCACTTCCCTTCATCCAGATTTCTTTTACAGCAGATTTTTAAAAATAATCTTTCATATCGCTAATCATTTGAACAGCACTTTGCTATTTAAAGTGTTTTATGGTTCTTACCTCTTTTTCACATTAACAACAGTCCTTGAGATGATCATTGATGCTTCATTTACCAAGTGGAGGCTGAAGCTGAAGGCACTAAGGTTTTACCAGAAGGGTAATCCCATGACTCTTGAATGATTTGAATTCAGAATTAATTCAAGATATTTGCTGATTAGATGACTCTCAAATTCATATGTGTAATATTTTAAAAGATAAAGCTAAATTTGTGCCAAGGTGCACCTCAGAACCTGTTTGCAGTGCACAGGATAAATTGTAAGGGGGGGGAGTGTGTTTGAGCATGTGTAGAGTGCCTTTACCTTTACTGCACTTCACTTTACTTCACTAATACTTTGGAGTTGGTCACTGGAATCAAAGTAGTATGTGCTTTATGGTGAAGTGACTATGTAATGCTAGAATTTACAATTGTGGGACAAGGGAAAGAAGAAAATATGGACCTTGGATTTCAGGGAATCTGATTTTAACAAATTCAAGCAATTATTAGGTGGAATCCCATGGCTAAATATGCTAATGGAAAAAAGACACCCTGCAAGGGTGGGAATTCTTGAAGAAGAAGTTGAAAAAAGCACAATCACAAAAATTCTGTGAATGATTTGTTGTTGAAGCATTCCTGGTTCTTCCTGGGATGACTCCTCTTTAATTGAAATGTGTGGGAAAATCTTTGCCACAATCATGCAAATGTCCCGGAAAAAAATCCTTTTTAAACCCCCAATTTCCTCCCATGAAATAAAGTCCTATTTGCCAGGAGTGGCAGACACAAGTTTTAAAATGCCCAGAACAGATAGGCTTCTGTGCTGTTGATAGACCAATACAACCAAAAAAACTTCTCATTACAAAGAAGAACAAAAGAGGCAAGCAAATAAAGGCAACAGAAACATATCTGGCTTCCATCAAGGTACCTTTTAAATAAATAAGGTGCCAATTATGGCTTGACCCAAATTGCCCTCGCTACATTCAAACATCTATTAGTGACACAAGGAAGCCAAGGAGAGTGATGGTAAAGGAGGGTAGAACTTTCTTTCACACTGAATATAGTTATAGCACTATGGTTCCACTTTTATCTGTCATGGCAACATCCTACGAAATCCAGGGATTTGCAGTTTAGGAAAGAGCATTTGGAATTCTCTGCCAGAAAACTATAGTGTCCCATCAGAATACTAAGCCCAGTGTTTCATAGTATGCGGCCATGGCCATTAAAGTGAAATCATAGCATGTTATGCAGAAAAAGACCAGGGATCCTTTCACACTATACAATTACAGCACTTAACTGCCGGGGCTTTTCGCATAGTGAAGCCCAAAAGCTCTTTGGCTGAGAATTCTAAATATGCTTCCAAAAACTTCAAATCCTAGGCTTCCACAGGATGATGCCATGGAACGTATACCAGTGAACTGGGTAACATGAAAGATGTAGAAATATTTGATATCTATTGTAAACAGAGTGCAGCAGGGCTAGTGCAATATAAGCTTGTGGTAGATCCAGCAGTAATTACACAGGATCGACTTATAAAATAGACAACTCACATGTTATGTCTCAGAAAGTCCATCTTAGGATAGGAAAGGAGATAGGCAAAACCTGCTTAGAAGAAGCCCTGAAAGTTGGCTTGCATGTGTGGGCATAAACTAACATCCATTGTTGGGGTCAGAGGATTCACTGTGGATTCACTGTTCCCAAACAAAGGGAACAAAGAGATGAACTTCTTAAGAGAAGTGAGGAGTGATGTCTTTAGATAAGAAGGAAGCAAAAGGCTTGAGTCCATAGACCAAAGAAAAATATAGAGAAGTGAAATAAAGGGCAGGCATTATTATCTAGACTACCCTCTCTCACTAATAATAATAATAATAATAATAATAATAATAAAGTTTATTTCTATCCCGCTTTTCCAATTCAGATCAAAGCAGCGTACAAATCCAGATAAAATTACAATAATCAATAAAACAGATAAAACAAGATATAAAACAGCATATAAAACTAATATTCGAGTAGCTGAGTAGGGGAATCCAGAAAAACATAGCCAGAGTCATTACAAAATAGAGGAGGGAAACCGAAGTCACATCTCATGGGGGGAAAGCTTGGGAAAAGAGGAAGGTCTTGAGATTCTTCTTAAACAAGTCCAAAGATGTAATGGAGCGGAGCTCATCAGGGAGATTATTCCATATTTTCGGGGCCAAGATTGAAAAGGCCCATTGTGAGGTCCTCACATAACGCGCAGTTGGGACCTCCAGCAAGTTTTTCCCTGCAAACTTGAGTGTGCGGGGCGGATTATATGGGGAGAGGCATTCCTCCAAGTACCCTTGTATAATCACTTTATACAAGCATTGATTCCTCTTTGCTTCCAACAAAAGGGGCCCCGGACTGCAAAAGATCTCATAGAGAAGCTACCTAGAATCATAGACAAAAATCAAGAACTTGATTTTTCTCCTTATTATTATTTTGAGGAGATGGGTCTCAAACAGCACTGCGTCTCAAATTTTGTTGTCAGTCCTGCTTAGAGAATATCCACTGAATCATTTGGATTGTCCTGTGTGTTGACTTACCATTTAACCATTGAGTCAATGGGTCTTTTCTGGATGAAATTAACCAACAATATTCCAGCCTTGAGTATATTAAAAAAACAGCCTACTATATTGACATGTCTGCACTTTTAAAATTTCTAGTCATGCATAGGCTTAAAATAGTCTGCAATGGTGCCACTAGCATCCCATAATCCACAGGACATTTTGCAGCAGTATGAAAAGAAAAGATTCAGAGATACTGACACTTCCTATGCTTGTGTTAGCCAGGGCAGGAAGTGTAGGTGGATTCCTACTTTAAACAATCCCACCAGCTATCTACAATCTCATATCTAGACTGTTTGCATGTTTACTCTGCAGTTCTGATTCCATCAACATTATCTGCTTACTCCTAAATTAGTGTTTGTATAATTTCAGCTGTAGCCTCTTTCCTGCAGTATGCATGAAAGAACTCACGTACAAAGTGGAAATAAGTATCAAACATTCCCATAAAGGTGTATTGATACAGCCAAGCTGAAATTACTCTCATATCCTTTTCAATAGTCTTCAGTGTAACTATTCAGTGAATGGTCCAGACATTCAGTTCTGAGCAGGAAAAGCATGAGTTCCCTGGCTTGCCAAACAAACTTGCTTGACAGTCATTTCAAAAAAAGATAAACAGAAGGGTTCTTTCAGGCAATGGACCTTATGGAATCTGGTGCCACAGGAGGGGAGAGATTGCCCACCAAAGGCCACCTCTACTCGCCTACCCCAAAGATGGGCATGACCAAATAGCCTCAGCCACAAGGTCCCTTAAAGGGACCTGCTACCCCAAAATTTAGCCCCTGTTCACCCTTACTTATTTGATATAAAATGAACAAAATTGGTGTGGGTGACCTGGATTTGACCCCACTGTGGAAGCCAAAACTCTTAGTGGACGTGCAGAGCTAGCAGCAGGGAGGAGGGCACCCACCTTGATGAAATCATTTGAATGTCCAGCATATCTAGGCATTATGGCTAAGGTATAAGACTGGAAGCACATAGTCTGACAAAGGCCTGGAGAGCCAGTGGGCTTAATCCCTTTTGTCTGAGGTATTTGTTCCAGTCACCCATTGCATTCAATCTAGTTTTGGACCTTTCTTCCCAGTCCTTGGAAACCATCCAAAAGCAAGCAATGTAGCCATTTCTGCTCCCAAGCTATTTTCAAGGTAAGATACACACACACACACAAACACACAGGTAACAGACCAGCCATTCTTCAGGTTTCAGACTAATAGCAGGCAGGAACTCTGTCAGTTTACTAAACTAAGCCCCTCAGTATTCCGGTTAATCCATTCTGTTGCGGCCATTGAGCCTCTTCATCCCCGACTTCACATCAATTGGACTCAAGATCTACATCAAGCAAGTATTACCCTTAATAAAGCCTCACGTCTATTCAACCTCCCACCTTTGATTTCATTAGCTCTTGTGTGTGTGCATGGATTTTGTGTGTGTGTGTGTGTGTATTGCTTATTCCCCTTTAATAAACTATAATTCTTATTTGAACCCTGCCTCTGGAACTCTTATGTGATCCTGACTTGGTACAGAGGGGCTGATCCCTAAATCGAAGTTACCCAGATCATACTATGAAGATTATCGCACTGCGTTCTGAGAACGTTCCATATCATCACGTGATGAAAACGTTCCTGGAACGGATATTACCGCATTAGAAATCAAAACGTGATCAGAACGGGATCAGAACGGCAGTTTACCGCACTGCGATTCCTTTTTCTTGAAACCGTTCTCAGAACGGTTTGCTGTATTAAGTTTTGTGGGCTGTCTTCTGATGACGTCGCCACTCAGTGGTTGGACGGCTCGGGAGAGGCGCTGCCCCCAGGAAAGAGGGAAAAGGGAGGCTTGGGCCATGGAGCTCGCCTCTCCTGAGTCCCTCGGCTTACTGAAATCCCTCACCTCCCTTCCCCATAGGAATCAATCCAAAAACGGAGTTTAAAATCTCTCCCAGATGCAGACCCAAAGGGCTCTCCTCTGCTCCTTTTAAACTCAGTTTTTGGATTGATTTCTATGGGGAAGGGAGGTGGGGGATTTCAGTAAGCCTAGGGACTCTGGCCGGGAGAGTGCTTCTCAGCCTCACTGAGAAGTCTTCCCTCCGAAGATTCCCTTGGGAGGGAAGGAAGGCAAGCCCCTATAAAACGTTGGGGCTTCATATGCTGGCATATGTTTGAAGAAAATAGGATAAAACCTATGTAACTTGATGGGCCAAGGGCAGAGTCCCCTCCTTGGCAGCCTGGGCTTTAAGGGAGCTCCACGGAGGTCCCTTCAAGCGGAGGGAAAGGGAGGGGACTGGGCCAAGGGCAGAGCCCCGACAGCCATTGCAGCTCTTTAAACCGGTTAGAAAAGAAGAGTCCTCTGCTGTCATCCCATTTCCCCTTTTTGGCAGCTTGACACCCTTTTGCTTCTGTGTGTGTGCATGTAATGTGTGCCTTCAGGTTGTGAGCTTCCCTCCCCGCTTTAACTCTTGTCTGGCTCTTTGCTATGGAATTCTGGGAGTTGTTTGCTTGCTTTTCTGTGGTGCTCCAAACAGAGGAGCTTTTGTGGGTTCCCTCTTTGAGGGAAGGAGGAGAAGGTCCTGGGCATCCCTGCCATCCCTGCCTCCTGCAGGCTGCAAGCACAGGAGCCCCGCTGGACATGACACCAGAGGCCCCCCCGCAGAAGCAGCCAGACCCTCTCCCTCCTGCTCTCTGCCCTGGTCCCCTCTTCCTTGAGGGAAGGAGGAGCTCCATGGAGGTCCCTTCAAGCCGAAGGAAAGCAAGTTGCCAGGGAGGGGACTGGGCCAAGGGCAGAGCCCCGGCAGCCATAGCAGCTCTTTAAACCGGTTAGAAAAGAAGAGTCCTCTGCTGTCATCCCATTTCCCCTTTTTGGTAGCTTGACACCCTTTTGCTCCTGTGTGTGTGCATGTAATGTGTGCCTTCAGGTTGTGAGCTTCCCTCCCCGCTTTAACTCTTGTCTGGCTCTTTGCTATGGAATTCTGGGAGTTTTTTGCTTGCTTTTGTGTGGTGCTCCAAACAGAGGAGCTTTTGTGGGTTCCCTCCTGGAGGGAAGGAGGAGAAGGTCCTGGGCATCCCTGCCTCCTGCATTGTGACAGCACAGGAGCCCCACTGGACATGACACTAGAGACCCCCGGAGAAGCAGCCAGACCCTCTCCCTCTTGCTCTCTGCTCTGGTCTCTCCTTTCCCTCTCTTTCCCTGCTTTCCTCTTCTCTTCCTTGTCCCACCTTTCCTCCCTTTTTCCTCCCTTCCCTCCCTCCTTCTTTCCCCCCTCACACACACACACCTTCCCTCACTGCAGTCGCTCGCCTGCCTGCCTCCCTCCCTGCCTGTCATTCTTTCAGCCAATCAGAAGACAGAGGAATGAGGGAACGGATTTGAGAACGGATAAGAATACCGCACACACTTCTCTTGGAACGTTTTCATCACGTTTCAGCTCTCTGGGAACACATTCAGAACACATTCAAATCCGTTCCCTCCTGGAACACATTTGGAACACATTTAAGCGTTCTGAGAACCCGATTGGAACACATACGTGCGGTATTCTCAAATGCGTTCCGTTCTCATCACGTGATCAGAACGTTCTCAGAACGCAGTGCGATAATCTTCCTTATCTCTCCACTGAACTAACTACTAAATTCCCCTAAAATAATTGGTTGTGAGCATCTTCCCTGGACCCCAGCATTTTTGGGTCATGGGTCCTCCAGCCCATTTGCCCCAAAATTATCTGGTCCCATGCCCAACTCTCTAAAGTTGTGACAATTAAGAACCAGATTTACTGGACGAGGAACTCTCCCTCTTCCCATACAATTCTCAGTAATCACACAAAGGGAGCGAGAGGGGGGAAGCCACTCTGAAATGGAATGATGAGGTGAGCTTTGCTGCTTTTAGGCTGAGCAGGAGGACCTGAATGAAAACTTCCTAAGCCAGGTGTTCCTGCTCAGCTGCACCCCTAGCTGCCAAGCCAATCTTGAATATGATCAGCCAGTTTCTATGTGCCATTCCCCAGGAGCCTGCAAAAGCACGCAAGCTCATGGAAAGAAGACACTAGCATCTTGTTGCCTCTGTGGACCCAGCCACACTTCTCCCTTGCCTATCAGGTGCAAATGGGGTCTCCCAGGTAAGTTTTGGCACCTGTAATTGTTGGAGATCAAGTCTGAGAGTTACTTTTCCAAGGTTTGTTATAATGGATTTTTCCTTATGTGCAGTGGTATAGTGAGCACCAGATGCTAGTGACACACAACAGGGTTCAGCTGTTGAATTCACATTTGCTTATAAACTTCCCAGTGGCAACTGGCCAACAACACTGGCACTAAGTGCCCAGTTGAATTGACTTTCTCTGGCTCTGGAGGGATTTCCTTCTCTTGACCGGTCAGCCATGCATTAAATAACACTTCATTCGGGTTCTGGCTGCTCAAAAACATTAATCAAGAAAATGCAGGAAGCAGAAATCAATATGCTCCAATATAGGTTTAGCCTGATATTTTATTTTCATAGTCATCACAGTAATAAACACTCTAGTAATAAATTTGCCAAATACCACATTTGTGGCATACTGTATTTGCTTAAACAAATATATTCTATATTTCTACAACATGTTGGCAGGTATACACACAGTGCAATTAATCTCGTAAACACATAAGGGTTTTGTTTTGCATATTTTAAAAATATAGCTATATAAATACTAGAAACAGTAAGGCGGGTAATAATACACAGGAAAATAACTCCAAACACTTATAAGTCAGGTATGTGAACAATATACTAGCCAATGCAAAAAGCCAAACCATTAAGTATGAAAATAAAGAGAGATCAGTTTGCAAATACTAGTTGTGTTGTATCTATAGCATGTTATTTATGCTCACTGTCTGAAAGAACAGGTCAGATAAAATTGCACACATGCCAAAGGTGCTGGCCCAGCGTACTTTGGAATACTCTGGTGCTAGTATTTCCTTCCCTTGGCTTAAATGAGGGTTTTTTCATCTGTAATCCAATGTTCAGTACACATTCAATTAGGTTTATAAAAGATACATTGTGTCTAAAATCTGTATTGTATCATATTAGTATGACACAGAGTGCACATGTGCTTGTAGGTGTGCATGCGCACACATATACACTCAGATCTGCTAAAGCTCCATTTCAGCAAAGCACTTAATTAAATATTGTAATTTGAAACACATCTGTGACACTAACTATAAAACCATGGAGTACAATGCCAATAATCATAGCTGCAGCAGCATGGTATAAAAGCCTGTGCTCTGCTATGGACAGAAGGTATTTAGAACAGGGAGCAAATGGGGAGGGGAGGCTATCTACAAAACAACTCCCCATGTTTTCAGGGGGGAAATGACAGTGTTTGCATGCCCAAGATAATTGTGCAGTGTATAATACTTGCTGCCTCTGGACAAATGGATGGCAGTGCAAGCAAGGGGGAAATTGTGTGGCCATCTTGCCATGTTTTGGAAATGGGTTAAGCAGGAAGCTTGCAGATTTGAGCATACTTGGTTGCCATTTTATTATTACTTCAGCCTATTTCAACCTCCAGCTCAGTGTATCTGTAGCAGAGCAGCATACCTGAGTGGAACTGTCAGTTGCAAGCATGCTGAAGTAATCTGACAATGATGTCTTACACATTTTATGAATACCACCCAGAGAAATACTGTCCAGAAGAAAGCCTATTTCAGGCAGGATAAAAGCTCAATAAAGAAATAGAAAGCACTGCTCAGAGTTACTGGGCAAGGAAATAACCCAAGGGTTATCTGCCTAGCAGACAAAGCCAGAACATGATGCAGGATAGAGCAGCACCAACCCATGACTCACAAAACTGCAGTTGGCAAAGAGAATCAAATCAGCAATACTGATGCCCCAGGAACAGGGAGGAAATAGCAGCTTTCTTGGCTTGACATCCAATGTCCTGAAGGGTGGAGAATCTGCCTGTGGAGCTGGAGATATGAGGACAGTGTGGTGTTGAATTTTAAACCTCCATCAGGAGCAGGAAGGTGATTGGTGGACTTTTCTTACTTTTATTGGAAATCTACGTCACTAGTAAGGATAAATGTCAAAGGAAATATGACTAGACAGGCAACTGTTTAGAAGAACTGAAGGTGGTGTCATAGAGTCTTTGTTCCCCACTCTATACCCCTGTTTTTATATACCCCTGTTTTATTTCATCTCAGTCTCTTCTCTGTTCAAACTGATTTAGTATGCAAAGTCCTGAGAAACCATAACCAAGGTAAAGAATTAGTCCTAGAACTTTACATTTTTAGATTCATTGGTGAATTGGCTGCTTATAAGATGCATAAGATGAGAGACATCTGAAAACCTAGGTCTATATATGAATATAGCTGTTAAAATGCATATACTGTATTCACCAATAAGTGAAATTTTATTGAAGATGCAAAGAAATCAATAATCTTGCTGTGGATATGGTATACTGAAATCTGGAATTTCCAAATTTCATTAAATTTATTTTACAAACAACATAAATAACAATATAGTAATAATATTAACATGGAAAGAAATGAAGTATAATTTTGCCAGAATGTTTTTAACTGTTTAGAACATTATCTATCCTTAGTGATGTAAGCTCTTGGTAAAAATATATCAATAAATTTTAATGGGAATAGTAACAGTAATAAAAACAGCAGGAGCATAGATACTATCTAAATATTGGAAACAAAGAGAAAAAAGGGAACTTTCCCTATATTTAATATCATGCATGGATGATTAATCATCATACACTATGACAATGCATCAAAGTTAGCCCAAGATGGATGATTGTTTTCAATCATCTTGAAAGTTGAAATTTTGTGACTTTAAAATGTTAGCAATGGAACAAGAAGACTATAAACTATTTTATATACTGTATTTTGCTTTCAGAGAATTAATACATTAAATAATTTTTAAAATTACCTCTGATTATATAGGTACGCTGGATATTTTACAGTTCAAAACTGAGTTTAATTGCTCATTGTTAACACCAGTATTTGTAAAGATGAAGAAAGACCTACACACATTTAGACAAGAGATAAGGTTGAATTCAGAAGAAAATCTCCTTCGATTTGTGGAACAGACTTTCAGCAGAAATTCCTGCTCCACAAAAGAGATGGGGAAATTATCTTTGCTGATTCTCCCTTCTCCTTCCCACTGAAAGGGAACTTTTGTATCAGCACTATGCTATTACAAGCAACAAATACTTTATCGTGTCACCTGCAATCATGAGGTGGGCATAGGGAACCCTATTCTCCCTCCCAGTGCATGTGTTTGGATGAATGTCATTTCAGCACATATAGGCCCTTTTATGTGGCCTGTCATGTCAAGTGTTTCCCTGCTCCCCAGTGAAAAAATACATTCTAAAAATCTGATTCCTGAAGTCTCATTCTGCAGCTACAGTTGCCTTCAAAGTGGAAATTACAAAATTGGCCTTTCATCTCAGTTTCACAAGAGATGAAATAGTTTTCAATAATCCATTCATAATAAGAGAGATGATACTTGTGGGTTTTGGAAAATAAGCATTATCTTACTTAAATGGCCATAAAAAGGAGATCATTTCGAAGAGTAGGCTTGGACATACACATACAAGTCCAGAGCCTTGGCATGGCAAGTGAATATCTGAAGCTCTCCTAAACTCCTTACAAATGCCCATTCTTTCATTTTTGCTACAATCTAGCCACAGTCTAGCAGGATAGGATAATCAGTATAGCCAATTCCTGCTTCAACTTTGTCACTTTTCCCCCTCTTTCCAGCGATGTCTCCTCTTCAAGCCTCAGAGGTGCTGCAACAAGAGGAATAAAAAAAGTATCTCAAAAGGGAGATTGTACTATGTGTGATCTCTTTGATCTCTTGACATGTCCATATGATTGCACATATGCATACATTATGTCCAACCCGCACGCACTCTGTAACTACCAGTGACAATAACCCATATGCCACCCCAGCCTGCCTGCTCTACTTTAGACATGGATGATTGTACTAGACCAGTCTGGGCTCTGGGTTGTGCCACCTAAACAGCCAGCATAAGGCTGTACCTGCCTTTTCCAGAGGCATTTTCTAGAAAAAAAGGGACAGGCCTGGTTAATACTTGGATGGGGGTTGTCAGGGAATACCAATGCTGTATTAGAGGAAGACAACAGTAAACCACTTCTGAATAAATCTTACAAAAAAAAAAACCCTTATAATTGGGTTACTGAAAGTCAAAGTTGACTTAAAGACAAATAACAAGTAGTACAGCTTTCACCCAACCTGTCTTTTCGCCTAGCATGGCCATACCATTTAGTGCTGGTGGGGCTTATAGTCCAACACATCTGAAGAGTACCAGTTTGGGGTAAGATGGTATTACTTCATCAGTGTTGTATATCTTTGTAAGAGATTGTCTCAAGACATTTTGCTGCATGAATCAGAACAGCAAAGTGTGCCCATTGTCACCTATCCAAACCCAGGTGCATACTTGAGACCAGTCAGGTTATTTTGGGCATCTGAAAGTCCTACAAGCACCTTTATCCCTCCCTGGCAGCAAGGGTACAATACAACTGAATTAAACAACTAACACTTTTCTGCTCTATCATGACATACAAAATCAATTATTAGAGGGAGCCATTTCACTACTCCAATGACAGTTTTAAAACTTTTAATCTTCTTAATACGTTTAATATGTTTAGTCTATTTAAAATAGTTTTATTGTTTTAAATTGATTTAACCTGCTGATACTGATTTTACCTGTGTGCTGCCCTGAAATCTTTTGATATAGGATAGGATAGAAATGTTTTCATAAATAACATTAATAAAACATATCATCCTGGAAATTAAGTAGCAATATGGTCACCATCAATATTAAATATGCTGAATGGTTAACCATTGAATTCATCTACTCTACATTAATAAGTTATAGAAATTTGGCACCACTTTTTGCCATGGCTTCATTCTGTGGAATTCTCATATTTATGGTTTGGTGAGGTACTTATAAATCTCTGCTGGAGAGCTCTAATGTACATTCTCTAAATTATGACACTACAACTCTCTAGAAAAGAATTCCAAGTGTCTCAACAAATTTCAGATCCAAGGATATCATTGTATGCAGGCATGACAGTTAAAGTGTATCAAACTGTTATAAGTGGGTAGTGCAGATGCACTCATTGACCTAAATTCTGTTATTAGCCTTGACTAGGGTAAAACCCATGAATCAACTGGATTTACCTATATGTTGACTTATCATTCAACAACTGATTTAATGGGTCTACTTTAGTTGGAACTAACCAACAGAATGCTACCATTATCTCATTTGTATCAAATGTGTTGATTTGTATCAAATGTTTTGAATTGAACTGTACAGTCTACTCATGGTAACTTTTTGGTGGTGTGCATTAAACATATTGTACAGAGCACATCATGCAATCCCTCCATTCTATGCCTATGCTAGTAAGGACTTGCATGTCTTCCATATTCCCCATGCCAGTCATTTGATTGCATGAATTAGTCCTAAATATCAGTGCAAAACTCACTTTTCTTCTTGTGCAGATGTGTTAGTGACAAAAGGGATTTCTTCTCTCTCTGTCTTCCCCAGGACCAAATTATGCTTCTCCATGTTTATCACACACTAAAAGAGAGGAATATATGATAAATAATCAGACAGCAGATTAAAATTACATTGAGAAGATGGAAAAGATAGCAAAGAGGAGGTGAGAAGTAGGGGGGAAAGAGAGTTACCTTCAAAGATTTCAGTGTCTGTAGCCCCAGGGAAAAGCTTTTCTCATGATTTTCTAGGAGGGAAAAGAAAACTATTTTAGACAGTTCAATATAGCCTGTAAACGGTATTTCAAGACTCATTTCCCAGAATCCCCCAGCCACATTGAAGAACGCAGTTTGCTGTGAGGCAAGCAAGATTCTACAGTAAGGGATTCCCTCTCAACCCTCATTCTTCCAAACTAGCCGGAGTAGAGCCTTCTCCACTTTTTTTATTCTTCCGAGGCTGTAATCTTATACTATACTCACTTCCCTAGGAGTAAACCCCACTAAACCCAGTGGGACATTCCCAAGTAAGGTGACTATGGCCTAAATGGGGCTAACAATCATGATGTTGTTGGACTCCCAGCATTCTTCACCACTGGCCATGATGTTTAGGACTTCTGAGACTGATAGTCCAACAATATGTGGGGTCCCTGCCAAGCCTAAATTCATTTATTCGTCCTAAGTAGAGTAGGTCTGCTGGAATCAATGGACAAAGCCAAGTTTCCCCTGATTCAGTCAATTTGAATCAGTACTAACAGCTGGTTTAGGTCTGTGTGCTCCAGTGTACAGGGGACAACCCTCTATATTTGAAGGCATCTGCTAAGTGAGACATCTGGTACAAGTCCGGATCAAGAGTAATGAGTCACACAGGTTTCCTCTGCTGTAGCAAGACATATAAAATATTTCTACTTATGTGATAGTAATCACTTCCAGATCTGCAGCTATACATCTAAACCAGAGTCTGCAGATTTTATGAAAAATCAATATTGTTTTGTTCTTTTTTTGTGGGGGGAGGGATCCACCAAAGGGCATTCATAGGAACAGTATGAAGCTAAGGCAATTGTGTTGATCTATGACAGGGTGGGAACATGCAGACCACAGGCCACATGCGGCCCCCCAAGTCCAATGCTGCCATTCAGCAGTGCAGTGGTGAAATTCAGTGGCACACCGAGAGAAAATTATAATTTTACTCCCTGCTTTTTTACTTCAAAACAGGGATGGGAAAGCACAGCCTTCCAGAGGTTGTGGAACATGTAGTATCAGCAGTCCTACTCAGCATAGTTAATGGTGAGGAACGCTGGGAAATGCAGTTCAACATCCACTGGAGTGCCACACAGATCCCACCTCTGCTTTCAAACAAGATAAATGGGGAGCACACCTTCCCCCCCTTCCCTTCCCTTCCCCCTCCTTTCCTCCTTATTTTTGAAGCTGGTTTCTAGTTCCCAGTTCCTTATTTGTATAAAAGTTCAAAACAGAGCTGAACAAGGTTCTTATTCCATTTAGTACACATCCCTCCACATGAAAATACATTTTGGGCAATTCATACACCATCTCTACTCCTACTGCTGTTTAATGCTAAAAAACCTTTTAATTTAAAGAGCACACTGTGGCACTGCAGTCATCGCTGGGAAGCTGTCACAGTGCTTTTCTTGATGGCGCAGTGGTTAAATGCCTGTACTGCAGACACTCAGAGGTTACAGGTTGACTCAGCCAGGCATCCTTCAGTAGATCGCTAAAATGAGTATCCAGCTTGTTGGGGACAATTAGCTTACACGTAGTAAACCACTCATTACATCAGTAAGTGGTACAGAAATGTACTTGCTATTGCTTTGGGTAATTTTTTTTTAATGTGATCTGGGGATTTGACACATCAATGTGATCTACTGGGAACAGGTGCAAGTGTGAAAACTAGTCTCCACCACCTCTCCAGTTATGTGTCCCTACTTTACAAGGCTATGGTTTGTCTTCATCAACATGGGGGATGCTGTGGGGGGACCTTCTGCAACTGTACCAGATGGTCTGGCATTGATGATGTCACAGTACGTGGCTTGTATAAGTGCTTACCTGCCACAATAGCAGTACAGTCCACAAGGATAGTGCCCAGGGTAAGAGAGAGATGCTCTATGTGGCCAATCACTTTCATATAAGGTGGCAATGAAATCTTCTCACACTCAGGCTTGTAGGATTTCATATGCTTCTTTAGCCTGCACATGAGAGAAAAACAGGAGTTTTCTTATTTTACCATGACAACAGCAGTGGAGAGGTTATTCTACTAGCATTTGGTATGATGAAGGTAGTCATTAGCAGATAAAAATATATTCCACCTGCAAACATCTATTGATTCTATTGTTTTGTCCTATTTAGTTTAGTCAGTAATGGAAAATCTGTGAACCCAAGTCATTGCTTCACTGCAGTTCTCATCATTCCTCATGCACTGAATAGGCAGTCTTAAACAGATGGAGATCTATATATTGAATTAATATACTATTTGTTGGAATGGTTGAGTTTTATTGTATTTGTTACAGTATGTGCATTTGTTATGTATTCACATTTTATGTTATGGAAAATTTAATAAAAAGTCTCAAACAGTAAAGAGATGGGGAGTGGAGTCCAAAAATCACTGGAGGGGTATATGTTCCTCAGCCCTGGCCCAAGTGCTAAGAATGTATTACAGGGCAGAAAATCCCCATTATAAACAACAATAAAATAGTGTAATATCACTAACAATAACAATAAAATCATACATTAAAATGCTCTGTGATTTAGACATGACTATTTTCCAAGAGCAGGTCTTTAATGCTTTGTTCACTATCCTGTGGGAAGATATTCAGTGGTAGAACACATTCTTTGCATATGAAGGGTCCAAAGTTCAGTTCCTACCATTTCCAGGTACAGCTGCCAGACAATATAGAACAAAAGTGGGCAGCTACCTGGGGTTCAGAGGCTGCACTTAGGGTTCTCAGGTGAGGGCTATCCTGGGCCATGAGATTTCAGAACAAAACCCTAAGACTCAAGGATGATCCTCCACTTGTTATGTCTCAAGGGAAGATGGTGGTGTTTGAAGAATGATGCCACAAGGGGAGCCCCTGGTGATGTCATTCAGCATGGTAATAATAATAATAATAATAATAATAAATATTTATTTGTGTTTCCCTGCCTCTCCCAAGGATCGAAGCGGAGTTACAAACTACATTAAGTGCCACCACAGTTGCACAGGGTAAGCCATTTAAGTAGAAAACATCAAGTCTAAAAACTGAGGGAAATATTTGGACTTAAATCCATATATAAAAAGATATAAGAAATCAAGAAGGAAGAAGACGACTAGGAATGGGAAATGCAGCTAGGAAAGAATTAGAAAAGATCCTAAAATGTAAAGAGATATAATTGAGCATGGAAGTTAGAATCATACAAGGCTTTGTTTTCCTATTACATGTATGGTTGTGAGATCTGGACAGTGAGGAAAGCAGATAGGAGGAAAATCAATTCATTTGAGATACTGTGCCAGAGAAAAGAGCTGAAGATACAATGGACAGCCAAAAAGACAAATGCATCCTAGAACAGATCAAGTCTGAAATCTCCTTGGAAGCCAACATGGATGCCGGCCATGAAAGCCTTCGACTTCACAACATGTTAAAGTTGACGTTTTTGTACTTTGGTCACATCTGGACGTTGGATCATTTAACTGGACAAGGGGGGATTTATTTGCCTTGTTTTTCAGATCCCAAACAACCTTGAGAGAGCCTCTCTGGGGCTGCTTAGACGCCTCCTTCTCTTCACATGAAAAAGGAGGGGGAAAAGAGTTCTTAGTCTGGTACTGGTACTGAGATTGAAACATAATGGTTCAAAAAGTGCAGTAATTAATATGTTGAATGTGGATAATTAGAATGTAAATTAATAATGTGTATAATAATAATGTGCATAACATGCAAATTAGATGTTCAGATGTGAAGTAATATGGCAATTCTAAGCCTGGGGGAGCCAAAACATGGCAAATCAGCTAGATTCAGGATACAGAGTTCTTTTGAGTTTTAAAAAATGGGAGTTGAGGCCTCAAAAATTGGGAGTTGGAGCTCCAGGGAGTTGCTTGTGTCCCATAGGCTGTGCTCCGCACCTTGGTGAAGACAGTACTGAGCTAGCAGGATCAGTGATCTGACAATTTAAGGCAGCTATTATTCCAATATGTTCTTTATCCTGCAAGTGAGATCTCATCCTCCTCACAACTGAAAATCTGACTAGCATTTGTTCTGTGCCTTCAATAGTAATAATAATAATTAATTCGTATCCTGCTTTTCCCCCAGAACTGGGACCCAGATCAGCTCACTAAGGAGTTTATCAAACAGGATGGGAGGCTCTCAATTTCGAAAGAGAAGATAGCGAGGTCAATTCAAAAATTCACACAATTACATGATTACTTATCACACCTTAAATTTATTGTAATGGCCTCCCCGAACGTGACCCAGATTCTGTGCAAAGTAAGCCATCACATCGGTGGGTTCTTAATTGCGAATTGACACCCTTGTGCATACTCAGTGAGACTCCAGATGACTGGAGCATAGCATATTTAGGCGAGTGAGAGAGAGGAACCAAGGAACCCCACAGTTTACAAAAGAGGTTGGCGTGGGGGCGGGAAGAATGGTTGAAAGAACATGTTCTATTCACGTTAAAATGAGCACATATTCACTCTTGTCATGTTAAAACGGGAATATAATGGCTATCCAATAGCTCTGGGTCCATGCCTCTTAATTAGCAGGCAGCAGCCCCCCCCCCCCAGCAATACTGAAGGACAAGCAGAAGCAAAATGGAAGTGGAACCCCCTTCCAGATTTTGGGGGGGAACCAGGACCAAAGGAGACATGCACATCACACCAAACAACAGCACACTGAGTGCAAAGTTGCCTAGGAACAGGGTTTGTGACTTCGCTAGTTCACCGAATTTACTTAACTGTGGATTGACGTGTGACGGCGTTCGGAGTGCGTTTGGACTGCCAGCGATCTCGTGTGGTAACCATTCGTGCAATAATGTGAATATGCATGATTCCATTCAGGATGACACCGGATTATACTTCCAATTTCAGTCGTGTGATATTGTCCCATGTTAAAAGAACAGTCATTTCTGATTTCTGGGGTTTGCTTGGCAGGATTTGTTCATAGGGCCTTGCCTTTGCCTTCCTTTGAGGCTGAGAGAGTGTGATTGGCTGACGATCACCCAGTGTGTTTCCATGGCTGGGGGGGGATTTTAACCCTGATTATGCAGAGTTCTAATCCAACATTCAAGCAGTACATGATGCCAGCTCTCTTCTTATTAGTATAGCTCTTTACAAACCTGTATCATGCTGCTTATGAATGCTGCTAGTCCTTTGTTCTGAACCATTCACTCAGTAACAGGAACTGAAGGATTCTGAGACTATTTAAATAATTGCTAGCATGCAGCCAAGTTAAATGATAGGTTGCTTTGCACTGTAAGAACAGTCCTATAACCACCTGCAATTATACAAGTGATCAAAATGATGTTTTAAGCTACTGTTATATCACAATAAACAGACAGATACTCTCCTCACCTCGGACTTCCCAAGAGCATTCCAAAAGCTGAAAAAATAGATTCTAATTAATGCCAGTGAAAGGGAGAAGAACCCAGAGGAATTACTACTAATGAGATTACTTTATATGAAGCCAGAGTGGGCAAAAGTTTAATGTGGAAACAATGCAACTACGGGGAGAGAACAGGGAATATTTATAAAAGAGCCATAATCTGCTCATATGAATGCGTTTTCAGACAGCCTAGCTTGCCCTGGGGTTTGGGACTTCCAACACATGCTGTTCTGGGAAAAGCTAACTAATTTGGAATAATAAACTGAGAAAATATATTCTGGATCTTGTGTTTGTGTCTGTCTGTGACTTCTGAGATGCTTTTGTAAAAAGAAAGAAAGAAGGAAGGAATGGATGTTTTTGCTTGGTGACAGATTGTGACAGCTGGCCCTCACGGGAAATAAGAACAAATTAGTGAGATGTTAAAAACTGGCATGCTTTGCATCTTTTGCTAATACACAGTGTTCTATTAGTTTGTCAAGTTACAGAGTGGATCCTGTTAGTTCCTGACCTCTGCCTCTACATGCTTCACACCAGCCTTCTTCAACCTAGATGTGTTAGACGACACACATTTAAATTCCAATGCCCATCTTGGCTGGCAATGGTCGGAGCTGTAGATGAGAGCACCAGATTGGGGAAAGCTGATTTATACTGAATAACATACCTGGGATGCTGTCAAGGAGAGCTTATGGGTTTCTTTCAGCTGATATTATTATTACCCCAATGCCCTCTACAAATGAGATTCCCCTCATACTTTTAAATTTACTTTTTCTTAGGGTATCAACACCATGGTGCTTTTTAAAGAGATCAGACAGGCTTTTTTGGGTATCCAGTTTCTACAGATTATAAGGGTTCCAGTTTCTGATCATTCTAGTACTACCATAGATTCTGGGAATTGTAGTCCAAAGAAGTAACTGTTCTAGGCTCTGGAATTCCTTCCATTCCTGACAAACTCACAAAGGTGGGTTTTCCATTCTGGATAGACAGCTTTCTGTTGATGAATGCCCTTACACATAGGAGTTTATCAGACAAGGGAAATTGGAAGTATAATCCAATGGCAATCCGAACGCAATAATGGGGTTTCATGTTATTGCGTGATAGACTACCACACACAATTTTGGGCAATGGCAAGCTATTTTCAGGCAATGGGAAGTCAATTCGAACAGCAAATCGTATTCATGTAAATTTGCTGAACTAGCAAATTCACGTGAATGCCTTCTGGCCCCACTTTCATTTTTATTTTTCATTCACTTTTCATTCGAAATTAAGTGAAATTCCTCCCGTGTGATAAACTCCATATTCTTGAGGGACAGGCCTGTTCTAGGGGCACTTTCTATTCCTATGGGTCTTTCCCTAGCAGCAGTGAAAAGAGAACAAGGCAAAAGAGAATGAACCTCCTATAGCTGTTCATGGTTATGTAGAATAGGAAATTTCAACAGGTACAGATCGATCTGCAGAGGTGGGGGAAAGTGTATCTGCTGGAATTCCTTTAGCATAATTTATCACAGAGCTTGGGAACACATGGACCTCCAGATGTTGCTAGAGCGCAGCTCTGTTTTCTCCCACCATGGTCTCTACTAGGTAGAACTGGGGGAACACATTGCCCAATAACATCTGGAAAGCCAGATATATGCCACCCTGTCTTAAAAATGGAGACACCCATCCTGCTTTTCATTTGGTCACCCTGGATTCTACGGTCCTTTAAGAATCAATGTGGGGCAGTGGTTTGAGGATGGGACTAAAATAATAACAAAGACATATCTTTAGAGGATAGCCAGCCAGAAAATTTATATAGCTAATTATCGTAACACAAATTTGTAGTGCATTGGTCACATAAATCCTGTTGTCTTTTTATTTTTATTTAGAATAGTTTTTTTTTAAAAAAATGCTTCTGATGTCACAATACATGGCAGGTTGGGCTGTTATACAACTTCTTTTATTTTCATTTTATTTCTACAATGCTAGCCATTTGCCATGTATTTCTTACAGTCCACTGATTAAAAGCCACAATTCCCCGAAGCTTTTCTATTCTTTGCTCATTCCCTTTAGCACTGTCCTCATTGTGTTCTGGCACAGAAATTATATATTTTTTAAAAGCAATCCATCTGAAAAGTAATATTCTTTTCCTGTTCCATGATACCCTCATTCTTTTGTGTCTCCTTTAGCTATCTTTTCCCTGCCCCCCACTTTGCAAGCTGAGTCATCCATTACTGATTCATGGCCTATGCAGGGATGAGCCAGTGCTAAAGGCAATGTGATGCTGTTTCTCTAAAGGATCTGTTTTCTTAACCACTGAATGTGTTACACAGTGAAGCGAAAGACACAAAAAGAAAGGGCAAGATCTTGTAGAAAGGGGAAAAAAACTATGCCAGCCTATCACTTTTGGGCTTGCACTGCTGCTTGCTATACAACTCAAGGCTCTGGGGTACCCTCTTATAGCTGGGGAGAGAACATAAAGCCCCAGATGGGAAAAAGAACAGCTTTCACAGTCCCAGCTGTTCTTTTTCTAGAATGCATGACTGTAGTGAAATGGTTCCCTTGAGAGTATGCCAAGCCACCTTCAAATGGGGGAGGCCAGTTGCACAAGGAGGTACAGGTTACCTCCTTCTGCAATGACCAAAAAGGACACACGTGATAATGAGAGGTTGCACCAGTGTATAGAGTATATCACACGGAGCTTTTCGGAGCTTTTTCAGCTCAGATCCGGGGTGCCTGCGGATCCAACAATACGGATTCACGTTTGCTAATTCGCTTACTTGCTGTTCACCGCTATGATCTTTGGAATAGCGGTATATAAATAAAACAAATTATTATTATTATTATAACGTGAATGTGTTATCACATGCGATTCATTTCTATTGGAGCTCCTTCCATGGCGCTTCCGCAGTGAATCCAAAGTGACTCCTCATTTTGGTGAATTCAGTACAAAAGTTAATTCACAGAATTCGCATTCAAGCTCACTTCGATTTTACTCCGAATTGGTCTGGTGTGGAATGCAACTTTGCTTCCCTCCCAGTACACCCCCCAAACTTCCAAAGAGGCAAATTTCCCATGATGCTGCGCTTCAATTTTGCCCCAATTGCTTCCATTGCTCGGAAGGGTAGATGACAGGGATTGAGGAAATGAACAGGAGGCTGGGGGGAGCAACAAACTCCAGCTTACAGAATTCCATAGCCTCGAGCCAAGGACCCCACAACAAACTCCAACTCCCAGAATTCCATAGCACTGAGCCAGGACAGTGAAAGTGGAGTTAATCCTGAGGCAACTGTTACAAAGGAATGGAGAGTGGATTGGATTCAGGGAGGTGGTATCTTAGGGAGCATGTAGAATAATTATAATAATTATAATTTTAAAAAAGTTTTTAAAATAATAATAATAATAATAATAATAATAATAATAATAATAATAATTTATTTTTATTAGTTTGCTGAGGCACCAGAGCTCTCTAGCAGACAAGGCTCAATGTCTCATGACACTACAGTTCCCAGAATTACATAGCACTGAGCCAGGACATTTAAAGTGGAGTTAATCCGGATTATTTCCCAGTGCGGATGCAACCTAAGAGAAGGCAACTGTTCCAAAGAGGAGAGTGGATTGGATTCAGAAAGGTGGTACTTTAGGGAGCATGAAGTATAAGGGAAACCGGATCATTTCTGCAATCCTCCAAAATGGGTCTCCTTCAGATCCAAAGATTTACTTCCAAGTAAACCTGCAGCTTCTACACTGATTATTTTGCAGTGAATAATAATAATAATAATAATAATAATAATAATAATAATAATAATAATAATAATAATAAATGGATGGGGGCTCTGACACGGAGGATAGATATAAATGTGGCTGAAATGGATGAGGAGAATAACAGGAAAATAGATGTAGATATAGCTGAAATAGATGAGGAGAATGACAGGAGGATAGATGTAGATGTGGCTGAAATGAATGGGGGCTGGAGGACCTGTTTGAATTTGGCTTCCAGGGATGGAAAAATAGAAGGGAGTCATTCACATGAGGCTGTCATTCACGTGAAAGTGGAACCAGGCTCCCTTCTTCACCCCGGAAGTGCAAAGGTTCAGAATGCGTTCAGACCCACACTGAGCATGCGCAAGGGTCCCAATTCGGACCAAGTTTAATCGGCATGGTATGTCCTGGTGTGGTAATACAAATTGCGCTCACTCTGCTTTCTGTGAATCCACATCATGTGACTTGCTTGGAATCAAACTGACTCCGCTTCCCCCTCGATTCAGAAGGGCAACAGAAAGGCAACCAGGAGTGGTAAAACATCATGTTTTAACATGAATTCGCATTGCTAGACAGGAGTGACTCGGGATCTGGTGTGAAAAAACACTTTTCGCATTGCTAGAACAGGAGTGACTGCAGATCTGAGCTGAAACCCCCCATGTGTGATAAGGACCTATGTCAGCAAGAGCATTCTGGCCAAAAGCGTCTAGTCTCAATAAAGAAAAAAGAAGGGAAGAAATTGTTTATAGGCTTTGAAAAGTAATGTACCTTCTTTTTCCAGTTATTTTGTCAAAAGCTGAAATAATGATTAAGTTACATAGAGGAAGATATACACATCTATATACAGTGGATATAGAGGGCTGACTGTGATGGAGTGGATGACCTTTGTGGTCTCTTCCAACTCTACAATTCTATGGCTGGTTACAAACCACCAAAAAATACGTATGGAATATGTATTAGGGTTAGGAAGGGGTGGTGCTTCTGCACCCCCCTAACCCTAGTACGTATTCCATATGTACAACATGGCGGCGCCCCTTCCACATGGGGGCCGCCATGTTTACGTATCGGACGCTGTGCGTCCGCACATGTCGTGGTGTCTATAACGTCGTGAGTCCGCTCCTGGCGCCTCGCGACGTCATAGAGGCACCGCTTAAAGAAGCTCCATTTTGGAGCTTCTTTTTTGCTCCGCAAGGGAGCCGCGTGGTGTGGCTGCGGCGGCTCCCTTATGGAGCAAACGGCGGCGGCGGCAGACCACCTCAAAGCGGCGGTCTATAACCTGCCTATGATTCTATGATTCTATCTTTGATTTGAAAGATGGAAAGTCAAATGCTTTTATCTATTTTTGTTCTTGTTTGATTCTCTTTCATATTATGCTATAAACTAAAATATTTAAGACTTAACTACTTACCATGCCTTAAACTTACATTAATTATATATTGTCATATAGAATCATAGAATCATAGAGTTGGAAGAGACCACAAGGGCCATCCAGTCCAACCCCTTGCCATGCAGGAAATCCAAATCAAAGCATCCCCAAAAGATGGCCATCTAGCCTCTGCTTAAAGACTTCCAAGGAAGGAGACTCCACTACACTCCGAGGGAGTTTGATCCACTGTCGAACAGCCCTTACTGTAAGGAAGTTCTTCCTAATGTTGAGGAGGAATCTCTTTTCCTGGAGCTTGCATCCATTGTTTCAGGTCCTGTTCTCTGGAGCAGCAGAAAACAAGCTTGCTCCCTCCTCAATATGACTTCCTTTCAAATATTTAAACAGGGCTATCATATCACCTCTTAACCTTCTTTTCTCCAGGCTAAACATCCCCAGCTCCCTGAGTCGTTCCTCATAGGACATGGTTTCCAGGCCCGTCACCATTTTAGTCGCCCTCCTTTGGACACGCTCCAGTTTCTCAACATCCTTTTTAAATTGTGGTGCCCAGAACTGGACACAATATTCCAGGTGGGGCCTGACCAGAGCAGAATACAGTGGCACTATTACTTCTCTTGATCTAGACACTATACTTTTATTGATGCAGCATAAAATTGCATTGGCCTTTTTAGCTGCCGCATCGCACTGTTCACTCATGTTCAACTTGTGGTCCACTTGGACTCCCAGATCTCTTTCACGTGTTGTTTCAGTCAGCCATATTGTCATATCTATCTGTCTATCTATGAATAAATATTTTGTAATAAATAAATGAATAAAGTCAACTTCTTTTTCATTTCATCTTCTGGCTTCTTTCAATCAGTTAATATAAATATAGTACACCCTCCAGCTGCTGATAAAAAGGAATCAGAAGTGGCAGAGAGTGATGCTGGACTGGCTTGATGATGAAGCAGCCAGGGGAAGCTGTTCAGAACAAAAACCTAGCTTATCTTCCCAGAACATTTCTGTTGGATGCAACTGATACTGGCTACTTCAAGACAATAACAAAAAGGTGGTTTTAAACCAACCCCTGATTCAGTGCTGACTGCATGATGTGTGATCCCATGCAATGGGACATCTTTAAATGGGGTGGCTATGCTGGAGAAGCATCGCTCTTCCCTTCTCTCTCAAAATCCCTGACTACAATTCTCCTGTTGTGGGGAGGGGACTCAAAATGCCAGTAACCTGCAGCACTTGGTGGCTGGAGACAATAATGAGATTAAAGTGGTGATTTAAAGTTACTGCAGTAGTGATAGAGGGAATTCCTTCTCAGTTTCAAAAGATTTGGGTTTTGTTGTTTAGTACTGAAATAACGTTGTGTGCACTAAACCCTCCTACTCCAGTTTGAAACATAAAACTGACAAGCTTTGATTTTTCATCTTACAAACATTTTGTAAATTTCAGCTCATTTTTTTTTATATCTTGAAATTCAGCAGGATGTCTCTTTCTAATTTGAACTGCCAAATAGGCAAAGCGTTATAATGTTCTCTTTCACTGTACCCATTTATAGTGCTATGAATCCATTTTAACTGCTGTGGCAGCATCCTAAGGAATCCTGGGATTTGTAGTTTGATTATGCACTAGAATACCCCAGTAGTGAATTCTGAATACTTCACAAAACTACGAATGCTGGCTTTCCATAGGATGGAGCCATAGCAGTTAGAATGGTATAGAGGTTCAGGAATTGTGTAATGCAAAAGAAACCCTAGAAGAAATAACTGTGAATAGACAGACTGCATTGAAGACAGGATTAATTAATCAGAACCAAATAAAAAGCAACTGAGACAACAGCACTCTGCTAGGTTTAGTACAGTAAGACAGAAACACAAAAAATTGTTATTACAGACCAGCACTGTAACAAGCACAACTGACTTATAGGAAAAATAGTAATATATTGTATCACCACTCAGCCTAAATACCCTAAAGGTACAAAGCCCATCAGATCTTGGAAGCTAAGCAGAGACAACCCTGGTTAGTACTTGGATGAGCCTGTCAATGAATACCAGGCGTAGGAAGAAGGAAACCACCCTTAAATATTCCTTACCTAAGAAGGCACACACATACATCTTGTATAAATTGTAGGGTGGAAAGATTACATGGAAGCACCCCTGATCAAAGCAAATGGTAAAACCAACAAGGACAATAATCAAATTTCCAATTCTGAAATTTTCCATTTTAAGTCTTTTGTGGAAATGTAGACTTTTAGCTGAATCTTTGACCTTCTATTAACCTCTTTTAAGACAGAAGGAAAGGAGTGCTTCTGCTTCAAGGAAGCCATCACAACATAAAGACTTAAATGCCTGTCTTATAAATTAAAAAGGCAAAAACTAACATTGGCTTTTGCACTATCACACTGTCAAAGAAGAGTTAGCTGAGCTACATATTTCTCACTGTGTTGGCACAGAAGGTTGCTCTGTTTTGTCCTAGGGGATAAGAAAGGACTTTCTGCTGAAATACATGACCAAAGGCTTAATCACCATATGGTAAGTCCCAGACTCAATGTTCCTTCTCCTTCCGCCCCTGCTCCCTGAAAAATATAGGCTTTCATCTTCCATCCTGACAGAAATTAGAAGATCTCTAGCAAAAGCCTTCAAGCTTTTTATTTTTAGAATCAGATGTTCTTGGGCTCAAGCCTGCCTGGCTACAAGTCACACCTCCTGAATGTAAAAACTACTTCAATCTGTGTTCTGCTGTTCCAAAGGGCAGACTGGAAATCAGTGAGTTCAAATTATAAGAAAGAATATTCCCACTAAACATTAGGAAGAACATTCTGATAGTAAGAGATATTTCACAGTGCAATAGACTGCCTTGGAAAATAGTGGACTCTACTTCATTGGAAGATTTTAAGCAGATATTAAGTTGTCTTCTCTCAAGAGTCCTTGGGTTGGACTAATGGCCCTTCAGGTCCCATTTGTGATTCAAGAGCCAGATTTATGATCTAGGCTGTGGTAACACAGTGGCAAATTTTATGCACTCCTCATGTGCTCAGAAACATTTCTGTCTTCCAGTATATCTATATAGTCATAGCATAGTCCTGTCCCTTTAACCATCATGGCTCCCTCCTTTTGTATCCTGGAAGATACTCGGAATTGTCTTCTAGACAGCTCTAGAAGTGTAGTTCACATGTAACTGAACTACAGGTTCTATGAGCCTGCTTGAGTTACAAGATCCTCAGCAGAGAGCTTTCTCTCAGTCCTAAAACCTTACAGGTGTGTTTATTGAGGACACAGGAGAGGGACTTCGCAGTAACTGCTCCCAGGCTGTGGAACTCTCTAGCACAGGAAACTAGTCTGGCCCACTCTCTGCTGTTCTTTTGCTAGCAGGTAAACGCCGTTTTATTTGAGCAAAGCATTTGGTGACTAAGTGCCCATGCAGAAAAGTCTTTAATGGGGTGTGTCTGCTGTAGGTTTATTGTTTTTGTCATTTTAATATTGTTTTAAAGTATTGATATTTCAATAGTTAGTTGTATTGAATACCAGGACTATCTTCTGACATTGAACACAGACTGAGGTTGAACAAAATTAGCCCAAGCAAGGGTTAGCTTATATTCAAACAAAGACCTAGGGGGCAGGACATTATGACGTTCAGAGTACTAATTCTTTTATACTAATAGTGAAATAACTGATATTCCAAACATGGGTCTGTGCCATGCATATCACACCGTTCACACACGAGGATGGCATTAGGTTCAAGGTTTGCAGACATACAAAGAATTTTTTTTAATGGACAAAATGTTCTAAAGGATAGGAGCCAAAAACTGCCCAACAAATACTAAGCACACTAAACAGCCATATTGTAGGGAAAATGGAAATTGTGATGTAATGGAGTATTGATTCCTAACCTTTAGTCTCCCAAATGATTTTGAATTTCATCTCTGAGAATCCCTGATATTTTATCATACTGGCTAGGATTTCACGGAGTTGAGAGCCAAAGGATTTGGAGAGCCAGGGCACGTTGGAATCCTGAATGGGTGCCCTCCACGTGGTAACATTTTGTTTCAGGTCCTACTGTTGTTTTTAAAAGGTAAACTGTATATAAAAATGGTGCACTATTATTTAAAGGGAAGAGGCGTCCACATTTTTAAAACTTTATTGTGTTTCTGGACAGAGGTACTAAGAAAATACTTGGAGTCTACTGATGAAACATAAAATAAAATGGCTAATCAAATCAATCAACCTTTATTGTTAAGCCAACAGCCGCAACAACTAGGAAAATTAGAAAACATTGTAAAGGAACGAAAGGTGAAATACAATCTAGCAGGTGTAAATAATTTGTGAAGACATCTATCATCACTTTTACAATCAATGACATGCATACCACCAAACTGGCATCTAATTTTAGCTACTAACATATTGAACAATAATCTGAGCAGGTTTCCAATTGGTGAGCAGAGCTAGAGCACATAAAATGAAATGAACTAAAGATACAACTTCCCTTGCATTCCGTTTGGCAAGTTGTTTGGGCATCAGCTATGACTCTGAACGTTTACCAAGCAGTTAAAAATACCAGTTAATATTAAGGTTTTGTAACACTGCTACCTATTTTGGGGTACAGAAGAAGGAATTTAGTAGATTCTGGTGTAACTTTGTAAAGCCCAGGAAAATTAAATGAACTCCAAAGATATAAAAATCAACTGCTGCCCCTCAGCAACCCAGCCCAAAAGCCACAAAATTATATGGAGAGGGCAGAAGCTGTCATGAGTTACTTATGTTGCTAATATGGCGCCACAAGTATTATGTAGAGGTTGCCCATCTGTCAGATCTAAAACACTAGAAAACTGCAGATACAACTGTTGTCTTTGCAGCTGGGATGAGATAGCCATCTGACTATAAAATGTTCTTACACCATTCATAGTAGCCAGTGAGCAAACACCAATTAGTAAAGATTTTCAGAACACAGAGATTGTGTTCTTTACCTATTAATAATTCCCCATCGATTTGTCTAGGTTACCTACAGGATTGCCTCCTCCCATATAACCCTCCACATACACTCAAGTCTTCTGGCGGACATTTGCTCCAGTCAGCCAGGACTAAGTTGGCGACTGTCAGACAAGACTTTTTCTTCAACCGCTCCTAGACTGTGGAATGACCTGCCAGAAGAGATTTGACAGATGAGCATGCTGTATGAATTCAAAACAGCACTGAAGACCAATTTCTTCCAGCAGGCTTATCGAGATGATTTTTAAATTGTGAATTTTAAATGATGAATTTTAAATCTGGATTGTTTTAATATGTGTATATCTCATTTGTCTTTTTAAATCGATGTGTATTTTAACTGATGTTGTTCATCTGTTAATTATTTTTGTTCCCTGCCTCGACCCATGGGGAGAGGCAGGTAAGAAATATCATCATCATCATCATCATCATCATCATCATCATCATCATCATTAAAGACACATCAATAGTAGCCATTTGGGAAGATGGTAAATGTAATTCCAACCCAGGAAGCTGCTGTATTTATCTCAGTTCAGACCAGTTTTATACACATTAAGTCCAGTTTTTACATATTATCAGTAGGCAACATTCAGATGCTCTGGATTACAAATCTCATAATCCCTGAGCATTAGTATGCTGGTTGGGCCTTTGGACACTTGTGTGGTGCTCGGAATCTCGAGTCAGCCAATCAGGAGCCAGAGATTCTGAACCAATCAGAGGCCGGCTGGGGCTATAAAAGATTCGGTGGCAGTTGAGAAGGGGTTTTTTTAGAAGTCGGAGGGGGTTGGTTGAGTGAGGTTGGGAAAAGACTGGTCCCGAGGAGGGCTATAGTCTTGAAGTCCCTGAGGGGACAGGGTGTTAAAAGAGTAAAGTTGATCTTTTAGACCAAGGGAAGGTCTAAAGATTGGGAAAAGGGTGGCATCTGAAATAAGAGTTGCTAGAAACCTCTACAATTGATTGATTGAGAAACAAGTTTACTACTGTTTATTATCGACAATCTTTTATTCTGTTTTGTTTATACAATAAACTTATTTTGTTGATTTGAAGTCAATCTGCTTGGCCTAAGTGATGAGTTTTTGAACACGCTACCAACTATATATTTGAGGCCAGAGATTTGAAAGTTTGTTGCCTCATCATATAGGAAGAAAGATTATCAGTAGGCAACATTCAGATGCTCTGGATTACAAATCTCATAATCCCTGAGCATTAGTATGCTGGTTGGGCCTTTGGACACTTGTAGTCCAAAATGTCTGGAAAGTACCAAGTTGTTTTTGCTGACTATCAGAAGCTCAGCAAGCTTTCAGACAGGAGTCCTAACAGTACATGCCTAAGGCTGACCTTCGGCTCTCTTTGCATTTGAAGCATTTGAGCTATAGCTGTTCTCTGTTGGATGAAAATTCATTTCAGAATAGAGTTGTCACCATTTTGTCTGTCACTATTCCTTCCCTTTAGAAGCTGTGCTGCAGGCAGAAATTCAACAAACATACTATTTCCTGGTAGAGAGGACAGAATAACGTGTGAAATTTCTGCCTATCTTCAAGCTGCTAAAGGAAGATAGGCCAATCCAGACTCAGAAATATGCTAACCAGTTTCAGCCATAGTGATGCCAGTGAAAATATTGCTGGCTCCACTACAGGTAAGGAAATTATTTTGCAGCATAAACTCACTGAATATATAATGATGGCTATGCATATGGCATGTGAACTGATTGGCAGTGTTATGCTCATTTGCAGATAGAGCTGCTTTCCCTAGCCACTGGGTGCAACTATATTGTACAAATAGCTCATTACAGGGTAACGATGACTGACCCTAGCATTTATTTACACAGTAGTTCAGATGGGCATTCAGAGAGGAAATGGTTCTATGGTGAAATCGTTTTAAGAGTATACCCTCATTGAGAAAATCTCAGACCATTTTGGAGTTCCCAACCAATCCAAAATCAGAAGGAAGGAATTCAAACTGGAAGACCTTAGGGATATGAGTATCACAAAATCCATCTCTATTAAAGTTGAAATTGAAATGGCTATAATTTTTTTAAAAAATACAAAAAATAGAGGAACTGGAACATTTTAAAAGCAGCTGAAAAAGTGGGAAAGCAGAGGATTTAGCAAGTCCCTGATAAATCAGGACAAATGCGAAGTATGAGATTGGCTTCAAACAGACAGAAATTTGTGGGAATTTTTCAGCTGTTTTTAAAAAATAATTTCAGTAGAAAGTAGCTAAGAAAAGATTTCACTTACCCTAATCTTTCCAGGCAGGCAGATGATATGATATTACGTTGGCATCCTGTATCAACCACAACCTGCAGTTCTTTCCCAGCACACTGTTGGGCAAAGGGCATTAAAAGAATCAACTGAAGGTAAGCAAATGCTTGAAATTTTAATTAGCACTGTAGGGTAGAATTCTAGAAAAAAGCACCATCTTTATTACAACATGTTGTCTGATGGCCTTTTTCAGTCAGCAGCAGAGGGGAAATTTCTTCATGGACCAATAATTTTTAATATTAGGCAGAGATCTTGAATAAAGCTGGCAGAGTGGGAAGTTCTGCCAGTGTGCATATATGGAATCTAGAATACTGGAAAAAGATGGAGACAGACAGCCCCATGGTGACATGAAAGAGCTTTTCTGACACATGCACAAACCCATGATCAATAAGTGTCCATTTGGGTTGGGGATATGAAGTTGTGTCCAAGAGCTGAGTAGCAGCCTTCAGAGTGCTAAACAAATCTCTTGCAGAAGGAGGTAAAGATACCTCCCTATGCAATATTATTAAAAAGTAGGTCTATTTGTGTAACTCCTAGTTACTCCAAGATAAAGCCTCAATAAGATTCCAGCCTCATTCTGTGGCTTTCCAAGTCAATATGCATTTCACATATATTTGAAATGAGATTGCCTGTTACTCCCTACAATACTAGCTGTGTAAACCTCTCCCAGGTTAACAATATCTTCTGCATGATACATCCTAAATGGTCTCAGGCATTCACTTATCAGGAGAACATGGGATGTGTTATCTTAGCATCCTATGAATACAAGTATAATCACTAGGAAGAGATTTCCACAATCACTGTGAATTAATGTGTTCCTACTGCCAGAAAGCTGTGCATGTCCTAGTAAAGATCAGCATAACAGTGGGATCTCCTCAGAAATTAATGTATTCCTGTGGAAATTGTACAACCATGATGCATTATGAGAATGAAAACCTAGTGTGGGGAACAGCCTGCAGCTTCATTGGGCAGCTATCCTCCCCACTTCTGAGCACATAAAGGTGTGATCATGGGCTCTCCCATTATCTGGACAACATAGCTGAGGACTATAGTCCCTCCTCCAGGTAAACAAAAGGTTAACGATGGGGGTCAGAATCATAGAGAAGCAACAGAAATCATGAGAGATAATTGCCCAATGACCATGGGCCTGCTTGAGGAGAAGTGTGGAATGCTTCCAAATGAGAGGTTATAAAAACTCAGAGTACCATGAGGCACAGAGAAAGACAAAGAGACTGCACAGGGAAGTCCCAGGAATGGTTTGTTGCTGGAGCGTTCCTGGATCTTCATGGGTTAAGTCCTGAATAAGCACGGCATTGTCTGAAAATCTCCAGCACCATTGCGTGACTTTGCCTTTTTCATCCCCGTTTTCCCCCCGTCTGATAATCTCCTAAGACTTTGGGACTGATACAAATGGAGCTGCCTGCTTCACCTTCCCCAAGGAAGCATGTTGATAGGTTGGACAAAGGAGTCCAGACTCCTAGCTTCCCGTGAACATCCAAGACCCAGAACACCATCTGTATTATGAGTAGAATAGGAATGTTCAGCTATTGGGGCTTATGTTTCTTTTAACCTTGACTAAATATGGCCTAGACTGTTCTGTAACTTTGTAAGTACTCCTAAATAATGCCTGAAGGAAGGTGCCTTCATGTACAAGATGCCCTTTTGCTAAACCTTTTATAGAAAGATTGGAAAAGCCGAAATATCAAAAGCTGTAAACAAGGAAATAATGTATGATGTATGAATGAATATGTTATTTGTTATGTTATTGTGATAAACGTTTGTCCAATGATTATATTTGTTGTCAAAATGTTGATTTTAATTTGTTTTAAAAATAATGTCAATAAAAATATTTTTTAAAAAGAAGAAGAAGAGCTTTACATTTTGCTCTGTATTTCCCTCAAAGGTCTCCACTGTGCCACCATGTGGGAGAGGGGGGAAACTATACCCCTCTGCTGCATTGCCCAGATGATGGAAGAGCCCATTATCACAGGAGGCTTCATAATATGGGACTCCATCAAGCAAATGCAGCCCATCAGCCATGAATGGTGCCCCCCCCAGTTCTTTTCAAAGATATAGCAGTGTTTGTCTTGGAAATTAATGTGCAAAGGGATCTTGTAACACCTTTGAGACTAACCGAAAGAAAGATGTTGGTAGCATCAGTTTTTGTAGATTTGAGGCTCCTATCTCAGATGCATCTCAAGTCTACAAAAGCTCTTGCTACCAACATTTTCCTTTCAGTTAGTCTCAAAGGTGCTACAAGATCCTTTTGCTTCTAGGTCCTTTGTAACTCTTCAGACTTTCATACCTGGCAACACACTAAGATGAGATCATCTTGCTCTGTTTTTTTGGGGCCATCCAGTTTCATTTGATTCAGTTTATTTGTCTGGGCTGAAAGGTCGTTCTTCTGAGAACTTGTCCCTCTGCTGTGGCACAGTTTGGACATGTTTGTTTCCATTAAGCGCTTCTGTACAATGCTGTGTGGTTGCTTATTTTTAAGAGGGAGAAAGAAAGAGAGAGAAATGTTATTGAAGGGAATGCAAATAAATCAAAGGTAAACTGTTGATCTTGACAGCACTTACAGTTTCAGAGCCTCGGTCTTTTAAAGTATTTTGTGCCAAGCAGGAGTGGTGTTGTATCAGTAGTGAACATGAATTGTTATCTGAACTTTAAATTGTGTTTTGAACACAAGAGTCAAGAAAAAGAAGCATATGTTAATGTAATCTCTGGCATGATTCATTAACTAGTTATGCCAATTTATTTGGTTTTAAGCCAATTATGTCCCAATTTGAAAGACAGTGTGTTTTGTTTTTAGTTGAAACATGGAATAAGTTGATTCACTCAATTTGTGTCTTAGTTTTTCTCTTGCAGAGCTGTTCCCTGGCTTCATCATAAAGTCCACTTACAGACTATTTTTCTGGACTCTGGTCGTCTTGCATTTGACAAAAATATCAGTTTACAAAATAGGAGCACTGCTGTCATTTCCTCTCTGATCTGCTTTGTCTCACCCTTGTTCCTTCACCACTATCAGCAATTGGCTGCCGTCATCATGACAACCCTGAAGACACATGATTCCCTCCTCAAATCCTCTCATGGAGTCAGCATAAATTTCTTGTGTCCTTGTCCTCCAACGCATTCCTGGACTCCTTTTGTTCCTCACTTGATACATCATATACACTCATACCTGCAAAGGGCTGCTGATAAAATGATTCCACCCCAGTTCCCCACCTCACTCTCCCTTGTAGCTCCTTCTGTTTGGAATGACCTCCCAGAATGCCTTTGTGGCACAACCTGATGTCCTTCCCTGAAATCCATCCTTAAGAACCATCTTTTCTATGAAACACATCTCTATAGTTCTCATTCTGTACTACTGTAACTAAGGAGTTTGACAGACTGCCCCTAAGAGTGGCCTGCAGCTGCCTCTTTTAGCGCCGGTTTGGGGCCATGGCAACTACATGCTGTGGCCCTGATCTCTCCGTTTCATGGCACAAAAAGGAGCATCAAAAAGTGGCTTCTTTTTGCGCCCTGGAAAGGGCGCCATAGCCACTGGTACGTGGCTTTTCCACGCTCCTTTGGGATTGCATCATGTAGATGCAGTGCCAGAAGAGCACCATGATGCCACATACTGTGTGGAGCAGCACACGGTGTCATGCTGGCTTGGGGGCAGAGTTGGGTCATGCATCATGTGAATGCCATGCCCAACTCCACCCCTTTAATGGCCAGTCTGTTGAGCCCCTAAGTCTACAACCAAGCTTAATCTATATGGAGTAATAACACATTATTTCCTTGTATACCAATATGCTCCCTTTCTTTGTTCTTTCCCTTGGGTCATAGTTTAGACTGTACGTTCTTTTACATAGGGACTTGTGCTGTGGAGGATTTTTCAACCTCTTAGAGCTAAGTTTGGGGATTCAGAGGAGAAGGAGGATTTTCCCCCCCCCCCCAATAGTTCCACTAACCAAAGCATTTTCATCAGGATTGTGTGTATATAGAATTGAAATGCATGAGGCTTACTAATGTTTCAACAGTGTATATAGCATATACATTTTCTTTTTAACTGTGTTTAACTGGTCTACCCACCCCACCAAGTTTCTATTTTCTCTAGTTCATTAATAAATACCACCAGGTTTTAGTCAGAGGTGGGTCAAATAACAGAACTTAACATCCCAAAGAATCTGCATTTAGAAGACAGAAGACCAACATTTGTGATGGAAGCTCTTCAACTATAAAGAGGACTGAAGAGATTTCAATATGTCTTTCCATACTTACCTGTCTGGACAATGAAAACAATTTAATAGGCAGGGGACAGGGGAAAAGCATTACCACTCCAATTTTCTGAATGAGCCTATATCTCCAAAGACTGAAGCAGCATGCAAAATTCAATAAATGGCATAACTAGGTTCCTATCATCCAAATGTGCCCAATAACATAGAGGGCATACAATGGAAGACATATGCTGTGTGGGTAGTTTTGGATGATACTTTTAAGTGAATTTTATATTGCCCATCCTATTTTGTCAAAATTAGAAAGAAGAACAGATGCATTTAGAAGTGAATCCAGATTTTACGTAAAAATTGAGACCAGATCATATTTTGAATAAGATCTTATGAAACAAATTTAACAAGCCCTCTGTCCCTTGCATTATGTTAAGGTAAGATGGTGCTTTCAAACAGAAAACTGTCAACACTTTGAACTTAGACAATTGCTTTTTGATAAAACTTTCTTATGCGGCTTGTTTTAACCTCATTTTCACTGTTAGTGCTGTAATTTTTTTTTAATAAAGCAACCTGTGTTATTACTCTTCACAATTGTTCGTTACTTTTTCATTCTTTTTTTAAAAACATCATAGGTAAAATTCTCTAATTTTTTAAAAACCTCTTAAAGTGTTCTAAGGACGATATCACACGGCGGGTTTTGCAGCTCTAATCTGAAGTCACTCTTGGTCCAGCCATTTGAATTCACATTAAAACATGATAGATTATCACACATGATTACTTTCTATGGGGAGTGCTTCTGAGCCAGATCCAAAGTCAGTCCAAAGTGACTCCTGATTTTTGTGAATTCGGTAACAAGCGAATCCACAAAAATTGTTTCCGAACCCACTTCAGTTTCAATCCGAATTGATCTGGTGTGGAATGCAACTTTGCTTCTGTCCTGGTACAACCCCCGAAACCTCCAAAGTGGCAAATTTCCCATGATGCAATGCTGCAATTTTGCTCCATTTACTTCCGGTACTTCTTCAAGAATGGAGGCTGCATAATATTTCTATTATTATTATTATTATTATTATTATTATTATTTCTTTCCTGCCTCTCCTCAAGGCTGGAGACAGGGTACCCAAAGGAGAACAAGACACCCAGCCTTGAGGAGAGGCAGGAAAGAAATTTTTTACTAATAATAATAATCATACTAATTCTTTGATAATAATAATAATTTCTTTCCTGCCCCTCCTCAAGGTTGGAGGCAGGGTCCCTTGTTCTCTGCAGACTGAGGTGGGATTGCATCAATAAAATAATACAGTACAGATATAAAATACAATCAATAAAACACTGACATTATTATTAATTCAATAAAATAGCTAAAACATCTAGAACATCAAAAATATCTAGAAAATATACATTATAACCAGAAGTGAAGCATTTTATCTTAAAAATCTATAAGAGGTCAGATGGATAAACTAGCCAGAAGAGATCTGTCTTAAGTACCTTCTTAAAGGCATGTAAGGTGGTGATAAGATGGATCTCTTCTGGTAGGCTGTTCCATAGTTTGGGAGTTGCTGCCGTAAACGATCTATGGGAAGTTGACATTAACCTGGGCTTATGGTATTCTAATAAATTCTTCCCAGATAGTCTGAGAATGCGGGGCGGATTGTGTAGGGAGAGGCATTCCCTCAAGTAACTCAGGCCCTTCACACTGAACTAACAGTGTCTAAGCAGTTTACAACTATAAGCTAATTGCCCCCAACAATCTCGGTACTCATTTTAGTGACCTCGGAAGGATACAAGCCTGAGTCAAGCTTGAGCCCTTTTGCTGGTATTGAACTTGCAACTTTATGGTTTTGAGTGAGTGGCTGCAGTACAGGCATTTAACCCACTGCACCACCAGAGACAATGCTCCAGGCTCTGGGATCCTGGAAGTTAAATGGGACACAGATTCAAAACACACTGCAGAAATAATCCATTTTGAAACTGCTTTAACTGCCCTGGCTCAGTGCAAGAGAATCCTCGAACTGTAGTTTGTGGTGGTACCAGAGTCCTCTGACAGAGAAGGCTAAATGTCTCACAAAACTACGGTCCTCAGAATTCCCTAGCATTGGGCCAGGGCAGTTAAAGCTGTCCCAAACTGGATTATTTCTGCAGTGTGTTTTTTAGACTTCAGTCTGCTGCTGTGTGACACAGACAGCAGCACTGAGGGGTCAAGTCTGAATCATACAGTTTCTGCCTGATTCCAAACTGGACCAAAGTGGGAGTGCTCAAGTAAGCATATTTATGGGTGAACTGTGTCTTGAGGTGGTTTCAGTGGATTTTCCAGGAATCTCAGGAACAATGGGATTCCCAGCTGGTGGATGGTTTTAACTTTAGAGTTACAAAAGGAATATTTTTGGTTGATGTCAATGACATTAATCTAATCAAGCAGTGATAAAATTTAGGACAACCGGAGGGAGTTTAGGACAGGGTGAGGTGTTGTGAAATACAATGGAGGCTAGTAGAGAGATTAGCTTACTCTTTAGGTTGACAGACCACTTTGTCTTTGACCTTCAAGAGGGAATGCACATGGCAGAGGGTTGAGAAGAAGTAATACTTACACCCATTGTTACATGGGCTCTTTCCACGTGCCCTCAGGCATGGTTGAAAAATGAGGCATGGTCAAAAAACATTCCAAGCAATGGCACTTTTTGTAATTGTCATCCAGTATATGACCACTCATGAGAAGTTCACTTAAAGGTTATTGTGACATTTCCAGGATCATGCTGTTGGCCTCTATGTAAATGCTATTACAGTGGTGCCTCGGGTTACGAAATTAATTCGTAACGCGGCCGCTTTCGTAACCCGAAAAGCCTTCGTAAGCCGAATTGCCATAGGCGCTAATGGGGAAAAGCCGCGATTCCGTGCGAAAAAGCCGAAAAAAGCACCAAAAGTTTTTTCGTAACCCGAAAAAACATTCGTAACCCGAAACAATAATTCCCTATGGGATTTTTTCGTATCCCGAAAATTTCGTAACCTGGGTATTTCGTATCCCGAGGTACCACTGTATAACAAAATATAACAAAATATTTCTATCCCCCAAATAATGTGGGGAGTGCAGGGAGTGCTAACGTTGCAAAGACATTCCAAGGGGCTCTAGCTGAGCCGGAGATGTTTTAGGCCCTGAGATCAGGCAACCCTCAGAATCCATGAGGCATGGTTGAAAAATGAGGCATGGTCAAAAAACATTCCAAGCAGTGGCATTTTTGTAATTGTTATCCAGTATATGCCAATTTAATTCAAATGTTTCATCAATCCATTTGAAATTGCTTCTGATATAAGTAGTAGTCATGTACAGGATTATTTCAGTTCAGAAATTCAAGCTTCAGTAGTAAACCAGAAAACTTTATTAATAAACAAAAGATATTTCCAGCAGACTATATTGTCCGGACTGATGTACAAGCAGTTACCCAGTATAATTAAAACACCAAGCAGTTTCAATCTTTGAGCAGGCTGATGCCTCATTTACCCATAAAACAAATCACTTTCACATTCCCTCTTTCCTAGGGTTGTCCCTCCTTCCAACTTCAAGCCAGTCCTTTTCATGAGACTGGCCTTGAAGCTCCCAGCCCAATCCCTCTCCCCACACATCTGTTTGTTAACCATTCTAAGGAATATAGCCAGTCAACACTATTAACAATTTGTGAAAACCCTTGCCGTCATCTAATACTAAATTAATGCAACATTAAAACACTTCAAGCAAGCAAAGCATTTTCTGTCTGGATATCACGGATGGACGTCTGAGGGACTTGGATCCAAACATTATTACTACTACTAATGTGTTGGTGGTGGTTGGAAATATGCACTCTCAACCTGATCTCCGGAGTATGCATCATTCCCTCCAATACAAAACTCAGAAGGTGAATGCCAATAGACCTGGTGGTAAATGGGACCCCTAAGTACAAATATCACATGGGATGGGGGACAGTTTCCAGCAAGAAATTGGAGTGAGGACCAGTTGGAAACACACTGGAGACTGAACTTTGGTGGGTTTTTCTTTTCTTTTTCCAGAATCAAATGTACTTTTGAAAAGGAGGCATGGAAAAACCTCAAATGTAGCTTTGCTGTGTAAATGTGTATTATTAAAAGTTCACTTATCTGTAAAATACAGTTTGAAACCAGCCAGCCACTAACAGCAGCTAGTTATGAGGAGAGAGAAAAAGCAAACACAATATTGGCTCCATCTATAAAGGAAGCAGAAGATCATAGCACTTGCTGCGGCAAAGTTGAAGCACTATTTACTTTGGGAGGTACAAATTCTTGATACAAATTCTTGTATTCTTGATACACTGAGCCCTGAAGAACTGCAGTGAAGTCATCATTCAGGAAGCTGGATCTGAAAGATGTGTATAGCTGCAATTCCTTGAAGCGTTTTGCTTTGTGTCATGATAGCTATAACTACATGTATTGTGCTGTGTGGGATTACAGCTGCAACCTCTTACACTTTAGAGCCCCTAATAAAGTGTGAAAATAAATTATTTCTGAGGTGCCTAAAAGATTTTCTTCTTAGCCCCCTGGCTCTGCTCCATCTCTTACTGCAAAACTTAAGATATTCTCTTTAAAAGTAATTAGGTACAGTTATAATTCCACCAAATAATTTGGTGTTATAAATACCATTGTTGAAAATCAGATTTTTATCTTACTCTTACTTGAAAATAACTAAAAAGGTAATTAGAAAATTATTCTTACAAACAAGAGATTAATAAGTAAACGATATAACCCAGTAACCCGAGAGCATCCCCTCTCCAACTATACCCAAGAACAACTCAAAGATTTTTTAAAACTTGAAACACTATTTTTAGAATACAGCCATATTCTGTCTCAGAAGAGGTGAAGAAACAGGAATACTATTTCTGTAAGAAGTGTAATGAACTGTTACTTTTTCAATTCTTTCATACACACACACGCGTGTGCGCGCGCGTGAATAAAGCTAGCCTTGGTCATTTTAAGAAAAAGCAGCCAATATTTCTTCCTGCCCCCATAGCTAGCAAGGAAGGCTGCATTCCTCTACCTATTTATCCAGAAGTAAGTCCTACTGAAGATCCAGCATAGTGCAGTGATATGAGAGTTGGACTCCAGCTCTGGTTCAAATTCCTGGTTGGCCATGGAAACCCATGGGGTGGTCTTGGGCAAGTCACACTCTCTCAGCCCCAGAGTAAAGGAAAGGCAAACCCTCCACTGAACAAACATTGTCCCATGAATAAATCTTGTTCATCTTAGAGTCACCATAAGCTAGAAATTACTTGAAGGCATACAAGGACATGAGGAAGAAGTCCCATTGATGCCCATGTTGCTTACTTGATAAAAGGAATTGTAAATGTAATAAAACGTTTAAAGTTACATTACAACAAAGTGTTAAGTTACTCCACTACCTCGCAATGTAACGTAAACATACCTTTTTGAGTAGAAAAAGGAACTAATTGCTAATAATGTTGTTTGTAATTAATTACTCCCAATCTTCTTTCTGGGTAATTACAGAGCAATGGCATACTCTAACTCATGGTACTAGCTGCTGCTACAGCTGCAGTGGCATGCTGAATCATGCTATGTTGTGATGGCCCATTGAAGCTGCAGCTTATGATGTCACACATATGATAGTCATGAGTTCTACCACCCCCTGAGGGCATATATGCCTAGGGGTGGGTACAGCCAGTTCAGGGTCAGCTCAAGAGATTTTGCTTTTTGAAGTGAATGACAAGACAGCACCTCCTCCACAGTGCATGTGTGCAAATGTCCACTGAACTGGCTGCTGGATCTTATATTAACACTGACAATGGGACAACAGCGGAACAGATAAGGAGACCAAGGACAAGCAATGTGTGTGTGTCTGTGTGTGTGCACTCCCCCCTGTCCTTCAACAGAGAGGAATAGTCAGAAAGTTCAAAAAGAAGAGATGGAAGGCCACCACTGCTGCCCCCCTTCCTGCATTTGATGTCCTTTCAATATAACAGCAGAGCCAGCCCTGACCCTGTTATAGCATCCCAAATAATAAAAGTTTCCTGCAAGGAGACGTACTTTCAGGCTATCTTTTATTATTATCTTTTTATAATTACAAGAACTCCTGTTGAGGTATAACATTTGGTTGTACCTCTCCTTATACAGCAGAGTCCTATGATGCAAGCGTATAAATGCCGTGAGGTAGTTGACCACGTCGAACTGGAACTTCACTTTGCTGAGCTTTGAGAGCCTTCACCTTGTCTTTTAGAGTTGGAAAGGTGACAAGATTGGGGATGGCATTTTTCTCAAATCGGGGCATGTGCCACAGGGAATCCAGCTTCACTGGGATTTGATGTTTTCTCAGCATGACAGTACGTGTCTCGTAGGTTTTCCCTTGCAGTTTTTGTTTACGTTTCTTCTCTTTTTCAACTTCAGTAAATTTCCGGTGCTCTTCTATCCACAGGTCTCCAAACTTATGTTGGAGGACATCTACTATGGGTGTGGAAGGACGAGCAGGCCTCCCATATGTCATGGCATCTGGAAGTCGAGGTGGATCCTTTATGAACCTGTTTGAGTCCATTTCTTTGCGGCGGACAACATGGTATTGATGATACAGAGAATGTTCCCTTGCAGTGAAAAGGCCAATCTTTAGACCTTTACGATTCATGGCAATATAGTCCTTTGGCATTTCCTTCTTTTTGTAGACTCTTGGTGGCATTACATTCCAGTGACCAATGGCTTCTGGAACTCCTCCATCAGTTCCACGCAGGCTTAATCCATACACAAAATCTGACCCTGGAATCTTTGCACACCTTCTTTGAGTCCTTCCTAGTTCTGGCTTTAGAATGAGATGGTTCTGGAACATGGAGTCTCTCAAACGTCCAAGCCTATCATTTTCTGTTCCTCGTTTGATATCCTCACATGTTAGTGGAAGAAGTGGTGGACCGCAAATGTCACTTACACTAGCCCTCCTTCTACGTCTTTCAAGGTACCTTTTTACAAATGAATCCGCCATTAGTTAATATATTGTAAACTGACCTTTTTACTTCCTGCTCTCTCTCTGTCTTGCAGACAAATATTTGATGCAGAAGACTCTGATCATCCAAGTGTAACCTGAAGCTTTGGTGTGACCTCACAAACCATGCAAAATTGATTGTTGTGATTCAGTGTGTCATCAAAGCCTGATCTACTCATTCACATTTTGTCAGTGAGTTAACCAATAGAAGATCATGAGAAAGGTAAGTTATAGTGGTATGTGTGTGTACTGCATAACTGATAAGGAGGGAAAAGACATGGTCAAATTACTGTACATGGAATTGGGAGGCCATTTTATTTAGTGTTCATTGAATGGAAAAACCAAGGGGTGTGCTAAAGAAGTTCAGCAATTTGCAACCTTAAACCACCATTTTGAGAGAGAAAAAATTAAAACAAAAATTAAAACAAACAATGAAATATTTGAGTATGTAAGTCTGGGAACATTACAGAAAGCTCCCCATGCAAAATTAACCCCCCCCCCCCTTACACACCATATTTATAGTGGCATTAAACATTCTGTCAGTGTTATATAATTTATTTATTTCATAGTTATATAATTCATAATGTGTTATACTTTGCTTTTGAGTGTCTCTTGATTATGATGACAAGGTAAGTTGAAGAAAAGGGAACTGGCAAAGGAGCTGTAAGACCCAACCAGGAGTAGAATGTGTGTATAAGGGGAATAAGTCGAGTTATTTCAAAGGGTAGGGCCCACCTATCCAGTTTTTATTTTCTTCACGTCTCCATGTTTAGCTCATGGTGCACCAATAAAACCCAGCAAAAGTATTTTATAAAACCTTAACTCTTAGATCAAATGGATCATATTTTTATGACCAGTGCCTCTAGAAGGATGGTTCTTAGAACTATCAATGTAAAACTATTGTGCTTTTGCTTCCTTAACACTTGTCCTTTCCTCTGGTAAGAAAAATGACCTTATCACATGGGGGGGGGGGGTTGCAGCTCAGATCCGCAATCACTCCTGTTCTAGCAATGCAAAGTGTGATATTTTTTCACACCAAATCCAGAGTTACTCCTGTCTAGCAATGCGAATTAAGGTTAAAACATGATGTTTTACCACATCTGGTTGCCTTTCTGTTGCCCTTCCAAATTGAGGGGGAAGTGAAGTTAGTTTGATTCCAAGCAAGTCATGTGATGCGGATTCAAGCAAAGCGGAGTGAGTGCACATTGTATTACCACACCGGAGAGTTCAACGATTCAAATCGGCACCCTTGCACATGCTCAGTGGGGCTCTGGACGCTGTCTTTCTTCCCTGCTCCCTCCTTAGCTGTCATCGTTCATAGGGTGAAGAAGCAGTGAGAGGATGATGGGATAGGTCTCTGGGGCCAGGATCGGGATGCAGGAGAAGACAGGAGATGATGGGAATTATGGGATGGGTTGCAGGGTGGCAGAGGGGGTGAGATGGCATGAAGGAGGAGAAGGGAGATGATGGAGCAGGACGCAGGGGGCCAAGGGGGGGTGACATCAGAGTGGTTTTCCACACCAGACCAATTCGCAGTGCAATCAAAGTGAGCCTGGAATCGAATTCTGTGAAGTCACTTTTTTTTTCAATTTTACCAAAATGAGGGGTCACTTTGGAATCATTGCGGAAGCACCTCGCAAGGAGCTCCCATAGAAAGGAATGGTGTCTGATAACACATTCACTTTACGATGTGAATGTGCATCATTGGAAGTGCAGTCACGTCGGAACTGAGCTGGAAAATCTCCAAAAAGCTCTGTGTGATATACTCCACAGAATGGAGAAAGCACTGGGAAAACATTGGGGGAGGGGCTGTTTACAAATGGAAACCAAAATTGTTAGGTTTCCCTCCCCCATAAACCTCTTACATTAGTCACTATGAATGCAAGATAAAAGTTTTGTTTAATACTTTTACAGGCGCTGGATGAGACAGTGGGCTTGCATTAAGTGCTTCATGCATACATATTGTCCTTGTTTGTGCTTTCAAACCAGTTCGTTAGTCTAAATTATGATTGATCAATAGTGGTGAGTTCATATCATCTATGGGATCCTAACACATTCCTGGGATGGAATTCCACCAGTGAAGGAAACCTTTGTTCTGATGAAGCCAGCTCTGATACAGTCGACATACAGAACTGCCTGGCTGGATATGGAATGAGCCTTTTGTACATTTATTTTAAAGAGTAGGAGGAAGGGGCACAGAGAAGTGTCCTGCTCTCCAGTGGGGAGGCAATAGCTATGTTGGGAGAGAACAGCTGTGCTGTTCTGTCTAAGGTGGCTGCCTCACTCTGCCGGATAAACAGGTTGGCTCATGATCTGTGGTGTCCCTATGTTGTGACATTCTAGAGTTGTCTGAGGAGTACAGTAATGTGTAGCAATCCCACCATATTTTTCCCTAGCCCAGCAAAAACCATAGATAAACAATTACTGATCCAGACTCAATATCAAAGACAGCAGTGTCCATGAGCCTGAGATCTGTGCAAGGATGCCATTCAGCCCCAATGCTCTGGGGACAGGGTAGTCTAACCACACTGGTCCCATTGCATTGCTTCTCTTTGGTTATGACTGCTCTTATCATTTGTGGATGTTAATCAGCCTTCCTCAGTTTGGTATCCTCCAAAAGTGCTGGACTGGTGTTCCCATTATTCCCTGCTGGCGTGCCATTGGCTGGCTGGGAACACTGGAAGTTGCAGTCCAGTGGATATGGAGGGCACCAGGACAGGGACATTTCATTGAAACAGAAACAAAAGCCAATAGGTTTAGTTATAAATCTGATGTCATCAAAATAAAAATGGAGATAACATATCAGTTAACAACCAATTCAAAAATACCAATGGAAATGGAACTAGACGATGCATAAAGCTATACCTTTGAGCCCAGAAATTTTAATCAAGACTTAAATCCCAGTTTTTGCCAGGATTATTTCTGGGGCTAAGAACTGATAAAAAAATTTAGAAACATTTCCTATGCATGAATTTAAAATAACCATTATCCACTTAGTTATTTCAGGCATAAGCTCAAAATTCTGGCAGCATTAAGAAGGCAAGAAGGTAAAGTTTAAAATAAACCTTACACTATTTCCCATTTTTAGTTTACTCTCTTGTCAAATGTTGTAAGGTCAAATATAGGATGTGACATATGGAGTGAGATCTGAACTCCAGAGGGAGCCAGAAATCAACACAGAGAGTTTCTGCTTGAATAGACTTTCACTCTCAGTTAAATTGATGTGCTTAATATATGCTTCTATTTAAAGAAGCCAGGAAGCCCTGCAAATACACTTTTTGGAAGAAGGCTGGCTTTCCATTATGTCAGAAACAATATTAAACCAATAGCCAAAACAGTCAAGTCACAGGAAATCTGCAACTTAATCTCTCATCGTTTTAATATTATTATTATTATTATTGTTGTTGTTGTTGTTGTTATTTAAGCATCCATGAGGTGGGCTGTTTTGAACACCTTTCTCCCAAAATGATTTCCCAGATCTGAAACTGATGAAACAAAATAACCCCAAAAATGACCGGGTGTATAGTTGTAGAATATATAAAAGCACATTTGTCTATGTTCTGTTCTGAAACTACAACCATATTGAAACAGCTATTTCTTACAGAAAATATCTGTACAATGCAGTAGTAAGGCCTCAAAACTGCAGTCCTGGCCACATATACTTGAGAGTAAGGTTCATTTAAATCAACTGAACTTATGTCAAAGTCAAAATATTTCAGATCGGGGATAACATAATTGAAGAAATTCAAGTACTGTATAAGGAAGAGACATTACTATCAGTGTTTAATGCCTAGTCTTAACTCTTCATTTGACTGATCAACTTGCATTTTAAAAATTCATTCCTGTTTATATTAATATTCATATCAGAAATGAATCAAATTGGCTAAACAAAGTTATTATTATTATTACTATTATTATTATTATCTTTGTCTTTTAAAAAATGTATATATCATCAATTAATAAACATTTTGCTGCATTTAGTTCCTGATTTATATATTATCTAACAGTGATATAATAACTACTAAAATCATAACTCAAGTCTTTCCTCCACTTTTCTCCTTCCCTCTGCAAGGCTAATTGTCATGCTAATTTCCTATGGCTTTCAAGGGGGACTCAAGCTCATTATACTCCATCTATTTATATGACAGAAGATGCTGGCAATAGTATGCAATTCATCATTTGAATCTATGTTTTCTTGGCAAAAATAAAAATTCTTACAGTGTCCTTGGATGTTCCCAGTTTTTTCAGCCCATCTAAGGGTAGCAGGTCAGCAGAGTCCTTGTGGTTAAACTGAACAGCCTGCTTCATTCTCCTTTGCTGTCGAAGTGATGCGGCTTCTCTCATGTCCACATCTTTCCTTGTTGGCTCTGTGAGGAGACCTGAATAAAACATCTTTGCCTTTTCAGTGGATCAGTGCCCTGCTTTGCCTCCTCGTTCTTTGTCTCTCAAGCTGCTGCACTGCTTCTGGTTGGGAATGAATGCCTCAGAGCTCTATTGTGAGCACTTTATAAACAGAATCTGTGTGACGTTTTTGCAAGCAGCAGGTACCCCTGTCAATGTGGCGTAGTAGAGGAGGGGTTATGCACACTGCAATATGTTACACATCCCAAGGGGCTGCGTGGGTTTAGCTTTATAAGACAGAGAAGGTGGAAAGAATGAGTCTAGGAAGTGGTATGAAACTACCATTGACTTCTTTGGCAGGGGAAACACAAAATATTGGCTATGAGCTGTCTACTTTGGCTGCTTCCTTTGCAGTCAGGTGTTTTTCAGTGAAAAGAATGCTTCACAAAATGAGCTAGCATCCTTTTTTCCAAAACAAATAGCTGCGACCTTTCCTCTCTCATTTTGAAAGGCAGTGTGGTAAAGCGTGTGTGTGTGTGTGTGTGTGTGTGTGTGTGTGTGTGAAGCTGAACCATCTGCTGTATTTGAGGATACCCAGATAAATCTACTTTCATTGCCAAAACCAGAAGAAAACCATGGGTGGCTCATGGGCTCTGAGAGTGCCAACTCAAAATTTTGGCATTCACTTCTCCCTGATGATGAGCTGCTTATCCAGCAGATGTGCATTCATTGCCTTGTCTGCAAAGACCTCCACCCATTCCAAAAGCAACATTGCTATTAATCCTTTACAATTTACACAGCACGTGTATAAATATGCATGGCACTGAGAATATTTATTATGCCAACTCAGGGGCTTCAAGGGATCATGGTGGAGACAGTATAACATACAGGCACACCTGAGATAACAAAGGACATTATCACACAAGGGTTTTAAACTGAAATTAAAGCTGGAGAATAGCATCTTTGGCCATACTTATCACACAAAATTGTCTCTTTCATTGCTACTTTGTCTTTAAAAGCATTGGTAAAGCATCCCTTTCCAATGACAAGAAAACCTGTCAATAAGATCCCAATATCACTGATTTCCCATTAGTCCTTAGACCATACATCCCTTCTGCTGCAGTTCTGATATTGGGCTGTCAGTTTTCCCCCCATCAGTACTGGGCTGTCATGTAGTGTCAGTGGACATAATTCTTCTCCTTTCCCCTACTCCCTGTTGCTATCCCCAAGCAGGCTGGTCTACTTTTTTTTTTATTAAATCACAATATCATAACTCCAAAATTGCATTAAAAATAAATATACCCTGAAAGCATGCTTGGTAAGGCACTGGGTCAGAAGATGGGATTAAGGCAGAATGCAGAAGAGAGCATGTGGGACCATCGATTACAAAAACAGCACCCTCACGCTATTCCAGAGAAGTGTAATAATGAATGCTACTAAACCAGTATGTTTGTTTCCTTAAATAATGTGATTGTGGTAAGACAGGAGGCTCTTGTGATAATGTCCAAAGCTTCTGGCAAAAAGCTCTTTTTTACAAAGCCCTCACTTTTTTCAACACTATAATTTTTTAAAAATGAATTATTAAGGTGTTTGGATTAAAAACTGTGCACTGCTTATAAAATATTACCCAACTTCTTGTGTGCGTTCAAATTGTTTCTGACTTATGGTGACCCCAAGATGAACCTATCATGGGGCTTTCTTGGCAAGATTTGTTTAGAGGGGGTTTACCTTTTTCTCCATCTGAGGCTGAGATGTGTGACTTACCTAAGGTCACCCAGTGGGTTTCCATGGCCAAGCAGGGATTCAAATGCTGGTCTCTGAAGTTGTAGTCCAGTTCTCAATCCATTACACCACACTGGCTCCCTTTCCAAATTGTGGGAGAACACTGTACTATATAGAGTTTAGTTTCTGCAAGAATGGCTGGGAAAGTGATCCTGAACCAAGTAGTGAGCTGAGTTTCAGTTCATTGGATACCCTGCAGGAATATACAAAAGCTAAATTCATTGAAAACGGAAAACCCATCAGAAAATGGAAAGAAGACTGGGACCCCATTATAGAATTCTGTAAAGAGAGATGGACTAAACAGAAGTAGAACCTGGAATAAACTATAATAAAATAAAAGGAAAGCTGAGTATATACATAGTTTCCTTACTAACGGGAAAATGAAGCTCAAGATCAATATATTACAAAAATATATAAACAAACTATATCAGATTCAAATAATCTGAAGCAAAGTCTAAATTAATTATTTGAACATATTACACTTAAGGGACAGATTGTAATAGATAAGAGTACAGAGAAAAATCAAAGAATATTTATATTATCAATGTGTAAATACTGGATGTGATATTAATGTCATGGAATATTACTATGTCAATATATATATATATATATATATATATATATATATATGAATGAGAAAAAAGGGGAAAAAACAGGGCTAAAATTCTGTAGGAAATTATATCAGCTTTTAAAGGTAAGGATGGGAATCATATAACTCTCCAGCTGTTTTTGGATTACAATTCACAGTATTTTTCTCCACTGACTGTGTTTTCTAGTATTGCTATGTTTTGCAGTTTAACAACATCTGAGAACCATCTGAAACCCAAACAATTCTAAACTATTTGGGCATTCCTTAAATCCGTGTGATCTAGAAACAATACTCAAATAGTGGCCAGTTGCCAGGCCATGTAAAGGATACTATTGCTTCCTCCCACATACCCAAAACTATCCTGACACTGAAGGAGAGTAAATGTTGATTCATTTCTCTTGTTTCCTTTCTTCTTCCTCTAGCATACCTTTGCACTGGATTGACAAAGTAATTTCAAATACTGTACAGGTTGACTCTCCCTTATCTGGAATTCCAAAATACTCCAAAATTCAAAAATGTCCTCATGGGTGGCTGAGACAGTGATACCTTTGCTTTTTATGGTTCACTGTACATGAACTTTGTTTCATGCACAAAATTACTGAAAATATTATGTACAAAATTGCCTTCAAGCTATGTGTATAAGGTATACATAAAATAAATGAATTTCATGTTTAGATTTGGGTCCCATCTCCAAGATTCTTATCATGTATATGCAAAAATCCCAAATACATTTTAAAAATCTGAAATCTCAAACAATTCTGGTGTCAAGCATTTCAGATAAGGGGGACTCACCCTGTACTAACTATACATTCAGTCCAGTAGGATAGTGTAAACGGGGCAATTCAACACCATTGAAATGAAAGGGACAGCTTACAATGGGATACACATGGCATACTTTAAAATGTTACTTCACAAGATTTTGAGCAAGAGACCTAAGCTTTGTAAATACAAACTGCTTTCTGATTCCCATGTAGAAAGGGGCTTTAAATGCTTAGATTTATTCCCTTATTCATCATCCCTTGTCAGAGCAGAAAGACAAAAAGGCCAAGCATGCTACTGCTACCCATCAGGTTGAACATGGGAGCAATTTTCCCTGTCCTTTTCCGGCTTAGAACAGGCAGCTACAGTCTTATGTAATGAATCATTGACAAGCAAACAGGACTCCGTGGGGTAAAAACAACTTGTTTTTCACCTTAGGAGCTCTTTGTCATGTTGCCAGTTGATTAAATAAAGATGCTTCAGTCTGTCGCCTTCATCTTTGGGCTGAGAGAGACAACAGAGGAAAAAACAAAGCTTCTGCCTTGATGTATTATACTTTTATGTAATAGGAAGAACTAGGCACCTGGTAGAAGGAGCTGAGTGCCTACCATTAGCAAAGAGCCAATAAGCTCCAATTCACACAGCAGCCTTGGGCGGGGGGGGGGGGGCTATATCAAAGCTGGGGAAGAGGAGAAATTGTGCTAGAGTGTAAGCAACCCCTTCCAGCACTCCTGCTCAAGGCTGAATTTTCACTTTCTGTTTCACAAAGCAAATGAAAGCGCATTTGCCAGCCCCTGAGGCTTTTCATCTGCAGGAGACAAGCCTTCTTAATTATATCGCCAGCCAAGAGTAGCACGAAAAGCAAACTAACACATTATATCTTAATGCATTACAACAAATGTGATGCCAAATATTCTTCTAGTAGACTTTGTTATTTCAAAAAAAATCTACTAGTAGTTAATCTGGTCTTGTTGCTGTTGCTGTTGTTGCTCAGTCCCTTCAAGTTGTTTCTGATTTATGGCAATCCTAAGGCAGACCTATCATGGGGTTTTCTGGTGCTGAGACACAAAGTCACCCAATAGGTTTCATGTGATCTCCAGAGTCATAGCCCTATGTTCAAACCACTGTTGTTGTTGTTGCTGTTGCTGTTGTTGTTGTTGTTGTTGTTGTTGTTGTGTGCCTTCAAGTAATTTCTGACTTATGGCGACCCTAAGGCAAACTTATCATGGAATTTTCTAGGCAAGATTAGTTCAGAAGAGGTTTGCCATTGCCATCCTCTAAGAGAGTGTGCCTTGACCAAGGTCACCCAGTGGGTTTCATGGCTAAGCAGGAAATCAAACCTTGACCTCTAAAGTCATGGTCCTATGCTCAAATCACTGTTGTGTACCTTCAAGTAATTTCTGATTTAGGACAACTCTAGGGCAAACCTATCATAGAATTTTCTAGATAAGATTTGTTCAGAAGAGGTTTGCCATTGCAATCCTCTGAGACTGAGAGAGTGTGACCTGCCCAAGGTTGCCCAATTTCATGGCCAAATTTGAGAATCAAACCCTGGTCTCCAGAATGTTAATCAAACACCCAAACCACTACACCATGTTGGCTACACCACACTTTTGTTCTGTGAGTGCTGTACTTTATGCAAGAACCACCATAGACTATCTGTAGGAAGAGAATCCTAAGAGAAAGACCTACAGACCTACCGTCCATACCATCCAACATTTCATGGGTGAAAACCAGGACACATGTGGCCAAGTAACATCAGAATGTGGTCAAGATGGCAAAAGTCATAAATGAGGAGGAACAGATGAGATTCTGACCTCTCCTTTCCCCCCTGCTGAGTTAAACTACTTTAGCACTTTGACTCAGTTTGCAGCAGTTGAGGACAAAAGGGGGAAAGCGGGAGAAGGCAAGAGAAACTGGGACATTTTAAAAGCAGCTGAAAAGTAATCCAATAGCAAACTACTTTGTCTAGATTAATAGCACTTTACTCTAGTGGTCTGACAAAAAGCTGGCCTCCACAAGAGAATTGAAAAGTCTCCTTATCAAGTTTGTTGTTGTTGTTATGTTTTTTCTTATTATTATTTTCTTTTTCTTATTATTATTTTTATGCTTTCTCCAAAAAATTGGGACTCAAAGCAGCTTACAGTTTAAAAGAACAATACAATTAAAAACATATAAAAGTGAGCATTAAAACAGAATTAAACTATTGCATGATTAAAACACATCACTCGTTAAAAGAATAAAGTGTAGTTGTAAAAGATAAAAGCACTTAAAAACGGAACTAATAAAACAGTACAGCACCTGTTTTTTAAAGGTTTTCTGTTATAAAAGCCTGTTTGAATGAAAATGTCTGAGTCTGCTGGTGGAAGGACAAGGAGGGGTCATTCTGTCCTCCCTGGAAAGGGAGTTCCAGAGTCTAGGAGCAGCCATAGAAAAGGTCCTCTCATGTGTCTCTATGAATCATGCTTGTGATGATGGTGGGATTGAGAGAAGGGCCTCTCCTGAAGATCTCAGAGCCTGGACCAGCTCGTACAGGGATGGCATAATGAGCCTTGAATCTTCAGGCTCCACAAGCATCTAGAGCAGGGGTAGGCAACCTGCGGCCCGCAGGCCGGATGCGGCCCGGCAAGGCCTTGGGACCGGCCCCAGCCTGGTCCTGCCGCTGATTGCCACCGGGGCTTTTGGGGGGGCAACTGTCTATAGAAGCCTCAGAAACATGCATTTATATTAACATTTTTTAAAAAATCAGCAAATTTTTTCGCGTGTCCTCCATTTTTTTTTAAAAGTGTCTTCCATTTGAAAATTTTGTCCTACATTTGTCCTGGTTTATTTATATATTTAATTTTTTAAAATTTTTAAAAATTATTTATTTTTTGGCTTCGGCCCCCCAGTTGTCTGAGGGACAGCAACCCGGCCCCCAGCTCAAAAAGGTTGCCTACCCCTGATCTAGAGGCTTCTCGAACTCATTAAAACTCAGGGGCCATTCACATTACATTATATATAGGATCGCAAACCAGTTTATAAGTGGGTTTTCCCCACTGGCGCTGGTTTTTGCACACCCGAATCAGGGTTTTGCACAACTGACCCGGGGCAAATCCCCTCAGCGCAGGTTTCTCAATATTGGGTTCTTTTCCTGTTTCTTTTTGGAAACCTCTTCTTCCATGGTGCTGGCAAATGGGAACTTGTCGCCGGTCATGATCACGTCATTTAGGGGGAGAGATAAAGGTCAGAAGGTGGGCAGTGGATGGAACATGCTCCCCTCTCGCACCAGTTGCTTTGCAAGTGGCTTTATTATTATTATTAATAATTTTCTGATGGAATATACGAATGCTTGTGCTAACATTTGCTAACAGCAGCCAAAATAAAAGTTTTGCTCGGATGTCGCTGGGGCCGTTTTGTTGTTGTTGTTTATAAATTAGGCAAATTGATAGAATATGTGAATGCTAGTGCTAACATTTGCTAACTGCAGCCAAAGTAAATCGAATATCGCCGGGGCCAGCTTTGTTTTTGTGGGGGGTTTTGTAATAAATTAGGCAAATTGCTAGAATATGTGAATGCTTGTGCTACGTATTTTTCCCTTTCATTTGCTCCTGCCACTAAAGCCAAAATACAACTTTTCATACATTTTTCACTTGGTTGCTGCCAGGGCCAGCTTTTTTTTAATTATTATTATTAAATTTGACAAATTGATAGAATATGTGAACGTTGCTGCTAGATTTTTTTTTTAAGGACAAATGGCTGCAGCAGAAACAAGACATGTCACCATTCACAAAAGCGGAAGTGAATATGCAAATCATTTGGTTGACAACAATGAATGATAAGGAGACTCCATATTTTATAGTTACTTCTGAAATGTAAACATCAAGCAGGGTAAATTGCACTGGAGAGGTTCTATCAGGGTAAAAGGTAGTGGGAACATCCATTCTGGACAGATTCGGTATTGGCTTATCGAATCTGCCCAGAACTGCCCAGGACAAAAGCGCAAGTGTCTGGCCTAAACTAAACCAAATGCATGGAAGTAATTAGTTACAAATAGAGTAGTTGTCTTTAACTAGTTACTGCTTTAGATAACAGTGGGATGAAAGCAATGTAATGAGTAAAAGATGATGTGAAGTTACCTTCTTGATGTACAATCAGTCCTCTGTATCCACAAGTTTTTTTAATGCATGGATTCAACTATCAATGGCTTGAAAATGTTTTTTAAAAAATTATAAATTCTAAAAAGCAAGACATGATATTGCCATTTTATATAAAGGACAACATTTCGCTATGCCATTGTATATAATGGGACTTGAACATACACAGATTTTGGTATCCATGGGGGTCCTGGAACCAAACCCTGGGGGCTTCCAAGGGCCCACTGTAATGAGTAAGGGTGACTTGTTACTTCAAATGCTATTTCTTCAAGGCACTTTAGAGGCATTTGGGGAGGAATTGTTCCATTTCTTTTATAAATCCTGTGGTTTTTCTCTCAAGCAGCAGCAGAAAATCCATGAGTAATGCAATGAACAGTGAAAGGAGTTACCTTATCTTATATTGGGTCAGATAACATCAACAAGTTACTTTTCAAACACTGTAATGAGCAGTTACTGCTTATTTTAAAAATATATAATTTAAGAAATTCCATTGTAGTGTTGTTGTTATTGTTAACTGCCCTTGAATTGACTCATGGTAACCCTGTGGATTAGGTATCTCCAAGACCCCCTTTCTTGTATCTCTCTGCTCTGGTCCTGCAGGCTCAGGCCCATGGCCTCCCGGTTCAAGTTTAACCAGCCTGGCATGAGATCTTCCTCTCCTTCTACTGCCATTCATCTTTCCTCGCATTATTGTCTTTTCTAATGATTCATTTTTCCTCATGATGTGGCCAATGTATGACAGTCTAAATTGAGTCATCTTAGCTTCCAGAGACAGTTCAGGCTTCATCTATTCTAGAACCCATCCCATGAGCTAAACTGATGTTTTCAGGGATGGTAAAAGTGACTGTTGAATCCTGAATCTTGAAGAAAACATTATCTGATTAATTTCCATGCATGAAAGAGGAAAGGTCTCCAAAATACATCTTCTGGGACTTTTCTTGGCAACTTGGTGTATGTTGGATTATGTGCTAGTGTATTTTGATGAAACCCTGTAAACTACAGGTTCTTAATCTGTGGTCTGCAAATGCTGGGAGAGGACCTCCAATGTCTTCAAAGGGGGTCCATGGCCTCTTTCACTCAAATTTCATGGATGGTGGCGGGAGCCGCTGGCCATGACAGCTGCAATGCCAACCAAGATGCTGGGGG
>NC_056522.1:277428498-277452607 GCF_019175285.1 Sceloporus undulatus
TTCTTGAGAGTTCCAGAAGTTGTGCTGTAGCGCATGCGTATTCATTTGGGACTGTAAAGAACTGGGAAGATTCGGTTTCTGCCCCTCAAAGCCTCTGGAAGCAAGTGCCCACTACAAATATCTCAGTCTGAGTATTTAGCCCCGACAGCCATTGCAGCTCTTTAAACCGGTTTGAAAGGAAGAGTCCTCTGCTGTCACTCCAGTTCCCCTTTTTTGCAGCTTGTCACCCTTTGCCTCCTGGGTGTGTGCATGTATTCAGGTTGTGAACTTCCTTCCCCACTTTAACTCTTGTCTGGCTTTGCTATGGATTCTGGGTTGTTGCTGCTTTGTGTGTGGTGCTCCAAACAGAGGAGCTTTGTGGGTTCCCTCCTGGAGGGAAGGGGAGAGGGTCCTGGCATCTCTGGCATCCCTGCCTCCTGTAGGCCGACAGCACGGAGCCCCACTAGACACGACACCAGAGGCTCCCGCAAAAGCAGCCAAACCCTCTTCCTCTTGCTCTCTGCCTGGTTCCACTCCTTCCCTTCCTTTCTTTTCCTCTGTTTTGCCCTCCTCCTTCACTCTCTTTCTTGTTCTTATCCTTTCTCTCTCCCTCTTTCCATTCTTCCTTCCCTCTCTCTTTCTCTCTTTTCCCTCCTTTCTCTTCTCTCTCTTGTCCCACCTTCCCTCCCTTTTTCCTTCCCTCCCTCCCTCCTTCTCCCCCCCCCCACACCTTCCCTCACTGCAGTCACTCGGCCTGCCTGCCTCCCTGTCATTCTTTCAGCCAATCGGAAACGGGAATGAGAGAACGGATTTGAGAACGGAGGAATACTGCACAGACCTCTTGTGGAACATTCTGAGAATGTTACAGCTCGCTGGGAACACATCTAATCTGTCCCCTCCCTGGAACATGTGGAACACATTGGGACGTTCTGGGAACCCGATGGAAACACATACGTGCTGTATACAGTGGTACCTCGGGTTACGAAATTATTCGTTCCGCGGCTAATTTCGTAACCCGAAAAACCTTCGTAAGCCGAATTGCCATAGGCGCTATGGAAAAATAGCTCTCTGCTGCCCTCCGGTGGCGGAAAATAGCGCCGAGGTTTTTCGTAACCCGAAGAAAACCTTCGAGCCGAAACAATAAATCCCTATGGGATTTTTTCGTAACCCGAAAAATCGTAACCTGGGTAATTCGTATCCCGGGGTACCACTGTACTTAAATGTGTTCCGTTCCCATCGGTTCCCAGAACGTTCTCAGAACGCAGTGCGTATTCTCCTCTGACTTTGCCTGGCAAAGTGCCACTGCTGCCACAGTTTGGGGGGCAAATATGACAGAATTATTTTAATTGTTAGGGGAAATAGCTTTGCAAGAGGTTGGATAACCTTTAGGACCTTTGATCTGGTATACCAGTAATAACTGAGGAGAAGTCCATCTTTTGGGGGTGAATTAAAAGGGTTTTTAGTTAGAACGATTCACATTCAGATCTAAAAAAAAAGGAAATATGGAAATGAGCAGCAGAATTTGAGGGGTAGGGTGGGATTAGTACCATTCCGATAACTAGACCACAGAAAGCTAGATGGCTCTGACTGGGGGGTCTGAGAGCAGCACAGAAAAATACACAGAGTGTAGAGCTGAGGCCAAATGTGTGCACAGAGCCTAGTCCCTGAAGCCAATATTTATCCCTAAAATCTATCTCCAAGCATGGGCTATCTTGCCAGGTACAAAAAGCTGGATGTCCTTTCCCAGAACTGACATGTGATTCCAGATGGGCTGGTGGCCTTAGTTTTAGTGTGACAAAACAGTGATTGGATCAAAATATCCCCAGGCTGGATGGACAGGAATTTGGCTTGGAGCACAACAGGGGACAGCGCAAGGTTGGTGTATTGCTTTGGGTGCAAGGAGATCCTTTGTCTCCAGGTGCAAGAAGAAATGCAGATGCTTGTGGGAAGGAAGGAAAAATTGATGCATCCATCTAGATTTGATTGTCCCATTACCTGTGTGCACATGGCTCAGGACATGTTCCTTTTCTCCTGGAAGATCACTGACCTCTCAAAAACATACTGTTTCCAGATATGAGATTGAAATATGGGGACCCCAAAATACAGCACTGGATATGCAGTGTGTGCTAACAGCTTCCACTGATGCCAGTAGTAGTTCCCATGTGGTTGTTTTCACCAGGGACACCCTCCTTGCACCATGCCCCATACTGTTGTTGGTTGTTGTGTTTATGTATTGTTGTTTGCTTTTATCCATGGTTGGTTGGTATCCATTGCCCGAAAATTATCTCTCTGGATATAAGACTGCTTCAAGGCCATTATTTTCCGGTATATAATATTGAATGTCTGAATAAGTACATAGTCAATCACCTGTGAGTAAGTCAACAGCAAGCTGATGAAATTCAAGTTTCCTAAGGCTTCAGCCTTTGTTTAGGAAACAAAATATTTAATATCAAAGCTAAGCCTGCTAGAGATTAGCTTTCATTTGCAGAGTAATGGGAAAACATGTCCCAGTCTGCTGCTCCTTCTCTGAGCACTGAAATTGATTCATAAACAGACAAGACAAGGTAGCTTGCAGTTAATAAAAAGTTTTTAATGGCTTGATCTACATGTACATAAGGAGCCTATATCCTAACTAGCTAATGAATAGATCCAGTAAAAGAGAAAGCTTTACGTTTCACCATCATTTTGAGGAATGTATGGGGGGGATTGGACCAAATTCTATGCTATCTAAACCCCCTTTCTCTAAATATCAAGAGGAAGGGAAGAGAGAATGCTGAAATTTCCAATTAGATTCATGACTGGAGAAGTATGTAAAAGGCCCACATACTAGTTTAAATGTCATCTTCTAAAAAACACCTGAGTCTTCTCAAGGCTTTCATAAAGGCCTTGCCCTACCATTACACATAATAAATGTCTGTATCAGGCAGCATGGGGGGGGCACGAGGAGAGTTGGTGATGTGCTGGGTGAAAACTGAACTATCTGGATCGCATGTGTGTTCTGTATCTTCTGAACTAGAGTGGGGAACCTTTGATCCTCCAGATGTTTTGAACTGCAGCTCCCATATTTCTTCACCATTTGCTGTGCTGACCATATTTTGTTAAAGCCCCCTCCACCAAGAGATGGCCAGCCTCCAGGTCTTCTCAAGTGCAGTGGAGGTAGTCAGAACTGAAGTAGGAGATAACTGCCATCTGGTTGGCTTCTACAGATAGATGGGGAGCACAATGTAAGCCTTTTCCTCAGGACAAGACTTCTTAGGTCTGCTTTCCTTTCACATTTATTTGTTTTCACACTAGTTGTGAAGGCCTGTAGAGAGGCATCAATAGTCCTTTGAAGAGAAAATTAGAGAAGTGAGTTTGTTGCACTTCAAGGATGGTTCATGCAGCACAAATGTCTTAATTAGAATAACCTTGGAGACTCTGCTGAATCAAATTAGACAAAATAAAAAAATTGAAGGTTTTAAATTAAACGGGGAGGAGTATAAATTAAAAGCATATGCTGACGACTTGGTTTTAACCATTGCAAATCCCAATGAAAGTCTAGACGCCTACTGAAACTACTAAAGAAATTTGGAAAGTAGCCGGTTATTAAATAAATTTTGAAAAACAAAGATCATTACAATGACATGGGAGAAGAAAATAGAGAACTGCAAGAAAAATCGGGTTTCCAAATGGTTAAAAAAATCAAATACTTAGGAATTAATATAACGAATAAAAATATTGACTTATTTAAAAACAATATGAAAATATGGAAAAACAATTACAGAACTCACAATTGGAGAAATAAAATGTCCGTGGATCGGTAAAATGGCAATTATTAAATGACAATACTCCCTAAAGATATTCCTCTTTCGAAACATCCAATAATAAATAGACCAGATATTAAAAAGTGGGAAAAAGATTTGTCAAATTTCTTTGGAGCACAAAAAACCGAGATTAAACTAGCGTATTACAGGATGCCACAGCAACAAGGGGCCTCGCTGTTCCAATTTGAGATGGTACTTCTATGCATGTGTGCTTGATTGGCTTATGGGACTGGATAAAACTACAAAATAAAAGGGTATTAATATGGAAAAATTTGAATTAAAATTTGGTCTTCACGGATTCTCTTCTATGATAAACTAAAACTGGACAAAAATTTGATAATCATATATAAGGAAAAATCTATTGAGGATTTGGAACAAGTACAAAAAAATATGGTGTCCGAAACTACCACTTCACCGTCACCAAACGAAGCTATATTAAAAGAGAGATTCTGAAAAAGGAATACTGGTGACATATAAAGATTTAATAAAAATAAGAGGGAAGGAGGTAACGATGAAAACACAGGAAGAGCTGATAGAGAAGGTCTATCTTGTACGGTTCACCCATATGCAATTGAAGGACGTTCCTGGTAGATTTAAAAGAAAGAGGTTTGGCCGATGGAAAGGGATTAGAAAATATATGAAATTTCCAAAAAAACAAATTTCAAAACTATATAGTACAATTGGAGATTGGAATTAGAAAAAGAGACAGTTAAAGATTTATGTTAAAGTGGGCAAAGGATTGTGAAGAACAAATCCAGTTAGAATCATGGGATAAGCTATGGCAAGTAAGGATAAATATACTCCATGTGTCCTTTTAAAAGAGAATCTACATAAAATGATGTATAGGTGGCACTTGACACCTTCAATTAGGGAAATGTATTAAAAACAACAACCAGAATGTTGGAAGTAAAACAAATGTGGGTACTACTTACACTGCTGGTGGAAGTGCAAAAAAGTAAGGAAATTCTGGGAAAACATACACAGAGAAATTAAAAAGATGATAGATTTGAAGGAGGTTGGATCCAGGACTGTATCTTTTAATATCTCAGACAAATTAAAATTAGATAAAAAATAAAGATAAAATTATTCTTCTTGATCGTGGCGGCGAGATTGGTTTTCGGAAATATTGGAAGAGCGAAGAAACCCCAATTTAGATGAATGGAGTTAAAGGTAATGGAATTTGTGAGTGCAAAAGTTAACCACGTTATAAGTAATGAGACATTAGATAAATATTTTGGGGTTTGGAATCCATGGAAGGATATTAGAAACATGAAAGAGAATGCAAATCATACAAGCTCTGATAGAGAAGTGTATAGAGAAAAAGGAACACTAAGTGACTGAATGAGTAGAATCAGATTGGTGTAAAGATTGTATCTAAGTACTATTATCATTAATTATAGATCTAATGGACAATAGTTAATTCATACAATGAGAGTAGTTATAAGTGATAGGACAGGATTGGGGGACTTTGGGTGTTAGCCTAAGGAGTGAAAGATAAAATAGGATTGATATAGAATGCAAGTGGATATATGTTATAAGATAATAATGGCATTATATTGTTCGTTTTGTTTTTGTTTTGTGTTTTTAATCATAAAATTTAAAAAAAAAAGAATTTAACACACATACCCTTTTGCAGATCAATCCAGGTTCCATTCTGGCATCTGCAGGATTACTTTATTTCTACAATAAATTCAAACAAAAGTAGGATGGCTTAATGCGATTAATTTTCTCTGTGCATTTTACCAATTCACAAAGTGTAACTTTCATCATGGGTGTGCCCTTTCTGGTGCTGTAGTGATGACAAAACAAATGTGGGTCTGTCCCCTCTTGCAAACCTCTTCCTCAGCTACTTTGTCCACTTTTCTAGCCTTTGCAAGATTGCTTTCCAGTTGCCTAAACAGTGACGATTACAAACCAGCTGAACAAGTGGATGATTAGACCTTATTGGTCTGTGTCATTTTGATTTGTTCATGCAGAAATCTGTCCTGTCTGAATAATCTCTACAAATGAATCCCTTCACCACTTCTGCAAATACAAACCCACACTACTAATTTTTTAAAGTTTGGAGCTAGCGTCTGAAGACAGGTCACAGAACTTTCCTTCTATCATTTCTTGCATGGCAGCCTTAATCTTAATATGTTACCCATATAAAAATACCATTTTGCCTCTTCATGGTAAGTTATTTTATATCCTTGTACTGTATGTGCCTTCAAGTCACCTGTCAACTTACACTAACCCCATTCATTTCGTACAGTTTCTTGACAAGGAATACTCAGAGATGGTTTTGCCAGTTTTCCTCTTAATTAGTATACATTAATGCAGAGTCCATAGGATCTTGTGTAGAGTGATAAACTATCCCCTCCCTAAGAAACACAGTTTGCCACATAACTCTTTCTCCACTGTGAAGAGCCTTCTGTCCCCCCCATAAAGGAATCCTTGTGCCTGCAGTAGAAGTTGGGGAGAGCATGGTTAAGGGTCATCAGCCCAAGGGCAAGAAGGTCAGCAAAAGGGTAAGATGTGGCAGCTGGAGTAGGTCTGTTCCCACATTTAAAAAGCAAACCTAAGACAATGGGTGCTATTGTTAGTGATGCATCACAGAATAAGGGGAATGTCACAAGAATGGTCTCCCAGTAGTCTTGAGTAGAAAATGGTGAATGAAATTATATGAGCAGTATGAGAACCAAACAATACAGAAAGCAGTGCTTAAAAGACATCTGTCTGAACTGACTAGCCCCTCAGTCCAGAGTTTTTGGATGGAGTTACACATGCTGTTTCTAATTCTGAGTTTCATTTGCTAGTGTAAACTAATAATTGCATGCTTTGGCTGCAATGCAACACTAAAACACAATTCTCCGTGTTATAATAATTCTAGAGGACTGAAATGACATTTTACATAGCCACTTAACACCCATTCATCCTTCGGCTGCTGAATTGAAAGCTGCTTTTTAGTCTGAAAGTTTTCAGAGGGCCATTCCGACTACTGTTTAAACTGGATCGTGATTCAATAGGATCCGATTTAAACTAGCATGGTTCCCACTTAATCTGAATCATTGAAGTAATTCGAAAGGGGGACTATGCTCTAGACCCATTTAACCTGCATCAAAAAGACACTGTTTTTTTCTACTCTTTTTTGGGCTTAATCGAATCCGCCACTCCCCCTGCTCCTCTTGCTTTTTCCGCCCCAGCCTCTCCATTCCAACCTCTCACCGGCTTCCCCGGCCTCCTTCGACCACGGCATGCTTCCTACTGTTCTCCCCAGCCTTCCCTGACCCCACCTCCTTTTGCCCCTGGCCCAGGGACGTAGCAAGGGGGGGGGTTCTGGGGGTCCGGACCCCCCCCTTCCATTAGAAAAATGAATGGTGTGTGCTGCTTTGCCGCTGCACTCAAGCACCATTATAATGATGGCACTTCGTCCCCCCCCCTTCCTAAAATCCTAGCTACGTCCCTGCCTGGCCTGCTTCCTACCATCCTCCCCAGCCTGGCTGATCTGGTGCAACTGCAGTGGGAACCAGGATCCGATTCCAGTTCAGATTGAAAACCGATTTCTGGATAAGTGGTAATGAGGCCCTTGTTTAAGAAGTAGATGTCAAAGCTCTGAACAACCAAAGGAGAGCTACTGATGTGAAAATGACAATCCAACTAGCTGACCTTGCAAACTATCTCCTGCCTTTCTAAAAAGTGTGAGTTATTTTCTTATGACATCTCATTGGATATTTCCATTAGGGACCCATTTGTTCCTCCATGTTCTTGACCTTCATGTGCTACAATTAAAAATCTATATGTGCTCACTTTCAGAAATAAATATTTTACTTGTCTTCTGCTGCTGTTTCTTTGTATTGCTTGTAATGTAGCAGGCACTTTTGATTTATTATTTTTTCAAAATAGTCGTAATTTATGGCCCTGGATATTTGCAAATATTTAACTGTGTGGTTTTAGTTGTGTGTTTTTATATAAATTGTTAGCTGTCCTGCACCCTCACAGAACAACTACTGCTACTACTCTGCTATTGTAATTTCCTTTACTACATTGTTGAGACAGGGTGGATTGGCAGGGTTGCTGTTAACGTAACTTCAGGAGGAATTTTTGCAGCCAGCTTATTCTTGTTCCTACATAATATTACTCAGAATCCAGACTGTAATATATTTGGCAGGACCTGTTTAATTCTCAAACTGCTGAAGAAAAAAGGAGTATGTATCCCATATAAGCAGCACACAGATCTTAACACAGAACTGTTAAGGTGAGCTGGAGAAGGTCAGGCCAGCAAACATTAGTTATGCAAACCTAGCTAAGTAGCCAATGAAGAATATTGATGTATATATTTATCTATATAAGTTGTATCACATTTTTCTACCAAAGAATTGTACTCAAGGAGGATAACAACAATAAACTCAGATTAAAACAATTTGATTAAAACCTGTATAAAAATAAATAAATTAAAAATATAACAATAAAAGACAAAGCTAGCATCTTAGCAGTTAGCACTGCTTTACTCCTTAAACAGCAGATAGCTCTACAACAAAGGCCCACCTGCATAAAATATCTGCCTGATTGCAGGATTAAGAAGGAATCAACCTAGCTTTCTTTAGCATGGAATTCCAGAGTCTTAAGACGCTCTGCCAAGAGAAGCTAGGTTTCTATATGCATTTTAAAACCCTTATGGGAAATGGTGCAGGACAGGAAGGAAGTCACTTCGGGGATCATGTTTGGAAAGGAGAAATGGTTGAGCATTTCCTCTCTCACTGTTCCTATTCCGGTGTAGTGAATTGGATATAAGTGACCAACTCGTATAAAGTGAGACTGCTGCCTAAAGAGTCAATGCCTCTTTGCAAGTGAATTGTCTGAGACAAGCGGATGTGTTTTGTTCTTCACAATAACACTGAGGTCTACCATTGGGAGTCAGATACAAAATAGTGGATTAAGACAGTAGCTGTAGGATCAAGGATGGGGATAGAGTAAGTGCTACTGTGAAAAAGAACTGCTTTACTTGCACCAAGCCCACACCTGGGTTACACTCACACTGCACAATTATAGTGATATGGCTTTCACTTAAACAGCCATGGTTCCACCCTGTGAAATGCTGGCATTTGGAGTATAAGAAGGGATATTTGGAATTCTCAGCTAGGGAGTTCCTCTAGTGCTTCACTAAACTACACAACCCTGTAATTATATAGCATTCCTGGACAGTTTTGTAGGGTTGCCAAGTTGTGTGGCTTATGTAAAACAGCAAGACCTGGCAAAGTACAGCTGTGCTCTACTGGATTTTATTCAAAATAAACATCACAGTGGAAATTAGACAGGAAACATGCCTTACAGCTAATTGTCAGAAGTTCATTTTCACAGTTAGAACCTGTGCAACCTGCAGAACTCAGTTCAAGAAGAAGGGAGATCCATGCTACTTCCCCCTCCTGCCCTTTTATGCCCTAGAAGAGGCTGACTCTGCTGGCCACTTGGCAATTTCCTTGGGTGAATCGTTTGATGTGTCAGTAATTAAAACTAGATCTCAGTTTGCTGAAATTCATATTACTGATTGTGAAAATAATGAAAGATGCTTTTGCTAATTATTTATCCTATGGAACCTGAGGAAGACATGGTTAGAAACATGCATTGCTTTCTAAAACAAAAATAGTTGCCCTAACTCATTGAAAACAATATGCAAAGGGGTATTGAGAGTCAAGGTGGTGTAATGGTTTGAGTGTTAACTATGACTCTGTAGACTTGGGTTTGATTCCCCTTCAGCCATGAAACCCACTGGGTGACCTTGGGCAACACACATGCTCTCAGCCTCAGGTGAAGGCAATGGTAAACCTCCTCTGAACAAATCTTGGGGTGGGGGGAACCCCTATGATAGGTCTGCTTTAGGGGCACTACAAGTTGGAAATTACTTTGGCACACAGCAACAAATTGTAGCAAAGGGGTATTGCTGCACCTTTGAGACTAAATAATAGAAAGAAGTTGATAGCATAAGCTTTTGCAAACTTCAGTCTACTTCCTCAGATGCATGGAGTGAAGTGTCCAGGAATAGACTTTTATAAGCAGGCTATGGAATATAGCTTCTAAGTCCAATCCACCAACCATGGGTTAAACAGAGACAATGGTTTACTGGCACACTACACATACCATAATGCTAACTAACTCCTCAAGCCCCATGAAGGCTCTCCTGGTCAGGTCATCACATCTCCTTCATGATTCCCAGACATCATCACACTACATTCTAATAATTCCCACCACCATTCATATGGTTATCTACTCACCTTGGCTTTAGCCAACATCCTTCCTCCTGCCTTTGTCCCCCACCATACTGAACTTTTCATCCCATCACCATACTCACTAGTTTCACATTTCTATTTGTGCTGTTAACTGCCGTCAAGTCAACTTTGACTCATGCCAACCCTATGAGTGAGACATCTTTATAAGAACTTTATAAGAAGGCTATGTGAATAGCAATAGAAATACACAGAACTATATAAAAGAGATGAAAGGATGACAAAATTCATTTGAAGAAGAACCATATGAAGACAAACCCCCAGTTTTAGAAAGTGAAGTAGAATCTGCACTCAGAGCATTTGAGAGAAATAAATCTCCAGGAACAGATGGCATATTAATAGAGACAGAATCTTGGCTTGTTCTAACTAAAATCTGTCAACTAATATAGGGGCTGTAAAGATGAGGAGAAAAGGGTGGACAGAGGCCGCCCCTTTCTCCCCCAGATTGTGGTCGTGCCAACCAAACAGCACGGCAACAATGCGCCTGGAAAAAGGAGCTGCAAAACACGTCATTAGCGCCCTGGAGCGGCGCACCATTTGGATGCAGCGCACAAGGCACATCATTGTCGCACATGCTGTCTGAATGGGTGTGTGCCATGATGGAACCCGGACAGCACAGATGCTCCACTCTCCTGAGCCCTACTTTTGGCCCCAGACTGGCACATAGCACCAGTCTGTACCAGGCCATAGAAAACAAAACAATCGCCCACAGATAGGAAATGCTCTATACAGTTGTCCCTCCATATTCGCTAGGGTTAGGGGAACAAGACCCCCGTGAATATGGGAAAACTGCAAATAACAAAAATACTGTTTTTACCTGAGAGGACACCTCTCTAGGAATCTCTAGGTCCTCCAGTGAAACTCTGTGGTCAATGCCCAACATCCACTGACCATAGAATGGCACTGGAGTAGCTACAAATGGTCTTTCAGTGCAACTTTTAGTTAAAGTTGACCACAGAGTTACACTGGAGGACCTAGACAGTCCTAGAGAGAACATATTAATGAAATCTGTGAATAATCAAAGCCGCAAATATCAAAGCCGCAAATATGGAGGGATGACTGTATATAGTTAGCCCTCTAAATGAATGGCACCCATGGATTCAGCCATCCATGGCTTGAAAATATTCCAAATTTTTAAAATATATTCCAAAAATGAAATGATTTTGCCATTTTATATAAGGGACACCATTTTACTAGGTCATTGTATAGAACTGAACTTTAGCATCCACAGGTTTTGGTATCCATGGTGGCTCATGGAACCAGATCCTAGAGGATACCAAGAGTCCACTCTTCATTCCAATCCCCAAGAAAAGGGACACCAGGAATGGCAGTAACCACAGATATATCATTGAATACTAAAGTTAGGATTGCTCGTTCCATTGTGTTTTCCATTTCTCAGTATGGTTGTGAAAGTTTGACAGTGAAGAAAGCAGATAGGAACAAAATCAACTCCTTTGAAATGTGGTGCTGAAGAGGAGTTCTACGGAGACCATGGGCTGCTAAAAAACCCAATAAATGGGTAATAAAGCAAATCAAACCTGAACACTCCTTAGAAGCCAAGATTATTAAATGGAGGCTGTTCTGATTTGGACATATCATAAGAAGACAGGATTCATTAGAAAAGACAATAAGGCTTGGTAAGGTAGATAGCAATAGGAAAAGAGGAAGACTATATTCCAGATGGATACACTCAATCAAGGAAGCCACATCCCAGAATCTGAGCAGAGCTGTTGCTGGGTGACTTGAAGGTCTCTCATTCATAGGATTGCCATGTCTAAGTCAAAATGAAGGCAGTTAACAGCAAAGGCACATCTATAGGAGCAGCTTCAAAAGCTGGGTCCTCTCATCCTACCCTCTTATCAACATGTCAAGAGCTAAAGGACGACATAGCCATTTGTCTTACGGTGAAGCCTAAGAATTAACTTCTCATATCAATGAGATCTCAAACAGGGATGGACTTGTCCATTATTTATGAGAACCATTAGAAATGCTGTATAATTGATTACCTTCCCTTCAGGAGTCCCATGTGCTACTGGAGAAACTAAATTACAAGTTCCTACAAACTGGAAGTCAGGCAGACCATTGTCAATCTGAGATCCCTTTTCTAAACCACAAAAAGCATGATTTGTACAATAAACATGAAAATTATGCTGCCTGCAAAATTTGACCAGGCCTCATTTTGCCTGATGATATGTCCCAGGTAGATAAACAAAAGCTGGATTGTTGCTACAATAGCAACAATTTGGCCAATAGAGGCGGGCTACAGACCACCCGTTTGGGGCAGGCTGCACCCGCCTCTTTCCCCGGTGTATTGGGGCCTCAGCTGCCAGACTGGCAGCCTCCGAGGCCCCGATCCGCCGCTTTCCAGGCTGCGAGGAAGCGGCAAAAGGCCGCTTCCCCGCAGCCTGAAAAAGAGTGTCCTTGGGGCTTCAAGCCCCAAGGACATCCCACGGCGGCGGGGAGGAGGAGAAAGGGGCCACTTGGCCCCTTTCTCCCTTGCTTCGCTGGGCGCAGCCGTCTGAAGGCTGTGCCCAGCGACGCAAAGCGGCGCAGCTCCGAAACAGAGCTCCTTCCTGGTCCGCGCAAAGGGCACACTAAGCGCCCTGGCGCGGACCGACAATGTCATGTCCGCACCGCCCCGTATAGAGGCGGCACAGTTGTGACGTCATCATGGCAGCCCCCATGTGGAAGGGGAGCCACCATTTTGTACGGACTCAGTCCGTACTAGGGTTAGGGGGGGTGCGGAAGCACCACACCTTCCTAACCCTAGTACAGACTGACTCCGTACTTTCATGGCGGTTTGTAACCCGCCAGAGGCTCTCATTTTGTCTGTTCAGCTAGTTTTAAAGCAGGTTTCCACAAGTATTTTCCAGGCTGTTAACTTAGGCATACCTGAAAGGCTCACTGAGGTAGAGGAAATGATTGACCATGCCAACTAGAGATATAGAAATCATGTGTGAAAGGTCAGCCCCAGACCCACTCTAATGTAAAAGAATGCCCTATGTGGTCCCCTCTCACCTAAAATCTCCCATATACATCTAGACCAGGAATGTGAATAACCTTTGGTCCTTCAGCTGTTTTATCCCCCAGTGGCCATGCTGGTCAGGGCTTTGGTGAGTTGAAGCAGAAAAAATCCAAGGGCCTAGAAGGTGTGCTGATCAAGAGTATAGCCCATCTGTGAAGATGAAACCTCTTTGTCACAGGCCTTGGGTAGCAGGCCTTCCCTATCTAAGGCCCGTTCCGCACGGGCGTAAAGTACGTCCCCAGGACGTACTAGGGTTAGGAAAGGGCGTCCTTTACACATGCCCCTAACCCTAGCCCTTTTTGTGGCTTCTTTTTGTTGCGTCCGGGAACCGCACAGTTTGACCGCTGTGGTTCCCAGACGCAGCAACCGGCAGCGCCAGCAGACCACCTTTTTCAGGCGGTCTGTAATGCGCCTATAATAACTATTTACTAGCAACAAGGGGCAACACCACCTTAACGGATTCAAACCAGGAACAAACTGCTGGTCCCCAAACCTACTCAGGTGACCCAGTCAGGGACCTACATTAGTCATGTTATCAAAGGTTCATTCACATGTATAACTGTTAAAGTATAGAGTGTATGAAAACGTTCAGATGTAACATAATGGAAATGGTTATTCACTTTGCAGAAGCCTGGAATTGGCTGCAGCTGGGACTCAAACCAGCAGGTGATGTCCAAGGTCACAGTGTGTACCAGACAGCATGCAGCTATATGTGTAAATATACTGTGTCATCTTTGCAAGGGGGAAGATATTCCAAAATGCACAGGAACTTGTACAGGAAGATGCTGGACAAGGTGGCCGCATGGCAAATGTGTATATAAGCCCAGATGTCTGTTTGTACAGTTTGTTGGGGTTTGTAGTTGGTGGATGGTGTTGGTAATTGTTCTCGCATGTGTCTTTGCAACAAATAAACAAAGTGCCTCTTTGGAGATAAGCCAGGTGTCGGTGTGCCTTTTATCTGGCAGCTGTTTTCCTGGCATGCTCCAACAGCTTGCCGGTTGATTATCTTCACACAAGGCTTCTAAGTTTATTCTGTGTGCTCACGTTTGCATCAACAATAACTTCTGTTGGGGTATATGAAATGCCTTTTTGCAATTTCTATGAGCCAAACAGATCACTCTGCACATAACAGAAAAAGTGCACTCTGAAAACAGTTGGACAGGGAATTTCAACTTTCCAGCACATTCAGTGGCAAATTATCACAGCCAATAAAACAGTAGTACCTCAAACATAAGTTCCCAAATTGGAAGGTAAAAGCAAGTTAGTAGAACAGTGGTTCTCAACGTTCCTAATGCCATGACCCTTAAATACATTTCCCCATGTTGTGGTGACCCCCCAACCATAAAATTATTTTCATTGCTACATGCAAATATGTTTTTTCTGATGGTCTTTGGCGACCCCTGTGAAAGGGTCATTCGACCCCCAAAAGGGTCCCGACCCACAGGTTGGGAACCACTGTAGTAGAATATCCTGCCACGGTCCCTCCAGGTAAACGGGTTCCTAGCACTGCTCTTCAAAATGCACTATGCAGTCCATCATTTATCCCTTTGCAGAATTTTTTAATGATAAGATGGGAAAAAGCAGCAGCAGCAGCAGCAAGATATGATGGGAGGGTCACGAGTGGAAGATAACCCACCAAAACTTTCTAAAACTACATGAATGAGGCAGGATAATTGCAGTATAAAGGCCTAATTTAGAACAACTTAAATGCTGGGAATTTCCAGTTCATTACAAAGAGTGTAATTGCTCCTCTTTTGTGTCAATCTATTCTAAACTATGAATCACAGGTAGCAGCTGAGTGATAATCACACTCACACCAATGGATTTCTTGTTAATAATTGAATTTTGAATTCATCTTAGCTCTAGATAGTAATTGTCACATCTTGCATTGTGTGATCTTTGTATTACCCACTTAACTGACTACATGTATCAAATCATGCCCTAGCCCTTGGAAGGTTAAGTTAAGCAATGTACTAGTCTTGATGTGACACAAGATACTTTGAGTATGTGTATTTGTGCATGTACACATTCAACTCACCTGTCAATTTATGGCAATCCCATGAATTTAATAGGGTTTTCTTGGCAAGGAATACTCAGTTTTGCCAATCCCTTCCTCTGAAATATAGCCTTTAAGCACCTAGTATTCAATGGTGGTCTCCCATCCAAGTGCCACACTATTCAATTTGGTACTTCTTCCTGTCATCTTATGGAATCCTGGAATTTAATGACTTAGAATTCTCTGTAGAAATATTTGTAACCCTGAATTACAACAGAGAGGCCAAAATCCCTCACCAAAGTCCAAATCCCAGGATTCCATAGGACTGAGCCATTACAGTAAGACATAAAACTGATTAACTATGTAGTACACATACATTACACTGATTATATATTTTCAGTCTTCACTTTTCCAAAGAGCCAGCATGGTGTAGTGGTTTGAGCACTGAGCATTCCATACCCTGCTTTGCCATGGAAACCTAGTGTGTAACCTTGGGCACCACACTCCACCTCAGAGGAAAACAAAGGCAAAGCTCTTCTGAGTAAATCTTGCCAAGAAAGCCCCATGATAAGTTTTCCTTAGGATCTCTGTAAGTCAGAAAATGACTTGAAAGCAGACAACAACAGTAACAACAACACTTTCCCAGGATGCAAAATTGTACTAGTCAGAGGTTACTACCAATGAGAAGAGTTTTAAATTTCCAAAGGGCACTCGTTTCCCTCACTGCATTTTGAAAATATGTCACTTATCCTAATTTAATGTAACGTTTAGACCTAAGGCCCAAACTGGATGATTCATTTTCTTTTCTTTTCTTTTCTTCTTTTGTTTTGTTGCCAACTGCTATCCTTTTTTAACCATCGTATCTAGCATATAATGTTCTCTGCTTTATTATTGGGTTTGTTTTTTTGAGCATAAACACAGCCTTAATTTGCAAGTCTTATTGCTGGACAATGTTATCTCTGAGAAAGCTGGGAAGGGGAGAGAAACAAGTTAATTGTATGGAATGTGCATTCCTAAACCTTGATAATTGTATGGAAGGTGCATTCTCAAATCTAAGTTAAGTTGCTTTCTCAATCCATTTTTGGAGCATACATTACAAATATACCGGGGAGGGGGGTTTCAACCTGATCAATTATTCCAAAGATAGCAGCCCTGTCTGTGTACTACATGCATGCAGGGATTTGCTGTTGCCATGATATTACTAAGCACAGATGCCTCAAAAGGATGTCCAGATGTGAGCAGCCATAGAGCTTCGTACTCCCCCGCCACAGCACACAACCCATCCTGAGATACACAAAGGGCATCTTTGGTAAAGCCAAAGCCATTTCAAAAACAAACAAACAAAAAACCCTGACTTCCTTGGAAAGAGAAACAGCAGAATAGGAATTCACCCATACAGTTCCTCAGATTGAACAGGGACAATTGCTTCCTTGCTCACTACACGCATATCAACATTATCTGACCCCTTCCTCATGGCTGCATCCTACACTCATCTGTTCTCCCCACCTGCAGGCTAGTTTCCAAGGTCAAACTGGTCTTGCCCTCTCATTTCCATACCCAGTGGCTATGTCTTTGTCCACAAATGACCATCGTTAAAACTGGGCTTGCTATTACATATACAAAAGATTTGTAATTTGAATTGACATCCTCACATGCCAATGGCATATATATGTCTGTTCCTGGCTTCCACTCCACCAAAAGCATCTGAGAAAGTAGACTGAAGTCTAGGAAACTTTATGCAGCCAACTTCTTTCTTTCAGTTAGTCTCAAAGGTGCTACAAGATCTCTCTACATTTGTGTGAAGAATATTGTCTTCCAAAGCAGTTTTAGCATTGACCTAAGGAAAAAGCTTCGTCAAGACCCTCATTGCAACTTTTTCATTATAAAGAATGACAATGCGCTACCAATTTCAGATTTTAAAGCAGTTTGTATGAGTTATCCTGGGACTAGTTTAATAAGGAGTAGCATTTTTAAAAAGCCCAGAATGCACTGTACTATTTTTACACACTTATCAGATTTGCAGGCTGCCCATCACATTTCTGAAGATGTAAACTTGGGTACACCTGGAAGCAAAATTCAGTCTGTCAACTTCCCCTTTCCTACTTGAACACTGCTATTAAAAAGGTTTTTGTGGGGGGGGGTTGGCTATGTGGGCTATGTGGCCCCATTCTAGGATATTCCTAACATTTTGCTGGCATCTCTGACTGGCATCTTCAGAGAATGCTAACCACAAAATACTATGTATGCAGGCCGTGAAAGCCTTCATTTCACATTGCTATTAAAATCTGGAAAAGATAAATAAGTTAGTATTTTCCTTTTAGAACGAAAAGTGATACTACATACTGCCCTCTTGTGGTAAATCAAGACTAATAATACCTGAGACTGGGACTTCAGTATCTGAGGTTTAAACCTTTCCAACCACCAAGTAAAGCTACCCAGGTTGGCTTTTATTAGCTTTGTTTACCTAATCCATCATCTAAAATTATCTCCAACCTTATATATATTACTTAGCTATTCTCTGTTGTTCATCAAATAGGAGCTACTACGTTTTCAGCCAGTTTTGTATCTTCAAAATGAATCATAGAGGGGAAAGAGACCTCAAGGGCCATCGAGTCCAACTTCCTGCCATTCAGGAATACACAGTCAAACCACTCCTGACAGATGGCCACCAAGCCTCTGTTTAAAAACCTCCAAAGAAGAAGATTCCACCACTCTCTGAGGCAGCATATTCCACTGTCAAATAGCTCTTACCTTCAGCAATTTCTTCAAAATGTTTTGATGGAATCTCTTTTCCTATAGTTTGGATCCATTGCTCTGTGTTCTAGTCTCTGGAGCAGGAGAAAACAAGCTTGCTCCACCCTCAATGCGATATTCCTTTGAATAGTTAAACATGGTTATCATGTCACCTGTTAACCTTCTCTTATCCAGACTAAACATACCTAGCTCCCTAAGGGGCTCCACCAGGGCATGGTTTCCAGACCTTTCAACATTTTGGTCACCTTCCTCTGGATTCATTCCAGCTTGTCAATATCCCTTTTCAGTTGTGATGCCCAGAACTGGACATGGTATTCCAGTTGAGGTCTAGCCAAACACAACAGAGTGGTATTATTACTTCCCTCGAGCTAGACAATATATTTCTATTGATGTTACCCAGAATCACATTGGCTTTTTTAGTTGCCGCATCACACTGTTAACTCATGTTCAATTTATGGTCTACTTACTCCTGGATCTCTTTCACATGTACTGTTGTCAAGCCATTCTATATCTATGCATTTCATTCTTTTCTGACTAAGTGTATTACCTTCTCTCTGTTGAAATCATTTTGGTTGTTTTGGCCCAGATCTCTAATCTGTTAAAGTCATTTTGAATTCTGATCCTATCCTTTGGGGTATTAGCTACCCTCCTAATTTTGTGTCATCTGCAAATTTGATAAGCATGCCCTCTATTCCATCATCCAAGATACTGATAAATACGTTGAATAGCACTGGGCCCAGGACAGAACCCTGTGGCACTACTGGTCATTTCTCTCTGGGATGAAGTGAGCCATCAAGAGAGAACTTATCAAAGGCCTTACTGAAATCAAGATATGCTACATTCACGCATTCTCTTCATCTACCAAGCTTGTAGGACTATCAACAAAAGAGGTAAGATTAGGCTAGCATGAGAAACCCATGTTGACTTTTAGTGGGCATGGCATTCCATTCTATGTGCTTATAGACTGTTTAATGGTATGCTCTAGAATCTTTCCTGGTATTGATGTCAGACTAGACAATAATTGTTGGGATCCTCTTTTTTCCCCTTTTTGAAGATGAGGATAACATTTGCTCTCCTCCAGTCTGCTGGGACCTCTTCTGTTTTCCAGGAGTTCTCAAGGATTATTGTCAATAGTTCTGAGATTACTTCTGCCAGTTCTTTTAATACTCTTGGATGTAATCCATCTAGCCCTGAAGACCTGAATACATTTGGAACAGCTAGGTATTCCTTTACTAACTCTTTACCTATTCTATGCTGCATTCCCCCTGCTGCACCATCTGCACCATTTCCTCCATGCTGAGCACTGTTTTCCTTTTGGGTGAGAACTGAGGCAAAGAAAGTGTTGAGTATGAAGTTGAAGGCTTTCATGGCCAGCATCATGGCAACCTTGTGAATAAAACCTCTCCATGACCCCTTGTCGTCAACCTCTTTTCTCAGGTTGTGCAGGCCCAAGCCTATGTCTTCCCTGATCAAATCTAACCATTTGGCATCTGGTCTCCCTCTCTTTCTACTGCCTTCTGTCTTTCCCAGCATCATTGCCTTTTTTAATTATTCATTTTTCCTTATGATTGGTCAAAATACGACAGCTTCAATTTAGTCATTCTGGCTTCCAGGGACAGTTGGGGCTACATTCCAATCATGAGATGCATCTCATCAGGTTTTTGTCAAGACTATTATATATTTGCTTTGCTGTGTTAAGAGTTCAATTTCATCTGGTTTATTTCTCCTCCTCTATGCTTCAGTGTAGTCATTAGTGTAGTGAAGAGTCAAATCTTATGGCAATTACCACTTCCAGAGAGCCTATCGATTCTGAAACATAGGCTTCACTTGTCTCACTTTCATCAATTTATGTTTGATAAATTGCTCCAGACTGACAGAAGAATTATTATTATTATTATTATTAACCTTTATTTATGAAGCGCTGTAAATTTACACAGCGCTGTACATGCAATCTTTTTAGTTAGACGGTTCCCTGCCCTCAGGCTTACAATCTAAAAAAGACATGATACAGAAGGAGAAGGGAGTGGTGACGAGAAAGGGTAAGAGGTCCAGCAGTTCCTCTCAACCTCCGAGGCCTGGACCAAGGCAGATGGACTGGAGGGAGGGCAAGGCTTCATAATGGATGGTTAATCATTATCCAGGGAAAATACATAATCACAGGTAGGATAATACATATACAGTACATAGGAATACAGGAAATGGATCGATAAACAGCCAACAACAGAACATCAGACAGTAAGCGACAATTATGCGATGCCTGGGAAGGCTTCTCTGAATAGGATGGTTTTCAGCTCCGTTTTGAAGCTGGTTAAAGAAGTGATGGCTCTTGCTTGTGGAGGAAGAAGGTTCCAGGAGTGAGGGGCAGCAAGTGAAAAGGGGCGAATCCGGGATGGGGCAGAGGAAATCCTGGGCTGAGACAGCAGACCTTGACTACCAGAACGGAGGGCCCTGGTCGGAAGGTGAGGAGAAACACTCCTCACCTCACCTTCTCTCACAGTGTTGTCCAAGAATGTACGAACATTATCTTGTTCGTACAGACTGAATTTTGAAATATAATGATGAATTTGAAAGTATAGTTTGAAAAAAAATATGTAAACATCTCATTAAATGCAAAAAAGGCATCGCAGATAACTTAAAATAAATTGAAATTTATATTGGAATACTATACTGCTGCTTTTGTAACCCCAACCATCTTCTTCTCATCCAATCTGAAGCCCAAAATATCATTTTGCTCCAAAATGGCCACTAGCATTCTGGAGTCTTGGAGGCAGGGGGAGGGGGCTACTATTTCACTACACCTTTCATAGTTGGGGCGGGTGGACTCAGAATTTTCTAGGCATGTATGATCCTGAAAACAGATGAAGCGGTGCTAAAACATGCCCAGATGTAACAAAATGGTCACTACTCTGAGGCTTGCATTTTGGATGCCAAATGTTGTGGGGTCAAGATGGTGGGATGTGTGGACTTCCAGAACCCCATGGGAACTCATGCAACCTCCAACCCCTGGCATATGCCCATTCTGGCTTTAGAAAGATGCTGTATAGACTCTGTATGATCATAGAATAATAGGAATGCTAAATGTTTGGGGTCATATCTGTTGGGAAGTAATACATTACTAAAACTCATGTTTAAAGGGCTTTGGAAAAGATTGACTCATGATACCAGGGGAGTAATGTGGTGGATTTGAGGGCAGGAAGGGAAAAGCTCCACTAGCTGGTAAAATAGGGTGTGTGTTGCCCAAGGACAAAGTCATGACACCATTTTGTATGTCCCCTCACAGAACACTTTGGCTGAGCCATTTTCCTTTTGTCTGAGCACAGCTAGTGGCAGACCAAGCTGCACATAGAAAATCAAACTGCACACTCTGTCAGTATTCTCTATTGACGTGGACAAGCTGTAAACCCAACCTGATATTCAGCGTAGGAACCTCTGACAGTGTAACTGCCCAAACTTGCTCCAGTTCTACTCTAGTCAAACTTCTCTGTAATGCCTATTGACTGGCTGTCCAGAGCTATGAGAAATAAAGCATGCTATACACAAAGTACTGTCAATCCTATTTGAAAACCAGGTGAAAAGCCCGACTCCAAACTGATTCTTCAAGCTTAACATTGATTTTGAGGCAGAGGTTGGAAAGTATCTGCAGTGATGTTCACCTGCATGTGCTGAGCAGCCATCCCCAGGATTGTGTCCCCCCCAAACACCCCCAGAGTGATGGAAACTGAACTAGACTTCCCAATTAATTCCCAGCAGATGATAATATCTTTCAAGGGGAGAGAAGAAGGAGCAGTCCACTGGGGTACATATACCTCATGGATGCTAGATGCCCTGTGGCAACATCAAGAAACTGGACAGATTCCAGAGAAACAGTGAATGGAGCACGAATGAATTAACTAAGTAGCTGATGTAGAATACTGGCTAGGATTAATGACAGAAAACTGTAAATATAGCTCTTAAAAATACCTTAAAAAGCCCTTAAGCATGACTCATTAGACCAAGTATAATAATTTCATTCCTACTTGTTATTTTGTGGTGTACCATCATTGTGCCTTTACAAATATCATACTAATGCCAACATTTTCCAGCTTGGGAGCCAAATGGAAAATTCTATATATTGAGTAGAACCATAATAAACTCTAAAGTGATGCTTAATTAACAGGGAACAATTTATTTTTAATCTGAAAGTTTTAGACTTACAACTTGCTTTCCAGCATTTGCTTCTCTTGTTCCCATACTGCCCCTTTTTTGTTGCTACAGCTAGATTCTTTTCACAGGAATGATCTTGAACAGCCTTGAATCATGCTTGCCACCTCTCCAGAGTTATCTCATCACCTGTGGCTGAAATCACCATGGGGGTGTTCCCACTTAATATTTGAAACGATTTAAAATACGTTTTTAATAAAACCGATTCAAAATAACCCTGGTGTTATCTCGCGTTCCGAAACGCGTTATTCTTCGTTCCCATCTGGTTATTTAAATCGAAGTTTTTACCTGCAAGCGTTCCTACTTGGCATGAAATCGGTGTTTAAATAAAGCGATTCTTCTCTTCCATACCTTATTTGGAGCTGTCAATCAATAGTACGTCATTCTGACGTACTATTGATTGACAGCTCCAAATAAGGTATTAACTGATTTTCGAACTGACTTCAGCAATACATCTTGTAGAACCCTTAACAGTTTCTGAAACTAGTATGTACCAAAGCTTGGCTGAAGCCAACTACATTTAGGATCTGATCTCTACAACTGGTGATTTTTCATTTTGACAGCAAAAAGCTGCAAAAAATTTCTGTCATTCTGTGACGGAAAGGCTAATCAAGGATTACTTGCCTGGTGTCATGGCAATTCAGGTTATATTACTTTCACTGAATTCTGAAGAATCAAAGACTTTTTCACTTCTATGGACAAACTTGTACGGGGAGTATCTCCGTTTACAAAAAAACCTCTGTCAGGAGTTGCACAATGCATCTTTTCTGCCACAATACTTTGGGACATTGGGTTGTGATGGGGATAGAATGGCAACTGCAGGACATGGGGGTGTTCCCACTAGGGGAAACCCCGCGTTCTGAATCGAATCCCAAGGAGTGGCGTTCATATTAGGATCACGATTTACCTAGAACAGTTCTAGAGCAACCCGCAATCGTCCCCACTACAAATCGATCGTAGAGGCGGATAAAATTTGAATCGAGTTTTTGTCTTTTAAACACGCGTTAAAAAACATCGGGTCCGACCTACGTTTTTTCCATTGATTCGAGTTAGGAACCGGAGTATTTAGGAACGACAGCCTTTGAATCGGGTTGATGGATGGGGAGGAGCGGACTGCAGTGGGGGCTGTCCTTGGGGGAGTTGCCCTTTCTGTCCCATCCGTCGTGGCTGTCGCCATTTTTCCTTCCCTCACCCTTGTTCGCTGTGGTCTTTCAATAAGAGATAAGGATATTTTTATTTTTTTATTTTAATGGTTTACAGGCGCTTAATCTCTTCAGCGCTTAAGCGCCTGAAGTCCCGGCTGCTCAAGCGCCTGCATCTACAAAGGACTACAAGGTTCTCCTGGTGGATTGCAACCTCCCCTTGTGTGGGGAGAGCCCATTTCTAACGGGGAGAGGCAGGAAGGGAAGGCTCCTCTCAAAGAAGGCATTCCCTGCCCGCTTGGGCTCTGATCTCGCCCAGGCAGGGAAGGGAAGGCTCCTCGCAAGGAGGCATCTGATCTCGCCCAGAAGGAAGGGCTCTGATCAATGGGGGGGGTAGAGCCTTTCTCCCCTTCTTTCTCAAACGGAATCTGCCTTCTCTCCAACCCTGGGAAAGAGATCTTTGGAGAGTGCTCCCTCCCTGCTTGCCAGAAGCCTCCCCCATTGATCTGTGGCTCTCTGAAGGGATTCTCCCTGGCTGTCTTGGGGAGAATGAAGAGGGGATGCTGTCATGCAAAACCTATCCCATAGTTCCTCTGGAAAGAGCTTGGGTTCCTACTAAATTCGCTTTGCCAGAAGCCTCCCCCATTGATCTGTGGGCTCTGTGAAGGGATTCTCCCTGGCTGTCTTGGGAGACATGAAGAGGGGATGCTGCCATGCAAAACCTAACCCATAGTTCCTCTGGAAAGAGCTTGGGTTTCCTACTAAATTCGGAGGAAAATGTTATAAAGGCTGACAGCGCTTATGACGTTGATCGTTTAAGCGCCTTGATTGGTTCATTTAAAAAAAAACCCGCCAAAAAATACATCTTTCACCAAACGGTCAATGAAATGGAAATGCTGACGAAAGTTAAATCGCTTCAAATAATCTGGGTTAACGTTACGTCATTC
>NC_056522.1:277452632-277492632 GCF_019175285.1 Sceloporus undulatus
CAACTTGCTTTCCAGCATTTGCTTCTCTTGTTCCCATACTGCCCCTTCTTTGTTGCTACAGCTAGATTCTTTCCACAGGAATGATCTTGAACAGCCTTGAATCATGCTTGCCACCTCTCCAGAGTTATCTCATCACCTGTGGCTGAAATCACCATGGGGGTGTTCCCACTTAATATTTGAAACGATTTAAAATACAACGTTTTTAATAAAACCGATTCAAAATAACCCTGGTGTTATCTCGCGTTCCGAAACGCGTTATTCTTCGTTCCCATCTGGTTATTTAAATCGAAGTTTTTACCTGCAAGCGTTCCTACTTGGCATGAAATCGGTGTTTAAATAAAGCGATTCTTCTCTTCCATACCTTATTTGGAGCTGTCAATCAATAGTACGTCAGAATGACGTAACGTTAACCCGGATTATTTGGAAGCGATTTAACTTTCGTCAGCGTTTCCATTTCATTGACCGTTTGTGAAATGATGTATTTTTGGCGTTTTTTTTTTTAATGAACCAATCAAGGCGCTTAAACGATCAAACGTCATAAGCTCTGTCAGCCTTATATACATTTTCCCTCCGAATTTAGTAGGAAACCCAAGCTCTTTCCAGAGGAAACATTGGATCGGTTTTTGCATGGCAGCATCCCCTCTTCATGTCTCCCAAGAGCCAGGGGAGATCCTTCACAGAGCCCACAGATCAATGGGGGAGGCTTCTGGCAAAGCGAATTTAGTAGGAAACCCAAGCTCTTTCCAGAGGAACTATGGGATAGGTTTTGCATGACAGCATCCCCTCTCATGTCTCCCAAGACAGCGGGAGAATCCCTTCAGAGAGCCCACAGATCAATGGGGGAGGCTTCTGGCAAAGCAGGGAGGGAGCACTCTTCCCAAAGATTCTCTTTCCAGGGTTGGAGGAGAAGGCAGATTCCGTTTGAGAAAGAGAGGGAGAAAGGCTCTATCCCCCCCCCCATTGATCAGAGCCCTTCCCTGTCTGGGCGAGATCAGATGCCTCCTCGCGAGGAGCCTTCCCTTCCCTGCCTGGGCGAGATCAGAGCCCAAGCGGGCAGGGAATGCCTCTTTGAGAGGAGCCTTCCCTTCCTGCCTCTCCTCCGTTAGAAATGGGCTCTCCCCACACAGAGGGGAGGTTGCAATCCACCGGGAGAAGCCTTGTAGTCCTTTGCAGATGCAGGCGCTTGAGCAGCCGGGACTTCAGGCGCTTAAAGCGCTGAAGAGATTAAGCGCCTGTAAACTATTAAAATAAAAAATAAAAATAATCCTTATCTCTTATTGAAAGACCACAGCGAACAAAGGGGTGAGGGAAGCAAAAATGGCGACAGCCACGACAGATGGGGACAGAAAGGGCAACTCCCCCAAGGACAGCCCCCACCGCAGTCCGCTCCTCCCATCCATCCATCCCGATTCAAAGGCTGTCGTTCCTATTTAAATACTCCGGTTCCTAACTCGAATCAATGGAAAAACGTAGGTCGGATCCTAGTGTTTTTTTAACGCGTGTTAAAAGACGAAAACTCGATTCAAATTTTTATCCTGCTCTACGATTCGATTTGTAGTGGGGACGATTGCGGGTTGCTCTAGAACCGTTCTAGGTTTAAATCGGATCCTAATATGAACGCCACTCCTTGGATTCGATTCAGAACGCGGGGTTTCCCCTAGTGGGAACATCCCCCATGTCTCTGCAGTTGCCATTTCTATCCCATCACACCAATGTCCCAAAGTATTGTGGCAGAAAAGATGCATTTGCAACTCCTGACAGAGGTTTTTGTAAACTGAGATACTCCCGTACCAAGTTTCCATAGAAGTGAGAAAGCTTTTGAATTCTTCAGAATTCAGTGAAAGTATAATATAACCTGAATTGCCAATGACACCAGTGCAAGTAAGTCCTTGATTAGCCTTTCCGTCACAGAATGACAGAAATTTTGCAGCTTTTTGCTGTCAAAATGAAAAATATCCAGTTGTAGAGATCAGATCCTAAATGTAGGTTGGCTTCAGCCAAGCTTTGGTAATATCTAGTTTCAGAAACTGTTAAGGAGTTCTACAAGATGTATTGCTGAAGTAACAGTTCAGAAATCAGTTACCTCAAAATAGAAGCAGTAAAACCAAAGCCAGCTAGTTATCTTTGCATTATGTTGCTGCTTCAGTTAGGGCTTCGTTGGCTTCTTGTCACAAACTACTAGTTTTGACTTTTAAAATCCATCACAGATCAGGACCAGAGTACCTGAAGCTGGTCTGCACATGCCCCTATATTTCCAGAGCATGGGGTAGCCTCCATATTCCTTTGCCAGCTAAGGTTGTTCAGGTTTTGGAATATACTTGCCAGCTATAAGTACCGATATTGCCATATATTGTTCGGTGTGTGGCTTATGCTCCTTGTTACAAAATTACAGCTTTTAGTCTATGTGGATGCAGTATTTTAATTGAGAGTTGTTTTCTCTGGTAATTTATAAGCTATCGTGGGAATCTATGGAAGGGCAGGATGAACAAATTTACAAAGTGGACACTAAAGAATATGTTGAATGCAAAAACATACTGAGGCCAGTATGCACATGCACACATGTGTGCTTTTTCTACTGAACATATAAACAAGGTATTACAAATGTGAACCCTCATCATTGGCCTTTTAATTCAATATAGTGAACATTTTAAATAAGATAATGTTTACACCCAAAGTTTAAAACTTGTGCTGTGGACAAATTCTAAATTAATTTTTAAAAATCAAGTACTTTTTCTTAATAATGAAACCATTTTTGGTAAAGATGGAGGTTCTTGGAGGGAAGGCAAAATTACAATAGGACTCAAATCCCTGAGCCACCTAATTTTAAGTATCCTTTTGGGGATTCTGGAGGATGTCAGGAAAGCAATGATACAATTTTATCCATTTTATATGTACGGACTAAACCTAGTAAAAACAAATACAGATTAACCTGCTGTATGTAGATAAAACATTCAGTATTACATGCATAATTAATAGGCTTTATCACATCTTGTGAAGTTTCTATTATGTTTTTTGGTGATATGGCACTTCCATATATTTATACGCAATACTGATATTTCCAAGATGGCAGTTGTACTAATGTCAACTATTACCCTTGCTGAAATCTTAGAAACCAAATATTTAGAGCATGTCCACACTTAATACAGCTAAGGTGTTGTGGATCTACACTTCTAAGACAATTGTGCAGCGCATGCTATTATCTCTGAATCCATTCTAAGAAAGACATCAAACTCATTAACCTGGCCTGAAAGACTTACCATCCTTCTGCCACTGAAGAACTTGTATTATGACCAGGTTCCTCTCAACAGTACCAATTTGTTTGCTTTACTGTTGACAATACCAATTTGTTTGCTTTACTGTTGTTGTTGAGGCAGTGTGACAAACACACAGCCCTTGTAACATTCAATACATAGAAACATATTGCCGTTTTTTCCACAACAGATACACATCCAGTCGATCATACAATGATAGAACTGCAGAACCAGACAATGAAATAATTATATTTTTAATTAAAAAATGTACACACTGTATACAATTAACTCATCAGCTTATGGGGGGAAAACCTATCATAAACAACTGCTGTACAGTTAGAAACTTGGAAGTTTTCCAAATATAGTGTCCATTATTTGTAAGGCCGCAAGAATCTGGAGACTTTAGAGCGCAACAATCGAATGAAAGATCTTGGAAACATCTCCCTGGATTCTTGTGCTGTGTACTTAAAGTAGTTTTGTGGATGTGCCAAGACGTCAAACAATGCCTTTATCAGCTTCTTATCCTGAAATAGTAAGGATTACTTTTATTGTCACATAATACAGAGTTTGAGAAAACATTAGTGCAAAAGCACAAATATTTAATGTAGCTCTCATTGGATACTGAGAAGAATAAGAACTAGACCATGTCCTAAATTGTATAATTGAGGGTGGACAAAGTGTAGCCCAGGGGACCACATGCAACCGTGTTTTGCAGCTTACGGAGCACTCCACAGCCCTCCAGATATTCCCCCTGCTCACATTTTTTTTAAAACCAAAAAATGTATTTTCCCTTTCTTGATGACATCCAGAATTGGCAGTTTTTCCTCTTAGAACTGAGTGTAGCACCCCACACTCTAGCTCAAAAGCTTTTTAAAAGAAAGAAAGAAAGAAAGAAACCGGTTGTGTCTAAACACTTCCAGTTTTTAATCTTTAAAGAAATTTGAGCATCTCTAGACTGATCTGGCCCACAGTGAGTTTGGGGGCGTGAATGGTATCCATAGAAATTTCAAGGGTCAGACCAGGTTATCCATATACACTCACATATTATATAATAGCAGTCATAACTGCTCTGCTTCCACAAGACAGACGAGGATATTTTTATGTCTATTAAGCAGTGTGCTCTACCATTGTGTTCACCAATTTAAAAGCTGGAAACATCTGTCCTTTGTAGGCTATTTGTGTGTCTGATACAGAGCCATGGTTATCATTAGGCAGAGAGAGGTGGCTGTTTCATGTTGAGGGAAACATTATTTCATTTGTCAAAAGCACCATTTGGGTTTTTTTGCTTCAACACACCTTATGCCAGCATTACCTCTTCCAATAATTCAGGATTAGTTTCAGTGTAGTAGAAAAGGCAATGGTGATTGGCAGAGTATTGTTTCTGATTTGGGAGATTTGTCTATCTTTATGCCTTAATCATGCGTTTAAATAAATAACGTTTAAATTTCAGTTTTTGCTTTCTTGAGAGCTCTTGCTCTATTTGTGCAAAAAAAAAAAGATGTAAAAAATTTAAAGAAATTACTTGCCTGCTTGTTCACCATTCCCAGTTTTGTCTTCCTCTCTCAGGCAGCTTGGAGTGGCCTCTGGCCACTCCAGCCGAGATCAGCCCCCAATTGGCCAGAGGCTGTGGTCCTGAACAGGCTGCCGGCAAGGAGCAGCTTTTTGCTGCTTTGGGCTGCCTTAGGTGGCCTCAAAGCAGTTTCCGCCTGCATGAGAGACAGGCGTCATCTGCACGCCACATCCCCAAAGCAGCTGGAAGCCATTCTATTTGGCCTGCCTATTTCAGGCCAATGTCACAAGAATTAACATTGCTCAACCCAACAGGCACTAAGTATTTATTTCCACAGAAAAAAGTAACTGATGAACTTCTTTGATCTATTTTTTTTTTTTACCTTAAGGATCTCTTGATGATTTTCTGATGCATATAGCCTACCATCTCGGACTATATCTTCTATTAGTTCCTGATAATCCTCTATTGGAGATAAAAAAAATACATTACCCAGAGTAACCATTTTGTTGCAGAATCACGGGTGCTCACTTTAGTTATTTCAGAGGATACATACATTTTTTCAGAATGAACAGGAGCAATTTACATGTGTATATATATCCACAGGTGTTTGTATATATTAATATATAATCAAATCTATAGCTTAATTTTCAGAGGAGCAGATTTAATTATAGTCCAAAAAGGCTTTCGGGAAATAAAGTATACTATTAAGACCAAGACATAAAATGTTCTATACTCGACTCTTAATAAGCCCACATCATAAATCATAAATAGCCTTAGAGAATTCTATAAACTCTGGCTATGTGGCATACTTCAAATAATTTTTTTTCTTTAAAAATCCACTCATAATGTTAAAAATAGCCCCAAAACATTCTTACCTCTCCTCTTTGATTTATTTGTATAATAAACAAAGTCTTTGTTTAACAACATCTGCTAGTTTTGTGCAAAATGTATAACTTTGTTACTATGGACGTGTGTTTTCATGAAAGAAATGAGACAAAATCCAACCCCTCAAATTTGGACGAAATCCTGTCTCCAGCAAAGAGATCAGAAAGTTACTAATGACTATAGAAAAGCCAAAAAAATTAGCCTTTCAACTGATGTAGATTTCAGGCATTTGGAGTCCATCATGCCCTAACTAGGCTTGTTTGCTGTTGGTTCCTAACCCAGGACAGTTCTTGTTTAGACTGGGGTACTTGCCAAAGAGATCACATGAGGGAGACAAAGCTGCCAAGGGCTGTTTTTTTAGGACCTTTGCCTGAAACACTGATTAGTCCCAAATTCAACTTCAAAGTGTGAAGCTATTTATATATTATGAGAAAAGACATTTCCTGGGATAGAACAATAACCCATACATTTCCCCCCTTAAATTAAAAGATACAAACCAAATATCAACACAAAACATAGCAGTACAAACACTGTAAAGTACCTACATATACCAGTTTGTGAAAAACCCTATTTTGATAGGTTAAATGCAATTAGACTGGAGACAGCATGACTAAAAAAAGACATCCATTACACCACTCTGTACCTGAATAACTTTACAGTTCTTCTCATAACATGCACTGCCTTGTTGTTCAGATGTGATTTTTTGACCATATGAAGGACTGTGCTAGCTTAAAGTCCTCTTTAGCCCAACATACTTTTTACACAGTGGCAACCACTTTCCTATGGATGCTCATCAGAAGGATGTGGGTACAACTGTACCTGCCATTCTAACAGGGCAAAGGTTGACTGACTTCTTATAAACCGAAAACTTTGGTTGGATCTTTGCAATTGTAAATGATTCAGGGCCATCATCACTAGGGGCCTGCGGGCAAATGCCTGCCTTTTGGTAGAAATGGGCTGTGACGTTCACCCATGTCCTTTTAAAACCCTGAAGCTCAGCAGAAGAGAAGGCATGAATGGGGTGAGGTTCAGTGGCATAGAAAAGTGAGGCCTCACATTTAATTTTTTTTAACTCTTTCAAGTTTTTTATTATTTTTAAAATTTTCTTCAAAAACATCACATCTTACCAAATTTTCACTTTAATTACATGAAACTACATTTAGACTGTGTTAATGATATTGCAATTTAAAAGTATAGTTTTAATTTTGCTAGTTGTTTCTGTCACAGCTATTGCCATTACATTCAGTGATATATGGGAATTACGATTTACGAGTAACATTAGTACAAAAAACGTAACTAAAGGATTCTGTATGGTGTGTTATAGGAGGAGGTCAAGTGGGGGAGAGTGTGACACCATGAGTTACTGCACCAGGTGATACGAACTCAAGTGATGCCATTGAGATGCTGGAATCTGCCTCTGAGGATAAAACATGAGGCACAAGATTGGAAGTGTGCCTTGGAAATATGGAATCCGCCCTTCCGGTGCACTAACAAAAATGTTTAAAGATAACAAAACATTGGCATTATTCCTCAAAATGTGGAGTGTTGAAATATAAACAACAAAAAGCTAATTTGAAGTATGAAATGCTCACATTTCATTTTTGTCCACTTCTATTACTACTTACCATCATATGTTACATAAGGGATCTGGAACCCTTTAGCACTGTTTCCTTCATTTGATTTGAACTGAATCCACAGCTTTTTAGACCTGGAAGTGAAAGCTATAGGGCGTTCGTAGGTTTGGCAGGTTTCATATGTGGTCACAGAATTGGAAGAAGCTTCCAAACAAAATGTACAAAAGGCAAATATTAACACAGGGTTTTCTTTCTGAATATCAAAATGTGTCTTCATTTTCTCTCTAACAATACCTTAGTATTCCTTACCCCAAAGATCTCTTCCTCCTGCCCTATTGCTAAAGCTAATTATAATGGGATCTTGAAGATTCTTTTACTGGTTATCTATTAGTCAGCAGGATGTTCCCCTGTTTCATCCAAGTTGTTTGAAAACATTTTAGGGCCCCCTTTCCAGATAATTAACATGTTATTTCCCAACCCTCCATAAGAACAGGCTGCAACAGGCTGCAACAGAAAAGGCTATCTTTTCAAGGGGAGGGGGAGAGCATATCTCAGGGGGAAAAGACAGACCCTCCAAAAGGTCCCAGCAGAAAGATGAGCTAATCAGCTTTTTGACAAAAAAGCCAGCTGACTGCCAAAGGAAAACAAAACAATGGACTGTCAGAGGATAGAGGGCAATCTGTGATCAAAGAGTTTGTATATATCCCTTTGATCAGTTAAGCAGGCTATCCAGGTGTACAGCTGAAGCAGGTTCTTAATGCCCTTTTCTCACAGCTAAAAGAGCAAGCTATGAATCAGGAAGGAGGAAATTTGCCTCAATCAGAAACTTGCAAAGTAGTTTTTAACAAGCTAGATCTCTCTCATTCTCTGTCTTACCCATTTGCATAAGGTAATTCAGATATTACTGACCATACCTCACAGGGTTGTTATAAGGATTACAACCACACAATGCATGTGAAACTTTTTGTACCATTGGAAAAGCTATGCAAGGTGCTGATATATTTATTAAGTTATCACTGCTTTATATTATTGTTGTTGCTATTGTTTACTGATTACCAGACTGAATTCTTCCATGTCAGTACATCATAAGAGAAAACTCTGGAGCCAGCTTTGGCTCTGCTGAGTTTCACTGGCAAAGCACATTTCATTCCAGAGACATATCTAGGCTTCACAAAAAGGATCTTGCTAACTTTTAAACATTTCTAGAAGCCATATCATCAGCACAAGAAAAGTATAACATCAACAAGAACAGGTACAGCATCAGCAAGCCATGACTTGAGCTGCAATGATACTGATTTAGCTATAATAAGGTGGAATTCCATGAAACACTTTGCTTATTAACTCCCCTGAGTTCTCTAGGAATGGCCGTTCCTGTATATTTATATGAAAAGTTTCAATGGCTGACAGTAGGATATGTTTTTAAAGAAGTGATAGTCTCCTCAAGTGTAACTAATGGTTGATTCACCTACTGCTCTCTTAATTAAAAGTATGGGATCATATATTCTGTGGCTGCCACCATCTTGACCAACACTACTTTCTTTTGGCAGGCAAAAGTAGTCTGAGGTAGTCACTTAGTAGGAGCAGCAAGTTCCATAAGCACCTTCAGCCACTGCTGTGAGGAGAAAGCACCCTAGGATCTTCCTAGACTTCCTAGACACTGACAGCAACCAGTGGCAAGCACTGTACTGCCACTACAACCAAATCTATGGATCAGCACACAGGAGGCTGATTACTTGCTGCTGGGAAGCCATTGCATCTTGGAATGGAAAACAGACTTACCAAGATACATGCACAATACACATACACCTAACACAGAAATCCAGGCACACACTTTTTTAATTTCAACTTACAACTTTTCCTCATCACCAGATAATCTCCACATTCATCTTCTATAGGCAAAAATATTTCAGGAACTACAATCAAAATACGACGTTTAGGTGGTGGATTTATAGTCCAAGTACACTCAGTGTTTGCAGGGTAATTTCCTGGGTAGTTTGGGGATTCAATGTATCCAGTAAAATCTCCAAGCTCACCACCGCAGTGCCTGTCTGAAAAAAAGGGTATGTGTTATCCATGGCCAAGGGGAAGGGGTGTGAACTAAGCAGTGCCAACAAAGCGAACAAACACTATCAGGCCCAATACCCTTGGCCCCTGTTAGGGAATTATGCACATTTCCTTTTTTCCAAACCATTAAGAGTATGTAGTTGAGTCCGATGATTTAAAATTAAGAAATATAATCCACATATAATACAATTTTGCTTGTGAAAACAGATGGTGACTTAGGACGTTATCACACGGGGCAAAAATGGAACTTTGAAGTGCGGCCAATGTAGGATCATCCAGGGTTTAGGTACCAATTCGCAGCTGCTTTTCCCATGATGCGGCAGGCAATCAGAAGAGATTGCAGAGTGAATGTGAGCTCAATCAGGAAATAAGTAAATCTGCAAAACTACCGGATTTACATGTCCATTTTGCCTATGAAATGACTCCCTTCGCGTCATGCCAGCCATCTGGAAAGCAAGCCTCAGATGACTTCGTTTCCCTTTCCCTTCGTTAGCCTTCCTGTACCAAAGAGGGAGAATCCTCTCATCTCTTAAAGGGACACACACACACACACTCCCCTCTTTAAGCTCCCCAGAGAGCTACTGGAAGAAGGCAGAGAGAGGACATACCTTGAAAAAGGAGGGCATGGAATCAGGCAGGCTTATGGACCATGTGTGTGTGTGTGTGTGTGTGCACGTGTGTGGTTTTGGAGTTTGCAAAGGGAAACGCCTTTTGGGGCTTCTGTAGCAAAGAGGATTACCCTCCTTCCATATCCCCTCCCCTCCCTGGAGCATGTGGGGGGAGCCATTTGTAGAAATGACAGTTTTGAGCATGCTCAGAAAAGGTATTTCTATGCTGTCAATGGAGATTTGTTTGTCTCCTTTTGATAGCCAAATCCACATTGGACCCACTTTAATGTGTTTTTCACCCCTTATTGTGCTCTGTGTGTGATAACCAATAGAAAATGGGCTTGCTTTTCTGGGATGCCACCACTTTAACCTTTTTTGGGATGGAAGCACATAGGACCTATGTATGATAACATCCTTAGAAACAAAAACATATACAGCCACAAAATTCTTAATAAGGGATAGACTGCTGCCACACTGGAGAATTAATGCAGTTTAATGGCACTTTAACTGTCATAGCTCCATCCTATGGAATCTTGGGGTCTGTAGTTTGCTGTGGCACAGAGCTTTCTGAAAGAGAAGGCTAAATATCTCATTAAACTGCAAATGCCAGAATTCAATAGCATTGAGTCATGGCAGTTAAAGCACAAACTTCATTAATTCTGCAGTGTAGATGCAGCCAAAGATCACTTGATGGAATTGGCAGGAGAATATCCTGAGGGAGAGCAGAAGACAACAAAAGGCAGCTAACAATGCAGCAACTAGTCTACTGTCCTGTCATGGCAGTGGAGGAACTCCCAGCAGAGCCTATCAAAGAACACTTGCTGTTACCAGGTGACCAAGGGCTTGTCTAATCTGGCCAAAAATCTAGGGCCCCAGATGGTGACCACATGTACCAAGCCAAACCTGGTGCAACACCACAATGGTGTGCACACAGGCCAGCTGAGATGAAACTACATTGATTCTGCTGACCTGTTCTCTGTCCACGTAAACTGAAACATCACCATATGTGCAGTAAATATGCAAACAGATAATCACACAATGGCACACTCTTCTGTTACCATATATAAAGTATGGCAAATTATCCTTCACGGCATCATCCCATGTCATATAATAAGATTTCTCCACAGGTAATCATGTGGCAGAAACTGATGATGGCATAGTTAATCCCCATATTAGTGCAGTGCACCCTTGCCTTATGCGGGGGATGCGTTCCGGACCCCTCTGCGTAAGGCAAATAATGCATATGGTTGAGCCCCATTGAAAATAATGGGGCTTGTGCATGATGGATGGGGTGGCGCACGCACCATTGCAACCCCGTTGGCACGGCTTTCAGCATAAGCTGAAAGCCATGTAAAAGGTGCCCATATGTGACACGGGCGCACTGTATTACTCTTTCTTGGGGATAGCAATGCCACTAGAGAACTCTCTTGTGAAAAACTATACACACAAGGGTCACCTGGATTTCTGTGTTAATGTAAGAAAAGATACCACAGGGAGGTGGTATAATAAGGCCAAACTACATTGAATTCAGAAACCTTAAAATTTAATGTGCTTTCCATTCTCACACATAGCAGCTAGCTGATACTGTCATTTTCATTTCTGATCAAATGCAACAATTATTTACCTTTGCAGTGTATTACATTTGTTGATCCATCATAATCAGTAGTTGTGTTTCCAGGACAAGAAATGCAGTAATTCTGTCCAAACTCAGGTTGATATGTACCAACTGGACAGCGGATACACCGATGTGTAGTAGTGTTGTAGAAGTGACCAGGTGAACACTGTACTATAGAAGAAGATAAGCAAGCAGGATAGCAGGATAACCTTTACAGGTTAATACATAATTCATTGCAGCTTTCCACTAAAGGTGTAAATTCATCAGTAGCTACTTTTGTTCAGATAAAATTACACATACCTACAGTATACGTACAATGTAATGTGTTATCGATGAATGCACAAATCAGTTCTGTAGCATATTCACAAAGTTTGTTAACCTACCACATAGGAAGGAGTTTCAATTCATGTTTATGTGTCAAAGTAGATAACGTAGACATTCAACATTCAAAAACACATGTGTAAGAGACATGTGTGCACCTTCTTATTAGGAAGTGATATCCGCATAAGAAATTACTAATAAGAAGTGGCGTTGACATAATAAAGGCCCATGTGGTTTTGGCTGATTTGCTTCCTTGCATATATTCATTTCAACCATTTTTTGCCCAACAAGCACTTTTGACCTAGTATATGGAGTTTATCACATGGGATGGATCCTATGCAAAAATTGAATTTAAATTTGAAAAAACCTTCAAAAGTGGGTGGATTTTCAAACAACGTCAGTGATTAACCCAAACAGAAAGTGGCTTTCGCAGGTTTTCACATGATGTAAGTGTTAATGAGCATTAATGCAACATTAATCCGAATGGACAGTAGATAAAAACCCCTCCTTTTTAGTTTTGGAAAATCCCAAAAGTAAAAAGGAGTGGGATTTGTCGACTTTCCATTCAGATTAATGTCACATTATTGCTTATTAACCCTGACATGTCTAAAAATCATTCCGCTTTTGCGGTTTTTTTCCGGATTTTTAAATCCTGTTTCTGCATGGGATCCGTCCCATGTGATAAACTCCTATGATAGTGTAGTCTTCCTGTTCTACAGTATCATTTGGGCAGTGAAGGCTATTTTACTAAATAACATACAATTGCCTTTCCCCATGGATGGCACTGGATCCCTGACTGCAGCCATTTTGAAAGAAAAGTATTTGTTTCACTTCTAATAGTTGACAAAAGAAATAAATATGACTGCATACATTTCTGGTGGATTCTTGAGATTTCTGGGCTCTTACCTTTAGTCTCACAATCCTGAAACAATGTTGCACCAGTACGTTTTGTCATCAAGCCCCCAGCACAGGTAAAACAAGATGTGCGACCTGCATCTGACTGATATGTTCCAAAAGGACATGGAAGACAGGGCTTAAATCCATCAGAGGAAAATTCACCAGGTGAGCACAGTCCTGAGGAGTGAGGAAATATACATTCATTAGTATAATTTATGAAATGTATGAAGATCCTAAAAATACACTGGTAGGTACAGGAACATTAATTGGTGGCATATCCCATCATCAAAGAGAAATAGTGAGAAAAGGAGACATTTTATCAGTGTAAACAGTTGAAGCAAGTGAATTAAAAACAAGAACCACATAGCATGGTACCACAGTAGATTTTTACAATGATGTTTCAGATTTTGTTTATTGCCCACAAGGAAAGCCATGTCAGTGTCTGACTTAAGCCAGACATTGAGAAAGTTGTCCACTGGGTCAATTGCCTTCCATTATACTAAATAACACATTCCCTAGCTACCTCTCATATTCATATAGATGTCTAAATAGTTTTCGGTGTTTTGCTACTTTGTCAAGTGTAACCCATCTAGCTGCCTTATGTTGTGTTCCAACACTTTTCAGAACTGGTACCAGGAAGCCACCAGAGGCAAGGTAAAGCTGTTATGAGGAATGGGAACCCTATACGTTCTTCCTAATAGTTCTATCCAGCTTATTTTCCCTGCTCAGTCAAAGAAACAGTAATGAGCCATATTACATATTACATATACTCTCTATACTCTTACTGTCCTCAGTGCATATGCTAGGGGAAAATGGGAAAGAGCCTACAAGAGTTGGCAGGGATTTATTATGGCCCCTGAGGAGCCTACTATGTTTCAATATGCCTGCAGTGGACCGGATTACTATGTGTCAGAGAACTTTTGTAACTGCTGTTGATAATTTTCCATTTATTTCAGTAAGCTTTGTATTGCAACCTCATTGAAGTACCATTCAAACAAAGGATATATGCATGGTAGCTTGGTGTATTGCTGTCCTTATAATCATTACACACCCTTTTCAAGGGCATAAACTATGTTGTGTACCACACATGTATGCACACACACAAGCAAAGTGAAATGAAAGCCATGCTTTAAATGTTAAAAGATTAAATGATTAAATGTTTTTAAAGTCTTTTTAAAATGTTAAATTTAAAAGAAATAATTAAATTATACTCATGTTAGTGGGCCTTTAATATAATCTCTTCTCTGAATTCTCTGAAGATGCCAGCCACAGATGCTGGCGAAACGTCAGGAAGAAACTCTGCTAGAACATGGCCACATAGCCCAAAAAACCCACAAAAACTATGGCTGCCGGCCATGAAAGCCTTCGACTTTACATAATCTCTTCTGTTTCTGAATTGTTTTGGTATCTTTCTACAACAGGTAAAGCTAGTCTATTGGACCTGATTGTATACATAATTCCCTGCAGATTCTTTATGTATATTTCTGAGCAATCTGTCTTTCAAATTTGCAGCAAGCTGACTGCAATGGCAGGTCATGTGATTAGACTGCTCTGCAAGATACAGGATTACTGCAACATCTGTTTGGGTATACTGTGAAATTGTGTCCTTTTAAAGAGCTGTTAAAACTGTTAGTTTTGGTTTATAGCTCCAATAAATCACCTTACTGAATGGCTGTTTTTGTTAGGGGGGTTCAGTTGGTCTTGGCTTCATTTCAGGTTATTTAAGTTTGCAGCAAATAAGGCATTAACTGGTCATGATCAGAGATCAGGAATTTTGTTTACAGCTAGTGAACTGAGTTTAACAGGGAGCACCACCTTGGCTTATGAATAAAGAAACCATATTGAGCTCTATGGACTTATTACAACAATCAAAACCAAAACTAGTATGCTAAAGAGTCCATAGGGCATGCTGTAAGAGTCACACAAAACAATTTCTGCTACTATAGTAGATACAGGTCGAGTATCCCTTATTTGAAATGCTTGAGACCCAAAGTGCTTTGGATTTCAGATTTTTTTTGGAGTTTTGGAATACTTGCATATAAATAATGAGATATCTTGGAGATGGGACCCAAGTCTAAGCATGAAATTCATTTATGTTTCATATATACCTTACACATAGCACAAAGGTAATGCTATACTGTACACAATATTTTAAATAATTCTGTACATGAAATAAAGTTTGTATACACTGAACCTCCAGAAAACAAAGGTGTCTATGGGGCAAAATAGACCGGTGGAAGTGGTGGCTTCAAACTGCCCTTTTGAAGCTGGATTGGAGCCGCAGCAACTGCACGCAACAGCCCCAATCCTCCTCGAAGCCACTTGAAAAAGGAAAAAAATAGCTGCTCCTTTTTTGGGCAGCAAAAAGCCAGCCTTGCCACCCACACCACAGCCGTAAGCCGAGTTCATGACGTTCCAGCCACCGGATCATCATGAAGCCCCCTCCCCCATGTAAACAGCTGGGCAGCTGCTGGGTGGTTTTGGAGCATGTGCAGTGTAAATGCTGTGCTTCCAAGCTGCCTTGAAGGCAGCGCAAAGGGGCAATCTGTTTTGCTTTTTTGTCAACCATTCATATGGATTATTTTGGAATATTGTGGATTTTGGAATTCCAGATAAGGGATATTCCATCTGTATTGTAAAGGACTCATATATTATTCTATATATGAGTTTGAGCAATGATTTCTTTATACAGGGTAATTTAATAATAATCTAGTGGAGGTGCATTTTCCCATTGCTTGCAAACACCAACAGTCATAGATGTAACATATCATTTATTAATCCACATTTATGCTATCAACAGGTACCGCTTCCATGTCCTCTTCTTGATCACATTTATCTTTCTAAGATACAATTGACAGAGATTAATCCTAATCATGAAGGCCTAGATACTAGAATATATGTAGACATTTGGTTCTGATAAATATTCTTTATGAAGAGGGGGGTGGGCTCTCTCACCATTCAGTTTTGCTAAAGTGATAGAACTTTGCTTAAAAACAGCAATGAGTAGAGAGTCTGATGGAATCCACTGATCAATCAGGGACTGAGAAGCACAGCAGGATTTACAGCCACTAAACTAACATGCTGGTGCTTTGGCTGCATGGATGGTAGTGACTTCACTTAGGCTGGATCCGCACAGCAGAAATAATCTGGTTTGAAACCACTTTAACTGCTATGGCTTAAGGCTGAGGAATTCTGGGAACAATGGTTTGTTATGGGAACAAACTACTGTTCCCAGAATTCCATAGGATTGAGCCAATGCAGTTAAAGTGGTGTCAAACTAGATTATTTCTGCAGTGCGGATGCAGCCTAAATCAAACTATGTGGCCTCTTGTTGTTTGCTTTTGATTCTTGCATTAAGAGGACAAACAGAAGCTCTTTTCTGCTTCAAACAGTCTTTGGTGGTTAAATACAACTGCATTTTAACCTGATGAGAAAGGTAGTAACACATAGTAGTCAGCTGACAGTGTGGTACTTTTGGTAAGATGAAGGGCCTATGGTCTTTAACCACATCCTTCCTCCTAACCCCCTGCTTTCTCAACATTCTGAAATGCTGCAAAGAGGTCCTATAAGATTCAAATGAATATTTAAATGTTGACATTGGCATTCCACTTGCCTTGAAGAAGTCATACTGCTATTTACGTCTGTGTTATAAAACCTTCTCATAAATGAATAATTGGATCATGCCTGGATTGCGCTTAAAACAAAATCATATTTAGCACAATGTCTGCTGTTCCAAACTACTAGACAATGATATCCAATGGCTTTTGTATTTTCCTTAGTCACAAATGTTATTATTATTATTATTATTACTTTGGCTTAGTTTTCCTTTATTTCCAGTCTTCCCAAAGTTGCAGCAAAGAACAACACTGTAAGAATCATGATTCTGTTGTAGGCAAACTTTGGCCCTGATCAGATAAATATTCCACAGCAATACTGTATTCTGTAAATATGCTATCATTTTTTCCTGTATGCTTTAGATAGACAACACTAAGATAACAATTAGAATGTATATTTCATCACAACACATTATTAACTATTGTTAGCCTGCATACATATGCAGTAGAGAGACAATATAGACTGATGCAAACATGTAAGGATTTTATTGTCTGCTTAACCTCTGGCATTGCCATGTTTTCTGAAGTCTGTGCTAATAGGTACTTCCAGAATTTATGTACGAAAGAGGTAGAGGCAACATCAGTTCATCTTTTTTTGTTCCTCTATAGTTTGCAACATTCTCACCTCCACACTCAGATATACTGCGAGCTCCAGCTGTTTTCTGGTTTCCTGAATTTTGAGGATTTGGGCAAGGTTCACAAGTTATTTGACCTTCACTGTCTTGATAAGTTCCATTAGGACATAAAATGCAGCCTTCTTGTTCTCCATGATAATATGTTCCAACACTGCAGCTAGCTGACAAGAGGAGACAAAACAGTCAGACACACTGTATCAATGGACATGTTTTATATGATGGGTGAATATTTTACAGTAGAAGCCTTCAATCTTTGTGATACTGCTTACTCATTATAGCAAAAGATATATTATCCCAATGAAATAGGAAACATTGTTATCCTTGAACATACTTCAACACAGGAATAACTGTACAGTTTCACCATACAAATGACACTAGTAATCTGCAAATGGAAAATAAACCCATCATTCACTTGCACAAGGAACACAGTGGTAAAATTCAAAGATATAGTCATGTTAGTCTGTGGAATCAGTCTGTAAAGAGATCTTGCAGCATCTTTGAGACTAACTGAAAGAAAGAAGTTGGCAGCATGAGCTTTCATAGACTTCAGTTTACTTCTTCGGATGCAGTAGACTGAAGTCCATGAAAACTCATGCTGCCAACTTCTTTCTTTCAGTTAGTCTCAAAGCTGCTACAAGAGCTCTCTGCAAGGAACACAGATACATGATGTATATTATGATTAATGAACAGATGAATATCTGTTCTAACATGTATTTCCACAACTGGAACAGAAATACTAGGAGGAATGTTGTGCCCTATTATGTCTTCCTTTGGGAACTCTTGTTTGTGTTGTGTATCTGACAGCCACACAGTATCTAGTCAGATTATCTAGTTACCCTAAAGGAGGAAAGTCTTCTGGTTTCCCTGTGAAGAGTGATATTTTCTCAAAGAAAGATGCACCTTCAAGGAAAAGAATGAGGTTTGTTCACCTTCATTTTATTTCTAGAAGACTTTGCTCAGAGTCTTTAAAGAGCTGGGTATAGGGGTCTGATAAGTGAATACTCTTAGTGTGTGAGTATAAATGGCTCTTAGGTCTCTTTAACATCTAGAACTGTGCAAATATCATAGCTGAGACATAATGTATGCTTTGCAGCTAGTACATCTTATGTTTGGCTACTATCATTTCAAGTTAAAGTTACTTGGGACCTGCTGCAACTCATACAATACTCAAACAATACTTGGCTAGCACAACCAATGGACTACGGCATAAAAGGGATTTATAAGTTAAATTTCCTGATTTCATAATTGTGTTAAAGAAATGCATGGTAACTAATTAAGGATTCAAAAATTTTCCAATGGAGGGGAAACTTTTAGTTTAATGCAAACTAAAACATGGACATATAGGTGAACATTTCTTCTATGTTAGCTTACATCTCAAATAAGCACTACACATAGAACCTTACCGCATTGCCCCCAGGATGTGATGGGGTGTGAGGAAAGGGAGCGGGATGAGAACAGAATGGGTGCTATCACCCATACTACTGCACAGCAGAACGCTGCCAATGCCGCCGTAAATTCCCATTGCGTTCCAGGTCCATCCCAGAGGAGGCGTTTTCCAGGAACTGTTTAGAAGCATTTCTGAAAATCGCCTCCTCTGGGATGGAGCTGGAACGCAATGGGAACTTCCGGTGGTGGCGTTCTGCTGTGCGATAGAATGGGTGGTAGCACCCAATCTGTTCTCATCACGCTCCCTTTCATCACGCCCCCATCACGTCCCAGGGGGAAATGCGATAAGGTCTATAGTCTTTGTAGCCATCACTACATTCCCTATACAGCACATCATTAATATTGTGGAAGAGTTGAAATGAAACACAACTTTTGAAGACTACATTTCCTTCTTTTTGCAAGTTTTAGTCAGAAAACATAAATATTGTTTAAGTAGAACAGAGAAGTTTAATATATTCACTAAGTTATTTTGGAATTGCAGGGTGGGAAGTCATCTCTTTGTGTTGCTAGTATATTCTATGTCATCTATGTAGGTGAGGGAGTGGAGTAGGGTAGTTATTCTATTTTTATTTTGATGTTCTTTATGTAATTATATGTTATTATTTCAATAAATATAATTAAAAAAAAGATTTGTGGGAGGGAATAGAAAACCATAACTTTTACTGCATAACTACTACTTTCTATAGCTCTGCAAAAAAGAAGAAGAAGTGTTCAGACTTCAGAGTTTCAGAAGGTTGAATGCCTGAGAGGCAGACTTTGTTGTTTTTGTTGTTGCTGCTGCTGCTGTTGTCTGTTGTTGTTGTGTGCTTTCAAGTCATTTCAGATTTATGGTTACTCCCCCCAAGGTCACCTAGCAGGGATTTGAACCCATTTCTCCAGTTGTAGTCCAGCACTCAAACCGCTACACCAGGGGTAGGCAACCCTTTTGAGCCGGGGGCTGGGTTGCTGTCCCTCAGACAACTGGGGGGCCGAAGCCAATAAATAAATAAATAAATAAATTTTTAAAAATTAAATAAATAAATGAACCGGGACAAATGTAGGACAAAATTTTCAAATGGAGGGCACTTTTAAAATAAAAAATGGAGGACACGAGAAAAAAATTGCTGATTTTAAAAAAAATGTTAAGATAAATGCATGTTTCTGAGGCTTCTATAGACAATTGCCCCACCATGCCCCTCATGCGAGACGCCAAAGGCCCCGGTGGCAATCGGCGGCAGGACCGGACTGGGGCCAGTCCCAAGGCCTCGCCGGGCCGCATTCGGCCTGCGGGCCGCAGGTTGCCTACCCCTGCGCTACACCATGCTGGCTCCCTAGATTGGCCAAAATACTCCTTGGCTATTCAGAAACAATTAAAAACAATGTTTTTGCCTGCGTAACTTGCTGTGGGCACTCTTAAGATCAGAGTGCAAGAGGGAAAAAAGGGAGGGGGGTTCATTGTATCAAAAAAGCAAGAGAAACAAAACTGACCTTCTGTGTGGAGGAAACTCTAAATAAAAGTGTCAGGCCCTCAAATTTTTCAGCACAGACATTTATCTAAAAATGGTACTAATAAATTTACTAGTCTGGCAGCATAAAACACAAGCATGTGTTACAAAGTACAACCAAGTGCCTGTTTTCAAAATAAAGACCAAAGATTTGGAAACAGCAACACAACATCAGTGATCCCTTGAGGTTTCTTTACTTGCTTTTTAAAATTTCCTCTAACCTGTTTGTTTTCCTTCAAATGAAGTCAAGAACCAATTGCCTTCAACAGACTTCATTCCTATAAGTACCCTCATTGTCTGTCTTCAATGGCCATTAAAATCCTTCTCTTGACAACTGTTTGGGTCAAGGAGTGAAAGCTTTTCTGATGCAAAAGAAAGGTAGGGGGAGAGAGGCACCCACAGGGACCCAGGATTAAGAGTTATAAAGACATTTAAAGGCTCTTTCCTTCTATTCAACATGTTTAGCCTTTGGGTTTTTGATGCTATGGACAAATACTATAGTGTCTCAATGACTTAAAAAAGTGAACCCCATAAAAGAGGTCGTGATCCACAACTAACTATTCCCTTAAGAGCCATGCCCTGACTGCATCAGAAACAAGACACATACAAACCCCAGAAAGAAACTTATTCCTAAGGAACCCCTCTATATTGTTTTTTGGTTTTGTTTTTTACTGGTTCACAGGCTGCACTTATATGGGAAATTTATACACATTAGGACTTAGGACTTAAGTCTATTATCTTAGAAGCAATAGGTTGGCAGAACAGACAGTTATTTGTCTTTGGTTTGCAAAATTTATTTTCCTCCTGGCACCTCTTTCAAGATCTTTCCATTAGAAAGGAAAGAAAGCTGCAAGATGTTGGGAATCAGCTAGAAAAGAACTAGTACAAAAAACATTGAAGACAAAGAGCTCTCTTTGTTTACTTTTTTCTTTTGTCTTTTTTAAAAATGAGATCAGGCTCACAGAACAAGTTGATATGTTTCTGCTTGTTGACAGCTCACTTCATACTCTCTATAATACAATTAAAGTGGAGGGGAAATGTATTTATTCAAAGCCACATTTGTAAACTATCATATACCTATATTTTTAAAAATCCATAAAACCTGTAGTTTACACAGATTAAAAGCAGCAAATGATATCAAAGTATCCTTACAATGTTCCAATTTCCCCCCCTAAAGATAAAATCTAAAACTACAGCATCATATGTCTTATCAATTTAAAATTTGGGAAAGTCTTAGCCTGAAATCTATATGGCAGATAAGGTTTCCACAGTGAAGTCTACCAAGAAACATCCCTAACACAGTGCCTTCCCAGATGTTTCAGACTACAAGAACCATAATTGCACATCTTTAGCTATGGTGATGGAGGCTGATGGGATTTGTAGTCTAAAAACATCTGGAGGGCACCAACACTGGGCTAAGTGTGAAGGGCAAGTATGTCTATGAAGACAGAATGGGTAAGAACCAATATGTATTTATCACTGTGTTGTTATGGTCAATTATTGTGTGACCGTCCATAATCAAGTGTCAACCTTTGTCATTTTATGGAGTTTTGTCAAAAACACATTAATTGGATTGTTTCAAACAACCATAGTTAATATTAACCCCTGTTTGTAAGTTCAGATAACAAAACAAGATATATTAAGACCAAACTTTTACAGCCATACTGTGGCTCTAACTTGTCATGCTGGTCAATGGTTTAGCATGTAATGTGAGCTAAATCAGAATGTATAGATGCCAAATGCATAGAGAGCATGAATCCAAACAGAAGAATCACAATTTCCATAACTATTGGATTAATCTGGAGCAAAATGGAGACCTCTAAAAGAATGTATGAACATTGTTCAGTTACTGTAATCCTGCTAGTTTTCTTTACAGACCTTGATTCAAAGTGTGTGTTAAACATCACAATATTGTTCATTTCTCTTCTTTCTGGATGAAATTTCATCTGATTCTGAATAAGCACGCTTTACGTTTGCCCCTTTATCTAGAGATAAATGGGATAAAACACTTTGTACACTAAGTGCTATGAAACAAAGAGATGATGCTATAACTGAGGAACGTATGATTATGGATAAAGCACAAATGCCAGACCTCACAACTGAAACAAGGGAAGGGTTGATAATGACAACACAACATAAGCTCAAAAACAACAGTTTTGACATCAGTTTTGTAATCTTTGCCCACACAAGTGGAGCAATTTGTTCTTCCTGAAATTAGCTGTTTTGTGTGAAATCTTAGTTATAACGCTATATAAGCACTATTGGTTTTCTGTATGCAGGTTACAAATGCATCACATCAATGAATCCTATAGCAATTGTACCTACCACATCTGTTATCTATGTGCCTTTGACCAAGGCCACAGGGCTCCTGTGTATCAAGTACCCTGGGAGATTTTCTGGCCACATCATGATCCACACCAGAAAGGCGAATATGGAATTGCTCTTTGTTGATTACCTTCCGCAAGGTTCTGATTGCTTTACGCAGCCTCTTCTCAGTCCTTTTACGTGCACAGCTCAAATTGCATGTGTCTAGAAAGGTATAGGTGGTGGTGATCAGGAGCAGAAAGCACTAATAAATAATAACATTGGGTCCAAAAGAGTAGTAAGTGCAGTAACTGAGAATGCATGGCACATTAACTATGACAGTAAATATTATTCTGAGTTACAGTAATTTTCAAGGACCCTGAAAAGATATTAAATATAGAAAACATTTAGCCACATTTGGAGAAAGGGATGAAAGTTTCAAAACAGGAGATACTTTTGTTTGTTTTGCATGAAGATGTAAGTGAAAGATAGAGAAGTTAATGATCAAACTGCAATAAGCTCTCTCAGAAACAAAACTTTTCATTTGTATTGTGTGTTCTTTTCCAACCAACCTGTCACCTCTTTTTGGTTTGTTTCAAGCTCAAAGTCTGCAGATATAAACATTTCTCTAGCTGCCTTCAATTTGCCTTGATCGCCAAGAGTTTTCTTGCCAGAACTGCATGTCAGGTTTACATAGCAGAAGTTCTCTATTATTGAAATATGTTTCTCTGTGTGAACAAAATAAAAAGAAACAAGAACTTGGCCATCTATGTTGTTGGGCATTTGCTTAAGCTTGATAAATGTTTCTGAGAAAATGCTTTCAGGGCTGTATGATTAATTCCAGATGCTAACAAACTACAAGCAATTGCCCTGGCACAATCTGGTATGTGGGAATAGTTTCAATTATAGCTTCACAGAGGTTCCAAGGAAGGACCACTGCCAAGTGTGTACAATACAAAATTTAGTGCTGGGTGGGGGCTTAGCGCTGCTAAAATTAGTTTATTTCAAATTAGTTCCATTTCTTTTTACTCATTTGAGCTTGCTATGACGAAGCAGGTCTTCCCCAGCTTGGTGCTCTCCACTTCTGTGTGATTACAATTCCTGTTATTCATTGCCAATTTGGCCATTGCATATACCAGATGGGGATTATAGGAACTGAAGACCAACATGTCTGGAGGATGCAAGGTCAGGTAGGGCTAGTCTAAATGCTCAACAGTTCAGTTCTCTATGGACTGCCAGAACTTCAATCATTCTCTACATGGCTGCAAGTCTGAGAATTCATTCTCACATTTATTTTGCACCAGGAATGTCCATATGAATGTATCCAGGTGGTTCTATTTATGTCCTACAAGGTTGTGCTGCGTGTGATTTTAGGAATGGGGGGGGGGTTTGTTCAGTATACATTCTGATACAAATTTGTCAAGTTCGCACTTATTGAATTAATATGTGAATTAGAACGGGATTGCTCTTTGTGATTCACAGTTCCCTGGATTCTGCAAAAATGTCCTTTACATTTTTAAAAAAATAGGTAAAAATATCTATATTGGGAGAAAGGCACACAAAAATCTTTATAATGGGAACATAAATATACAACCTTCCCAAAAATGTCTTGTAAAAGAAATGTGTGCATTAGGAAAAAAGTAAAAAAAATGTACTGTACATGTTAGGATAAAAGGTGTATAAAAATCTTCATGAATTCTTAAATGGGGGGTTCTTTGTTTTATTTGCAAGGTAGAATGTGGGAGGAATTGCAAACTCATGCAGAAGCAAAATGGAATAAACTGAAGTCTGGAAAAATGAGAAACGCCACACCAAATTGCTTCCAAAATGAAATAACACGAAGTTAAACCACAATTAAAGCAGAGAAAACCGGCAGCTTTTTACTTTCGGGATGTTCCGAAAGTAAAAAGCTGCCGGTTTTCTCTGTTTTAACTGTGATTTAACTTCATGTTATTTCATGTTACCTGCGACATCATGTGATAAACTTTGGGCATTTCTGGGGGGTTTTCATGTTAAATCCCGTTTAAATCCCGTTTGCCCATGGGATCTCACTAATGTGATAAACTCATAAGAGATATTCAACACATAGCTCAGAAATACTAAAGAGTCACAAGAGTCTAAAAAGTTATTCTAGTGGCCTACACAGTAATGCATAATGAATAATTAGAGGTCCTGTAACCATGATCTAAAAGTGCAAATGGCTTCTGGAAGAGCAGCAAACCACAATTCAAAAAGGATGTTGACAAACTGGAGCATGTCCAGAGAAGAGCGACCAAAGTGGTGAAGGATCTGGAAACCATGTCTTATGAAGAAAGACTTAGGGAGCTGGTTATGTTTACCCTGGAAAAGAGATAGTTAAGGGGTGATATGATAGCCCTGTTTAAGTATCTGAAGGGGTGTCGCATTGAGGATGGAGCAAGCTTGTTTTCTCCTGCTCCAGAGACTAGAACATGGAACAATGTATGCAAAGTACAGAAAAGAGATTCCATCTCAACATTAGGAGGAACTTTTTGACAGTAAGAGCTGTTCTACAGTGGGACACAGTCCCTCGGAGTGTGGAGTCTCTTTCCTTGGAGGTCTTTAAACAGAGGCTGGATGGCCATCTGTCAGGGATGCTTTCGATTGTGATTTCCTGCATGGCAGGGGGTTAGATTGGGTGGCCCTTGTGGTCTCTTCCAACTCTACCATATGACTTCTTTTGTTCCACTAGCTAGCTTCTCCTAGGGAACAACACCCATTTTTTCCTATCTGCTTCTTTAATACAACCAAACACCTAATTATGCTAGACAGTGCAGCCTTGACTCCTCTGTGTCATTCCTTAATGAAGACAGCTTAGCTCTGATTCTGCTGGGGTAATGAAAACCTTTAGACTATTGAACTACAGAAATAATAACCTTACGTCTCTGGACACTTCCAAAATATCACCACTACTCCATGGTACATGTTGACATGCAAACCATTTCATGCTATTCCAGGATGGACTTTGGCTCCTTGTCTCAGTGGCTTTCTCTCAGTCCCACCACCATCACAGGCTCACTTGGTGAGGCCACAAAACAAAGCCTTCTCAGTGGCTGCTCCCACCCTCAAGAATCCCCTTCCATGGGAGGTCAGCCTGCCCCCCTCCCTGTTTTCCTCTTGCCAGCAATCAAAGACATTTTGTTTAAGCATGTTTTTAATGATTATATAGGGAAGGGTTTTTTTAAATCTGGATTTGTGTTTTAACTTTTGTATGGCTTTTAAATTATTTTACAGTCTTTGATGTGTGTTTTAAATGTTTTGTGAGCATTATTCTGGAAGCCACCATAGGTCCCACTCTGGGAGAAAGGTGACATATACATGAAGTAAGTAAATAAATAAATAAATAAATAAAAATAGATTATGGTGGGTATGACTCTGAAAATAGAAGAAAAAGACATAGAACTCGCCTGTGACTCTGCAGACAGAGGGAAGAATGGTAAAGGAGCAGAATAATTTTGTTTGGACCAGTCATGTGTCTGTTGTATATGATCAAGATTGAAGAGTAGCAAAGTCACCAATTTAAAAGCTGTAGATCATACCGTTGACGGACTTTGTTATCTAGAGCATTAACCTGTTTTGATTACATATATGTATTCATACCTGGTATTATGTGTTGAACAGCATCTTGAAACATCATATTCTTTTTAAAGTTACATTTGCCTTCATTAAATTTAAAGGTTACACTTGTCCTGATGGTAGAGAGATCTTCAGAAAGAAACAGTAAAATAGTTACTTCCAAATGCAAGAAGCATTTTTTACTAAAAAGCAAGCAAGTAACTTAGATGAGTTTCAAACAAGGGGTCATCAACACTTAAATGAATTAGTATTTTTTTTTTTTTTGTTCAGACACTGACCCTAAGATGTAGGGAGTGAAAGCAAAGGTAGAGAGCAAGACAAAATCAAAAATCAATTCACATTGTGAAGTCGAAGGCTTTCATGGCCGGCATCCATAGTTTTTGTGGGTTTTTCGGACTATGTGACCATGCTCTAGAAGAGTTTCTTCATGACATTTCGCCAGCATCTGTGGATAGCATTTTCTTTTTCTTCTAGAACATGGCCACATAGCCCGAAAAACCCACAAAAAATATCAATTCACATTCTTCATTGATGTCATATGAACTATATCTGGAACAGGTGTGTAACTGGTAAACTGCACAGTGGGTCTTTGGTATCCGCTGGGGTTTGGTTCCGGGATTCCCCACCAAAATGTGTGGATGATGTATACAATGGCACAGTAAAATGGTGTTCCATATATAAAATGGCAAAATCAAAGTTTGCTTTTGGAATTCCTTTTTTTTAAAAAAAAAATATTTTCAAGCCATGGATGGTTGAATCCGTGGGTAAAAAAAATAATGGATATGGAGGGCCAACTGTATAATAATGCCTCTCACATACTTAAACTGCTGAATGTGTAATGTATGCCATAATTCATTCTGTTCTAGAAGGAGCTGCTTCACATAGAGACTAGAACAGTGGAATAAACCTAAACAACACCTCACTATAAGAGATCTCCCTCAACTCTGCTGTCCTGAGAACATTTAACAGGGACTACCAGCCCAAAGACAGATATTTTGTCCAGAACTATAACTTTTGACAGACAATATATTTCAATGAACAAGATTTCTTTAACATTCTGATAGCCAGACAACACACCTCCCCCAGCTTTTAAACCAACAAGGAAACATATTCATCAGATAATTACCTAAAATAGCAGACTCATTTGAATTTTGTTTTTTCTTCTTAGAAGGGCTGCCACATTTTAAAGTGTAGGAACCTTCCAGGCCTAAGAGACAGATGATAAAGCTATACAATAAAACAGAAATACACGCTAAAGCCCTGGTGAAATATACTCTTGGAAACACTTTAATGTCTGAAGTATTTAGTGCCTCAAGGCTACAAACATTGTAACTTTGGTTGCCTACACTAGTTGACTGGCGGTTGTTGGCTTCACTAGCAATTTGGATATTGTCAACTCTGGAACCCCTTTTTTAAAAACAGTTATAGTCTTCCATTAGATGGTGGCAATAAAAGACTATTCTGGTATTGCATATGATCCAAAGTAGCTATAAAGCTCTTAATATATGTGGCTATTAAGAAGGAAGTAATAATCATATTTATTCTTCCCAAAAGAATATGTACTCATAATCATTATCTCAGTTATGTCTAGAGCTCATCTCATTTTGCTACTTACCCTTACCCCACTGCCATGCACTTCTGTTGGGTTTTTTGGGGGGAAGGGGGTTCCTGCTGACATTGGTGACAGTTTTTTTTTCAAAGCCTTGGTCAATAGATAGAACAGAGAGATGGCAGTGGCTTTTGTGACTCAATTCCAAGTGTCCTCTCCCATCAAAGTACAGCTTCTACAGCTGAATAGTTACCCATGGACACAGATGTGATGAACATAAGAGGATGACTGGATTGACAATGGAAGAAAATTCATGACAAGTGTGACAACTCACAGACCAGACTGTTGTCACTGTGTGCCTTCATGTCATTTTCTATTTATGACAACCCTAAGGCTGTGACAACCCTAAGGCAAGCCTATCACAGGCTTTTCTTGGCAAGATTAGGTTCAGAGGGGTTTTTCCCTCACCTTGCCAGTGGGTTTCCATGTCCAAGCAGGGATTCAAACCCTGTTCTCTAGAGTCGCAGTCCAACACTCAAACCATTACACCATGTTGGGTCTCCAGTTATTCTATTATGTGCAACAGCATCCCTGCACTTGGTGTCACCTGAAGTGGGGCTTCCAGAAGTGAGGCTTCCAGGAGCTTCATACGCTTCCTCCACTCATGCTTTCCCATCCTTTTCCTGATGAGGAAAAGGACAGGAAGGTGGGGGGACCGCATGGGGGGGAAGGCCCAAGCAGCTATCATCCTTCTTCTGAGGTGTCACCTGGTGCAAGTAGCACCATTGCACAGACACACCAGTGATGCAACTCATTATATGGTTGTGAATTCTGATTTTTCTATATCCACTGTGTGTATCCACTGTATGTATCCACTTCTAAATGTCACCAAACAAAAGATGCTTCCACAAGCAACAGCCATTACTTCACAGCTAGAGATGTAAATTTTCTAGAAATTTTGAGTTGTTGAAGATGTTTTTGTGGGGAAATGGAAATTTTGGAAAATATTAAATATGTGTAATATGTATTTACTTGCATAATTAATAAAATAATAAAATAAAATCTTTATTTATATCCCGCCCTTCCAAAAAGATCAGGGCGGCTTACAATAATGCAACAAGTGCAATTAAATACAGAATTAAAAACATATAACAATCAATACAATACATAGTCTAAAAACAATAAAAGCCCCGTTAGCCCATCCTCATGGCCACGGAAGAGGAGGGAGGCCCACAGGATATTTAATCGGGGAATGCCTGCTTGAATAGGAAGGTTTTGAGGTCCTTCCTAAATTGGGCCAGGGTGGTAGATGAGCGGAGCTCTGTGGGCAGCGTGTTCCAAAGGGCTGGGGCAGCTGTGGAAAAGGCCCTTCTTGAGGTAGAAGCTAGCCTGGCCCCAGGCACCTTCAGCAATTGCTGCCCAGATGTTCTGAGGGTGCGAGGCGGATTGTACGGGGAGAGGCGGTCTTTTAGGTACCCTGGTTTAATAAGAATGACATTCCTGGTTTAATAAGAATGGTAATTCAAAATTATCTAGTTGGATGGCCAAGATTATTCCATGCCAAGTTGCTTGAGTGTGCTGTGATGACCCAACTCCAGGTTTTCCTGGATGAAACTAATTATCCAGGCCCCTTTCATGTTGGTTTTCAACCTAGTTTGTGGACAGAAATTGCCTCAGTAGCTTGATATATAATGTAAGGAGAGAATGTAAGCTCACTGAGTTCCCAAACTCTCTTAGCACTGTTGAGTACCATCAATCACAGTATTCTTCTGACACCTACCCAGCATACTTTTCATAAGAACCCATGGAAGCTATGGAAACTCTAGATAAGCATCTGATGACAATAACGGACAAGATATGGAAGAACTAAAACCTTATTCATCAAGTAGTACTCTTTTGTAAAGACCTAGCTCAACTAAGGGAAAGTATATAACTGGCACTGGGGCTGAATTTCCCTTGAGGGAAATGTGAAGGTACTCCTATCTAGTTCTGCTTTTGAGTGTCCAAACAGAGCAGTAGCTACGAATGCTCTTCATCAGATACTTACTGGCATATCCCTTTCTGGAGAAGAAAGATTGGACAAAGATTATTCATATTTGCCTAGCCTCTAGAGTGGATTAGAAAATGCCTGCTATGTGCCATCAAGCCCCAAGCTCAGAAAGTAATTTTAGGTGTCTTCAATATTCCTCAATTAGGAAGTGAGCTTTAAAAGCCATGTAATCTTTTTCTACCTCCAATTAAAGTCCCAACCACAGACGAATTACCAGCCCCCTCCATCTCTACCATCCTCCTGCCATCAAAAGTTCTCTCAACTAGTTTCTCCGCTGCCGCCCCGCATTTCAACCACACAGTCTTCCTGTCCCTTTTTTTCTCTTTAATTAGTGGCTGCAAGGATAGAGAACAGGCAGGAGAAATTGGAGGAGACTTTCTTTCTCTCTGTTACCCTAATACATGGGAGAACAGCATGGCAGAGCATAGGAAACTGAAGGAGATGAAGTGCTCCAAAGGGTTTCTGAACTGATCGGATATTATACCAGTTGACCTACAGTGTTCAGGATAGATAGCAATGTGGGAGGCATACTAGAAGCGCAAAGCAGACACTCCAAATTGACTATTTCAGCTAGTATTTCACTCAAATTCCAAGTGAAGCTAAAACCAATAATTTTCTGTTAAACAGTTGGCAGAGGAGGCTATTGCTCAATTACCAGACAATTCATAATCCCTAATAACTGTGTTGACTGGCAATTGGCTCATGTAAGAGAAACAGATTTCTATTATCACCATTGCCATCTCAGTTTTTTTAAAAAAAAAAAATCTATAAAGTGCAACCATAGTTGACTTCAATACCAGCTAAGCATCTATATTCTAGTCAGTTATCCTCCCACTTCGCCATATAAACAGTTTATGAACATATTATACTTTCTATATTTTATAAATCAGGTTATATATAGGAGCGCTGTGCTGCATACCAAAGAATGCTTACAAGGAAATCCAGGCACAAATTTGTGAAAGATATAAATACTACTGCATGTGAATATATACACATTTGAATTTAATTTAATGCCTGTTATTTCTAAGACTTTCCAAGAGTTGCAGTTTTTGTATCCTGCAGCTCTTGTTCTTTATAACTTACCAGAGTTCTGTAAGTTCTGTATAACTTACCAGAGAGTAAATGGGCCTTGGAGGAGCAGATTAAAAAGCACCTATCACTTCCACTGGTCTTAATGCAGTGTAGAGATACTTTGGGTAAAATGACATCAGGCAAAGATCTTTCTATTGGGCAAAACACAGAGACTCACAGGACAAGAACACTAATTGCTGTCATGGTGCCACAATACAAACATGAAGCTACACACTGTTACATAAACAGTTGTCAGTCTGTGTTCAGGTTATTAATATGGAGAAGAAAAGCATAAATAACACATTTTATTTCTCTTTTCTGTAAACCATGAAATATATCTTTTCATAGAGACAACCACAATAGGAAAAGCAGCCCAGATTAAAAGCACAAGAAAGAAAGCATCAAAGATTAGAAAGTATCTCCTGTTTTTGTTTTTGTATTAATCAGCTTGAACATTAACCATATTGGCCAATTAGAAGCAACAAAGTACTGCAGGCTGGAGACACAGAATAGCTTTTTTGGAGAACTGAATACAGGTGAAAGATGGATTACTGTAGTTCATGCTAGATTTACTTTTTTCACTTGGGCTGCATCTACATTACAGAATTCATACAGTTTGATACTGCTCAAAGCTATAGAATTCTAGGATCTGTAGTAGTGTGAGATATTTAGCTTTTTCTGTCAGAAAGCTCTGGTGCATCAAGAAACTACAAATCATAGGACTCCATAGGATGGAGACATGACAGCTAAAGATATGTCAAACCGCACTAATTTTGCAATGTGGCAGCAGCTCTTGCTCTGATAAACAGGTACTAAAGATATTATAGTAAGAATCAGTGCCTTTAAGAAGATGTACCCCCTTTGACCTTTCCACATTTTTGTGTTATAACCTGGAATTTAATTGGCATTGTTACTACTTGATGTACACAAAATACTCAACACTGTAAAGGTGCAAAATATTTTGTCTGTGGCACAAAAGTGAAGTAAACAAAAATAAACTCACACTTTTATTGTGTCATCTCCACAGTGTTGAATATCATGTGTATACCAAGTGCTAACATTGTCTATTAAAGCCATTTCAATTACCAGTTGTTATCATAACAAAATATGGAAAAGTCAAAGGAGGTATTTGTATGGTTTTGCGAAGCATTTTGAAATAAAAATTGATGCACACAATGGGAAGTGCACCTTCTGTCAAATTGTTTTCAGTTCTCTCTAAAAATATTGTCTGTCTTCAGTCATAGTGAGAGGGAATGCTAATGTGTGCTGATCTGTTCAATGGATTGATGCCGTCAGAATTCCCACAAACGAATAGCCCTTAAGCAAACCAAAGTCTCCAAAAAATGAATGGAACTCTGAATCTTACCAACACAGTCCTTTTTGTTCCAGTGTAATTTGTGGCCAGAATTACAATGGCACTGATAATTCCCTAGTGTGTTTATGCATGTATGCTGGCACCCTCCATTGTTGATACTACACTCATTGATATCTAAAGAAAAAAAATAGATAAGAAAACATTTTTAGAACAAAATTGGCATCCTTGTACTCTGTCCAGCATAAAACTTTACAACAATAACTACTGCTGAATACGTAATATACATAGAGCTACACAAGCTGGGGTCTAAATACCCTAAAGACACCAGATCCTGTCTCATCTTGGAAGCTAAACAGTATCAGCCCTGGTTAGTACTTGGATGGGAGACTGCCAATTACCAGGTGCTGTAGGCTATACTTCAGAGGAAGTAACTAGCAAACCACTTCTCAGGACACCTTGTCCAAGAAAACTATATGGTTCATTGGATCACCGTAAGTCAACAGACAACTTAAAGGTACATATAAACACACACATATGCTGATTATATTAAGTAGGAATGCTTTTGGAAGTTTGATAACAGTTGCTACAAGCTTTATTAAAAAAACTTTCTTAAAAGACTCACAGGGTCAAAAGAGTTCTGAGCAGAATAAGTAAGCTTTAGCTATGGAGCCTAGGCACACTAAACCTATATGCCAAGATTTAACCCAACATTACCCAAAAGAACTGTCACTGATTTCAAGCCAAGAATATAAGATGCTGCATGCAAACGTTCACCCTGAAGATTTGGGTTTCTTGTCCCTTTCCCCCATTCCAAGTGAACACACACTGTGATTAGATCCTTATCTTGAAATCCATATAATGTTTTGTTTGCATTTAGACAATACAGTGGTACCCCGGGATACGAAATCACCGCGTTACGAAATTTCCGGGATACGAAAAAAATAAATAGGAAAAAACTGTTTCGGGTTACGTTTTTTTTTCTGGCTACAAAAGAAATTTGGGTGGTTTCGGCGCTTTTTCGCACGAAATCGCGGCTTTCAGCGCTAGCGGCTATGGCTTTTTCGGCTAGCGAAATCTTTCGGGTTACGAACGGCGCCGCGGAACGAATTACATTCGTAACCCGGGGTACCACTGTATATGCATAACCACCACTCTCTTTTTCATACCATTCTTGGCTGCCTGTTCCATGTTCCATTTACTAGTATATTGAAGTCCTCAGAACAGCAAATACAGATCAGAGGCTGTATATTTTTGAATGACAACAGGCAGACTTACAACATATGGGGTAGACCAGTGTTTTTGTTTTGTTTTTTTACAATTACAAGAGATAAATCTACTAAATAGCAAACTTAGTTTATGGGGAAAAAACTTCTGAACTAGGATCTGGCTTTGAAGGTAAGTACTATGTACCGTATCAAGTACAAGAAGTAAGCATTTTGGAGGCAGCCATTCTGCAAAATCCAGTTGTTAATACCTAAGTGTGGAATGCAATGGTTTGTTTTAACAGTCACAGCTCCTTTCCAATAAGAGTCAGATAGGAAAATTGCTTAAGCAGAAATTTAGCATGTACAGAGTCAAATTCCACTTGAAGCTGACCGAAAAGGAGAAAGACCAACATCTGGAATAACTGCAGCACTGGGTTTAATACCAAGATTTCCTCCCAATGTCAATATCAAGGAAGTAACACTCCAACAAGCACACTAGTAATAACTTTATATATACTGACCTCCACAATGTGTGAAGCCAAAGAGTGTGTATCCTTTCTTGCAAGTACACTCAAAAGTGCCTGGATGATTGATGCACATATGGTCACATGTCCTTTCGAAGGCACATTCATCAATGTCTGTAGTATGAAAGGAATATTTTATTATTTCACTTCATGCAAAGAAGACATTTATGATCTAGGAAAACTGGATAAAAAGAAAAGCTAAACTAGCCTTTTAAAAAAGATACCGGAATTGTTAAACAAAGCAGTGGTTAGCATGGCAAAGACTGCATTCCAAAGGACTGACCTGCTCTTCTCCCAATGAATTATTATGCTTTCTTTAGTCTACTGAGAACAAATAATAAAGTCCACTCAATATGAATAGCAAGAATGCTAAATTATTTTTATTTAGTATTTGTTATTGACCAAACATTTAACTCACATTTTTATTTCAATGGTATATGCTCAGTCCTATCCCAAGGCTACTTACTATGCTAAATGCCATTTACTGGTTAGAAATAGAGAGTTCTTTGCCTCTTTGGCAGAAGAAGGATAATCGGCTGGTGATCAGTTTTAATTTCTGAACATCTCAGTTCATGGCATGCTCCTTCATAGCAGTCCAGTAAATGGACTGAGGCACTTGCGACACACACTAACAAACATGACTTTTGATTATTATCACCCTGCCAGATAGCATCATTACCTTGCAAATTCTTTTTAATCTGCTGAGGTCACTTTGGTAATTAAAATACAATCCAAAAATAGTTACATTTTCTTACTGAAATAAAAGTGAATTAAGAAACTTTGTAACAAGATCCTAAACCTATTACATGAAACATTTCCCACAGAAATCCCAGAATCTTTTTTGAATTATATAAAGATCTCAGTTACTAGGTGTACACAAAAAAGAAAAGAAAAATGCTTCCAATTACTTCAAATGACTTTAAAAAATAATGTCGTAGACTGATAGAGTCTACAGATGAATACTTACTAGTAATAAAGAACTTTACAAAAGAAAATAAGTTCAACGCAAGAACATTATTTCTGGAATACATTAGCAACTCATTATTGTCCACATTTCCAAACCATTCAAAACTTATTTAATTTTTATTGCTTCCCAGTGCACCTACCTTGACATAATTTTTCATCAGTTAATAATTTAAAGCCCTTTCTGCAACTGCAATCAAAACTACCAATTGTGTTTCTACAAAAGTGATCACATCCACCATTATTGGCCTGGCATTCATCAATATCTGTAACAAAAAAGGTGGGGGAACAAGTAAGAAAGAGTTTTGATTTTCTTTTCTTGTCAGATTCCAAACATGTGGCTTAAACTCCTAGGCTACCATCAATATTCGTGTACTGTGCATTAAACGTTCAAAAAAAATTGGAACCACCAATCAAATAACATTTCTCTATGTCTCGGACTGAAGCAGTGACTACGGATGGCATCTCTCCTCTGAATGCCTGTCTTGGGGCAGTAATGGACTGGATGAGGGAAAACCGAATCAAGCTGAATCCAGGTAAGACGGAGGTACTCGCTATAGGAACCCCGAATCCAGGAATGGAGTTGTGTCAGCCAGTTCTGGATGGGGTCACACTTCCCCAGAAGGATTCTGTTCGCAGCTTGGGGGTGCTCCTTGACTCGTCGCTCCAACTGACAGCTCAGGTGGATGCGACAGTCAAGAGCGCCTGCTATCAGCTCTGTCTGATACGCCAACTGAGCCCCTTCCTGGAGCCGAGGGACCTGGAAACAGTAGTACATGCACTGGTAACCTCTCGATTGGACTTCTGTAATGCGCTCTACTTGGGGCTACCCTTGTGCCAAGTTCGGAAACTTCAGTTGGTACAAAATATGGCAGCCAGATTGATCACAGGAGCTTCTAGGAATGACCATATAACACCGGTCTTGAAGTCCCTGCACTGGCTGCCTATTAGTTTCCGGGCAAAGTACAAGGTGTTGGTGATCACCTTTAAAGCCCTACATGGCTTGGGCCCAGTGTACTTGAGGGAACGCTTTCTTCCCTATTGTCCGTCCCGCACACTAAGGTCCTCTGGAAGAAATCTACTACAGCCAAAAAAATCTAGATTAACATCAGTTTCCCAGAGGGCCTTCTCTACTACTGCTCCTAAACTACGGAACGACCTGCCGGAGGAGATCCGTCACATTTCCACTCTGGTAGCTTTTAAGAAAGCATTCAAGACGGATCTCTTCCGGCAGGCCTTTCCAACTTAGTTACCCTCCCCAGATATAGAGATATTGTCCCCTCATTTGTCTATTCTTCCCCGCCTATGTTTCTGCCTTTTTAAATGCTTTTAATGCTTTTAATGTTTTTTTATACTATTATTGTTTAATTCTGTTTTAGTACTGGGTATGGGGGGCAGTAGGTTTATGGTTTGATTTTTAACTTCATTGTAATTGATGTATTTTATTGTTGTAACCCGCCCGGATTCTTTGTGACTGGGCGGGCTATAAATAAATCTATTATTATTATTATTATTATTATTATTATTATTATTAAAAATATTCTAGCAAAAACTAATTTTAAAAGTATGCAGTGCAGGGCTGAAGTCAGTTCTCCACTGATTAAAATAGTAATTCCTAACAGAGTGTTTGGGCACATCATAACACTAGGGCCGTGTCTGCACAAGCCAAATAAACTGTCCTCCCCACCATCCTCTTGGTAGGTACTCTGCACCACGGCCCAAAGTCTGGTTCTGGCATGTACAGTCTGGACAATGTCCTGTCAGTTCAGCACCAAAGCCAGGATATACCCCCCCCACATAATGGATTTAAAAAATATACCCTTTGCCCTGGATCTTCCTGAATCTATTACATGGAAGATCTGGACTCTTGTGTTCCAGTGATGTCCCACTGTGCTGCCCAGTGCTGCTGCCACTGACAAAAGTGGCTCACTCTGAGGTCAGAACAAGGTGCCCAGCCATACGATTGAAGCTGGACCCCTCATTCTCATCTTAAAAGCGAGTGACTCTCACCAGCACCAGATTGCACAGTGGGAAACACATGCAAACAGCTGCCTAGCATTGGAATGGAGGGCCCCAGGTGGTGGGAGGAGATTGGGACAGGCCCAGGGCTGCTCCCAGAGTATTCTAGTCAGTGCAGACACCAAGGCAAACAAGTTTCTTTTTTAAAAAAAAAACTTCTACGAGGGCACTCCCATCTGATCGTACTGCTGAAGAAACCATCCAGTGTCCTCATGTAATTGAAAGGTGGGAGATTTCTTAAACTACACACAACTGGAGCAAATTGTTTTATACTATATGTACCATTGGCATATTATTTAAATATTATTTTGCTACCATATATACTCAGCTATAAGTTGACCTCATGTATAGGTCGAGGGCAAGTTTTGGGGCCAAAATTATGGATTTTGACATGACCTGTGGATAGGTCGAGTGTAAAACTTGGAGGCTCCTTCAGTGTGTATATGCAAGCGGCAAGAGGGAACCAGCAATCAATACGAAGCTTCATTGTTTCAGCCTTCACTCCCAAGATAACTAAGGGTGTGGGCAGGAGAGGGATGGTTAAACAAACAGCAATCAATCAATCAATCAATCACCAAGGACTCTATCTGCTTGGCTCAAGACAGAAAGAAACTGCATGGAGAAATCTGAAAGAGCTGCTATCACATTACCATACTGACCTGTAAATAAGTTGACCTAGGATTTGAGGGTCAATTTTTGGGCATACATTTTTAGACTTATAGAGGAGTATATACAGTAATTAAGTTGCCATTTGTGTGCTCTATGGCTTTCAAAACAAACACTGCAACATGGAATAAAAAAGCATGCAGAAAAATGAAAATGGGAGTTGGCTGATCTAAAATTCTGAGGCATGTTTACTATGTGTTTTAGACCTGTTTAGCTCCCTGAATGATCAAGTGGACCCTCATTTTTCTTGCTGTATGTAAAGTGCTCCTTTCAATAGCCCTGGACTGAAAGATGGTATTTGCACAGACTGACAAAACTGTATAAGCCCCGTTTCATGTGAACTGAGAGACTCCTCACAGCACAATACCATCTGCAAGTTAACAAGAGAGTGAATGCAAAAAGCAAACCTGAGTTTAAGTACTCATTCTAAACCATCTGAAATTAGAGACCATTAGAATGGCCACTGATGAATCTCATAGTTGAGTTTTGGTGAATCTGAGCTGAGCTTTCCATTTCAGATTTTCTTTTCTCAGTGTCTTATAACAGTGATGTGCAATTATAGCCCTACACATACTGTTGGCCTGTACAGACTGCTTGAATCCCAGAAGCATAGCTAATGGTGAGGAATTATGTAGCTTGCAACCAAAAAAAATCCTTGCTTTTTCTTTGTCTTTGTTTTTTCAAGGTGCTTTTAGGAATCACTTGCAGATATTACTGAATGCACAATAATCGATACTCTACCTTTGCATGTCTTCCCATCAAACTGAAGTGTAAATCCAACAGGGCAGCTGCAGTGAACACCTGTTGAAGTGTCTTTACAAGTGCGATCACAGCCACCATTATTGACTGCACACGTTTCTGAAAAAAGGAAGTAGCATTTAGCATTTGGAAAAGAAAAAAACTAAAAGAGAATTTTACACTATTTGGGGTATTTGTTCTTACCCAAACAAATTACTTCCATTCCAATGTCAGTTTTAAATTAAATGACATCTCTGTTACCATGAAGACAGCTTCAAAGGTTTCTTTTCAGCGGAATATGTGACAACCATGTAGTATGGGCAAATCACTACCCCCATCAATTGTCTGTATCCTATTAACTCATAAGAAAACTAGGATTTCCATTAGGGGGAATACAGTGAATGGTTACAATAATGCAAAAGAATCACATTATTGCCATTAAGCCAAATAATTTTTAGCATATTGAAGACCGAGCACTCTTTAATTAGAAAAAGATTTTTGAAAGTCTTTGAATCAAAAGGCAGACCCCTGTTTGTATCACAGAACAGCTGTGGTATGCTTTAAATTACTGTACATCAGCAGCAAGTAGCTTCTAGATCTTACATCCCTGTCCAGGCACTCCCTCAACCCACACTCCACACCCTATTTGTTACAGCTGCCACTGCTGAAAAATAAATAGTTTTCCCCCTTTAAAACAATGGGCACATTCTGTGTGCTATATTTACAAGAAAAAATATACTTTAAGAGGCTCCCAGAAAAATGATTCCACTTGTAAAATGGTGTGTGGGAAGCATGAACCTTGTTTTGAAGGAAAATCACAATTTTGCTGCTGCTTCTGAAGTAGAAAATTCAAGAGCATAGTTGCCAGGGACCTACGGAGACCACAGAAACAGCTTCATGATTCATGTGGCTCACAGGCTGCAAATTACCAATCTCTACAGTAAAAGTACATCAATTTCAAGCTTCTTCACAGAATGGCAACTGTGCCTACTGTATGTTACTTGCTTTTTCCCCCTCTAAGGACCTGTCTGCACAGGGTTTTGTACCATGCAAACAGGTGGAGGAAGATGGAAAACCAACAGTTCAGTTGAAAATCTTTAAAGAGAATGTCTATTAGTACCAAGGGCTGAGTGACCTAAATCACATGATTAGTTCGAATGAGAGAGAGAGAGAGAGAGAGAGAGAGGAGAGTTTGCATGTAAGAAATCCCTATCTATCTCAAGAGCGAGAAAGAGAATGCAAAAATTTTCCAACAGCATTTGGATGCCTCTGTAACATATAACAAAAGGAGAGAGTATGACACATGGTTCCCACAGGCGCCATTCAAGAGACTACTATTCAATGTAGCCAAAAACATTTATGTAAAAATTTAAGTGGGAGGATGTTTACAGTAGCTGAAAGTAATAATGGGCAGTATCTAGTAATGAGCTTCCTAGGGTAAAACAATTGAATTCAGCAGAAATTGGAAAGGGCAGCCTATTCCCCACTTCAGCCCCTTCAAAAACTCTCCAGAGCCAGTCTTTGAGTGTACAAATAGTAGTAGGAGGAAAGGAAGGAGGAACCATCATGCTAGCATTTGGATTAGGTCAATGTAAGTGGCAACATTTACATTGACAAGTGGCAGATGATAGTTCACACAGCAAAGTCAGGAATGGCATCATCATCAGTAATAAGAACTGAACACTTTTTACCCATGAGCAGTCGCCGCTTCACCCTCTTATCTACATCAGCTCCTGCAGTGGCATTGTTTTCAGAGATATCAGTTGTAACTTCATCTCTTTCTTTAAAATTGAAAAGAAAAAGAAACATGAGAAACGGACCCACATGCAGTGCAAATACTCTTCTAGGCAACTGTATTATGGTATCAGAGAGAAAAACTGTCCATCAACTCACACAACTGATTGGCACCTCTGGCCTAAATCAAATTGCTAGCTCCAACTAGATCAGATTTGCTGAAGTAATGGCTACATCATAAGTGGAGATTTATGTAAATATTCTTGATTATTAGTATTATTATTAACTGAAGTGAATTTAGGCCAGGGACGGGCTGGGATTTAGGCCAGAGGGCTGAACTCCATTTTCAGCAGTTCTCTCTTCT
>NC_056522.1:277497632-277578056 GCF_019175285.1 Sceloporus undulatus
GGGCAACTAACAGGAAAATTCTCTACATGTCAGCTCTGAATTAACTCCAACTAAATTCAGTGGGTCTTTCTCCCAAGTAAGTAATCACAAGCTTGCAGCCTACTTTTTTTGTACTAGAAAGTCCAATTAAATTACAGTGCTGGACACAGATAGTTTTTAGGTGACACCAATCAATTAATACATGATAGCACAGATTAAGATCCTATTAAAATGCTATCAAGGTGAAAGGCTGTAGTGGTGACCTTTTATTGATGACAATGTCTTGTAGAATCTTAGAAGATCAACAAATGTATGGTGACATATTCTTGGTACAAGGGAAAGCCTATCATTAAATCTATTCATCTTTAAATGGCCAACAAGGCTCTTGGTTGGGTTTTCTCCACCAAATATTTTTTTCAATTAACATTGTCCTTGCAGAGGAACCCCCAAATTAACAATCAGCAATAGAAATGCCTGAATTCTACTTGCTCGCTTAGAGAAACCATTAAGTATATGTAAAATGTTGCATACAACTACAGTCCCTCTGGTTTCTGGCCAGTTCGAATCCAGGTCTGCATTCACAAGACACGCCTCCTTTTGGTGCTTCCTTGCAGATATGGGCACAGCCATGATCTTTATTCATACAGCTCAGACCTTCTGCAAGAATAGTAAAAGAGATGCATCAATGTTCTGTGTGCCTACAGCAGATCATGGTAGCTAGATATGAACCCTACAGTATTTCGATAAATAGAAGGTAGTCTTGAAACCATCTACTTTATTTGAACAAAAAGATCTCAGAATAAAATTTATATGGCAAAAGCTTAATATGCCACATCCCTGCTAAATCTGTTCTAAAAAAAATTAATCTGACACTTTTTAAGGAACACAAAATAGCAGAGATGAGAGTGTGACACAAAAGTATCTTCACAATTTTATTGCAAAATAAGCAGAATAAGTAGGGGGAGGAGGTAAACAGGCAGATAAACATACTAAAGCCTATTCATAGCAACAGCTAGACCACATTGCACCACATAGTACTATGAATGTTTTAAATACAGTTATCTTTCCTGTACATATATCATTAATAATCCAAAGAGGGAAACCAGCTGACAGAGCTAAGAATGTGAGTAAAGCAGTAGATCATCACTGTCACCCAGAACTGCAACTAGATTTTGAAGAGGAAACTGGGTATCCAGAAAGGCTTGCTCACACCCTTGACACCTGTGAACATGCCAAATACAAACTTTGTGTCCAAGCCTCAAATGATGAAAACAACTGAAATCCAGGTTTCAAATCAAGATGTTTTTTGTTGACCTTTTCTAACACTAAACTCTTGCCAATGTTTCATTGTTTCATTACTTGATGATATCTTTGCAAGGATAAAAGCAAGGCTAGTTTCCATCTCTCTCTCTCTCTCTGTGTGTGTGTGTGTGTGTAAGAGAGAGGGATGGGAGACTGAGTATCTGGGTGGATTTATTACAGCACTGTCTCCTTATGGGTTTGTATTTCCTATACAATCTTCTAACTACAGAAGTAGCTCCAAAGCTAGTGATATTTAAAATATGTACAAATATAAAACAGTACAAAAAATATAGTACTGATACATCATTCTCTTTGGGGCCATTTCACACTGTATATAGGAATATATTTCCAGGGTGGCCAAATATGTCAAAGTGATGCATGCCATCACACTTTAAAGGGAAATGCAAAAGTCAACAGGGCTCTGAAGGATTTGCCCCAAAGGCATGCATTTTGTCATCATGTTTTATGGCATTTGTGCAGCACATACACTACTCAATATACTAGAAACATGTCCACTATATGCCAAATTAGGAGTAATTAGACTGTGTGCTTTTTTCATGACCCTGGAATATAGAAGAGACTGGAATAGATTCAGAGGATGAGGAAACATGCAGTGGTACAAACAGATGAGGTACCAGCATCTGCAATGCTCTGGGGGAGGGAAGAATAAAAATCAGCATCCCCTGAGCCTTAATCCAGCACTGGGCCAGCACACCCTTATCAATGATGGGCTCCACAATCCATGGAGTTGATATGCCAGTGACAGCAGCATGCCTGGCAACAGGAGCTCTTGAAGAGCTGGAGGAGTATCAGACTCCAGGCCAGTGGCCTGTCCCTTTAAAGCTTTCTCATTTTGCAGGAAGGACTGGGAGCTTCAGGACTGGAGCATGAAAGCCTTCAGACTGGTCTCAGACCCTGTCAGAGCAAATCGCTCACTTGGAGCTCTCCTAAGTGCTGCAACATCTGGCCCTCCTGGCTGCCCCAAGTCCGTGCTTCCCAGCACACTTCACCCTCTTCAGAAATCAGCCACATGAAGTGCTACTCTAAGTTGTGGAAGCAACACATTACTCACTATCTTTTTGTTTTCCTTTTGACTAACAAGGCCCAAATTTGCATGTTTCAATGGAAGCAAGGTAAATGCTAGTATTTTTTCAGACTGAGTAACATTTACATTGTTGCTGTAGGAGTTGTTTTTAGATCATCCTACTTCATAAATGCTCAGGAAGGTTTTGTTTTGTTACCCTACAAACCTTATTGGGGGGGTTAGACTTTTCTCTTGAAGTTACAGTAACATATTACACATTACTCACAAGTAGCAAGTAACAATCACTCATAAAAACTGAGAAGTAAAGGATCAGTTTTTGAAAATATTATTTTAAACTCTGATCTAGCAAGGAAGCATGACATGTCCTTTTTATTTATTTTTGCTGCATTGTGAACTTTACTGATCCTAATTTTTTGCCTGAGACACAACGATCCAACAAAATGCTGCTGAAAGCTCTGCTTCAGCTGAATGTCTCAAATAGAACCCAAAAACCTTATCTGAAAGGGGAATACATTAGTTCACATTAAGGAACAAAACACAATCTTCAAGGTCACTTCGCTTTCCTGGAAGCAAAGAGAGGATTTTTTCACATACAAACCCATTTGCTGGTGAATTTCAACCTGTTGCTACATCAAAGCCCCACATATATTGTACACTACAGTAGCTATCATGGATTATAGGAAAAGTGTGAATCAGGTGAAATCTGGTTGGGTTTATAGGCAAGTGCTTGGATTTATCTGCAGATTTGCTCCTCACTAGATTTCACCCATATTTATTGATTTATTTATTTGCTACAGCTTTATTATTACTCCAAGAAAATAAACAGGAGTTGGCAATGCGTCTCTGAAGTTCTGTAACATTTTAATCAACCATGATCTCTTCTTAATGCCCTCCCCCTTTTTTTCCCCAGTAGACTTCCTTGAAGAAGGCAGCTTTCAGTAACAAAGGAATGGTTGCTATGTTGCTTTGATTATTCTGCTCTACTGGCTTCTTGATTCCTTTCCCACAGTGAGAAAACCAACAAGACAATGATGCCTCCAACCCACCAGAATACACAAAAGATGTGAAGAGCTCCAAAAGAAAACTTGCAATCACTATTATGCTGTCAGTCAGGCTTTTTGCAACACAGAACACCACAAATTAGCCTTATTAACTCTAGTGTTTTGTGGCATTTGGAAGCTTCAGCATGCCTTGTGATCTGTCTGTTAACTAAGAGGTGTTTAAAAAGCATTAAAGAGAATTAACAGTTCAGCTTCTGCTAACAGTGTATCTTCTTTGTGCACATCCAAAATCCAATGGAGACATCATTCATTCAGGTACATTGGCAAAGTTCACTGAACTCAGTCTTGAATTACTGAATTGGTACTTGCATAGTTCTGCTTATGAAGAAAATCTTGAACTGTTATCTGAAAACTATGGTTGGAAAAGAATGCATTCCAACAGATAACATTTAATAATATGTACATTTTGATTAGTTAAATGTACTTTGAAAAGCAGTTGCTTAAATATAAAGGCTGTCATTTATTATAATTTTTCATTATTCATGTCAATATAAAACAACAAATACAACAGAGATGAAATAAAATACTTAAAACTAATATTAGAACAAAACCTTAAATTTTTGAAAGACATATATCAGCACTTTGGATGACACACTGCTATCAGGAAGAAAAGAACCATCTGCTAATATATATTAAGTCCCTCTTACAAACTTGGTCTTTTGCATAATGATTTAAAAGTCATGTTTCAGCCAGCTAAACAGAAATATAAGAAACAAGACAGAACATGATAAAAGAGAGACAACAGGCAGTAAGAAGAGAATACTATGTTTGTCTGTAGCAGTTGAGCCAGGATAATGATTTTGCAAAAAACAAACAGTCATGCAATCATACAAGTGGCCTATTTAGACTCTTAGGAGTTCATTTAGCAAGAAGACGACACACAGTTTCTGCACTGAGAATATTCAGGCACTGGTGTTGGTATCACCGTAAGTAAGTGTTGCACAGTGTTGACAAGAGTTCAAGCTATGTCATTTTGAAGATCCTTGAGCAAAAGGTTATTAAAATACAAATATATAGGAAAACAGAAGTTCTAAATCAGCCTGGCACTTGACTATCATAATTCCTGGGACTTAAGCTCTCATCAATGTCTACACAGACAGAGGGAACAGATATTTTAAAATACACAATGGAAATGTCAAACTTTATTCTTTGGAAGATTAACATCCACCTAGTATAATTCAGCATAAACTGGGCAGCCATATCAAATCAAAAGATGTAATCCACAATTCACCTACTATAAGGGACATTGCTAGGCACTTAAAGATGGGAGGGTACAGATAAATAAAATAGATACTGGATAACATTTGCATGCACTAATATGCTTATATATGAAAACTAAGACATAATTAGTTGGATTTATTCTAATTTCACAAATGGCAAAGCCAGCCAATTAATTCACTCCCAGATAATCCCAACCCAGCTGCTCATCTTCAATTACAATTAATTTGCAAAGACTCTGGACAAAAAGAACAGGTTGAAGGCATCTGTTTTTTAACGCATTCTTTTTTTTTTCAGGGGTGAAGGAGGCAGAAGTAAGGAAGAGCAGGAGAGAGAGGAGGAGCTGGAAATAAAGCAGATTTGGGAAACGGGAATAGAGACAGAAGAAGAATGAAAAAAAGGACCATAGTGTAGAAAAGATAGAGGAAGCCTGGAAAGAGAAAAAGTGGGGGGAAGGAGAGGAGGAGATTGATGCAAGGCATGTGCTTCTTTCCTGTCCTCAGCCCCACAGTTTTTATGGTTGTCTCTTCATGATGGGGACTTCCACCTTCCCTCCACCAACCTTTTAAGACATAGACAGCATGTCTTGCATTTCCTATATCCCACAATGCAGGGTTGGGAGACTTAGAAATATTTTTAAAGCAAAAAATCACATAACCAGAATCAAATGCACACGTGGAAAACCTCAAGAAGCTCCTGTCCCAATTATTTAACCATTTAGAAAGGCAATGAACCTATTTTCTCTTTCTTACCAACTCATTCCTCTATATTCATCTTCCTTCTTATTTCTCCCTTCTATCTCCCTTCCTCCCAAAGCAAAAATATTCTGACACCAGTCACTTAGGCTTAATAAAAGAGTTTCCATAGGCTTCAAAGACAGTTTTCCTTTTTCCTCCAAAGCCCAATTTCACATTCACCTATATACAGGATTTCTAAAGATTTCATGGATTTAACTATATTTTCTATATTGGTCACTTAAGAAACTTGCAGTTGCACTTTATATGCCTTGCATTTGTATGTGTATGTATGCATACATATGTGAGTATATGAATTCATAAAAACACACTTGTTTTCACTTTAATTTCTCACGCTATAAAGGAAGGCTCGTCTTTTAGCCCACTTTCTTTCCTTATCAAATTAAATACTTTCTTCAAGCACAGTTTCTTTATTTATCTTAAATCTTTGCAAACCTATAAATTTTTGGCTGTTTTAAACCCAGTGAACCCACACTATCTAATCATAGCTTCAGGGAAAGTCCCTGACTTAAAACTAACACTTTCAGGTTATTACCCTAGGGGTATATAAAACTTTCGTTCATCAAAGTTTCCCAATGGGCATCATATTTCATTTCTGAACACTGGAGTTACCTCACTACATTAAAACTAGTTGCTTTAAAATATGTCTCCTTCTCCTAACATTAAAGTCACTTGGGATAACTTCACAGGAATGGGAAGTGCTTCTGTTCTTCCTTAGAGAATCTTTTCTTCCCTGAAATAGAAACACTTCCAATAGTAAAGGGATGAACTTCTGTTTGCTTGCAACGTCATCCTGGAAATCTTATGGACAGTCCTAGGTGTCATCTGAAACCATCACAGACATATCTTAAATGGAATACCTAGAATCTCTTTCCATACTATTTAAGACTCTGACGATGCTGACTTCTTGATTTGAACAGACCAGCTTTTCCTCCTCCTTTTCCTCCTCTCCCCAACTACTTTTTGTAAGAACCAGCCTGATGAAGAGATCTGCATATCTCAAAAACCTGTACACTATCTTGTGATAACTGAATCAACTTAATAAAAGTATGACTTTAATACAGATTCAGGACTCTGCTGTCGCTAGCTTGCTTCAGCCTTACACCAGCATAAAAACATCTTGATAAAAAAAGTCGCCAGGTTCTACTTTCTTCCTTTTGTTGTTAGTTGTGTGCCTTTAAGTCATTTCCAACTTAGAGCAACTCTAAGGCAACCCCATAATGGGTTTTTCTTGGCATTATTTGTTCAGAGGTGGTTTGCCTTTGCAGTGCAGCGAGAGTGTGACTTGCCCAAGGTCACCCAATGGGTTTCCATGGCTGAGCATGGATTTGAACTTTGGTCTCCAGAGTCATAGTCCAACATTCAAACCATTATACCATGTTCTCTCTCTAGAAGGACAGTTCACAGCAGGTAGGCTTGCCAAAATGAAAAATGGAGAAAACTCCTGTATCTGTAATGATTGCATAAAAGGTGAAAGATTTATACGATCTGAAGAGAAACCTGAATATGGTTACAAAACGCTATAAATAAAATACAAAAGGAGAAAGCAAAAAATAGAGATAACCAAAATGGATAGAAAAAGTCTCTACTGTATAGATTAGGGGAAAAGTTGTTACTTGTATGGATATCAATATACCGAACAGACTTACAAGAAAGGTCCTATGTAAGAATTCTTTAATAATGAACTAAATGAGGTATATAGTTATACAAAATGTAACAAAAGATATCGCAGAAACTATACACATAGGGAAGTAATTTTTAGTTAACAAAGGGAGCAAGTTTGATATGGATGTATGTGATGTATGTGATGTATAGATATGTATTGTTCTATATGTTTTATATGTTTTTAATATTACATGTAATAAAATTCCAATAAAGGAAAAAAAAATGATTGCATAAAGAAGGAATTCCAGCACATGTTGCTTGTCATATAATCAGGTAACAGGGAACACCTGCTGAAATAACCTCTTCTACACAACCATTAAAGGTATAGGAGCCCTCTCCAGTTTTCGCTATAGCAAACCTAACAGAAAATGGTGGGTTATGGTAAAATAAGATTATGTCATTAGCCTATTATGAGCAATCCTGGCTATTCAACTCTCAAACCCCTGCATGGTACCAACATAGCTGTTATCTGACTTCCAAAGATGTGCACTGGTAAGGACCTGAGTCCTCTTGTGACTCCTGAGTGCCTTTTATCAGTTTTCTTTAATATTAATGTTGTCCATGATGGTACCCAGTTTAAACATAGTGTTGAATACAGAAACAACCACAAAAGTCTGGAAGCTGTTCTGGTTAAAAGCTGGGGGTTAGATATCCAGGATACAAATCAGGCATTTGAGAATTGTTCAGTGGATTTCCAGCATACCTAGCAGGATTTAAAGACTCACATATAAAGTTTTACATAGGAAAATAAGAAACTGCTTTATACTGAGTCAGATCACTGGTCCATTCAGCACAGTAGTCTTGATGCAGCAGATTGCCCAAACTGTAGACAGGAATTTTTCTAGCCCTATGTGGAATGCCAGGGACCAAACCTAGGACCTTCTGTATGCAACCCATCTGTTCTACAACACAGCATTGACTGTATTCCTTTTTACAACAGGACTCAAAAGGCTGATATGTAGAAGTACATTAAGTAAAAACAATCACTTAGCAAATATACTAGAGAGCTTGATTCAGAATTCTTTGGGAAGTAATGGAAAGAGACACCCAAGTTACTTGTTAAAAGGAGATAGGTTTTACCTTCTGAACGGTGAATGCAGGTATGTTGGTTATCACTGAGGAAGAATCCATCATTACAAAAACATTCATAGCTGCCCACTGTGTTGACACAAACATGTTGGCATCCTCCATTATTAAGCAGGCACTCATCTGTATCTGAAAAATAATAAGTGGAAGATTGGTAGTACTCATTTTTGGTCATCAAAACTGCACAGGAGATGTTCATTAAAATCATGATTTTTAAAAAAGCATTCAACATGTTAGATAGTCTTACTTTGCATCTTATGGAATCCTGGGATTTGTAGTTTGTTGTGGCACCAGAGCTTTCTGAGAGATGGGCTAAATATTTCACAAAACTACAAGTCCTATAATTCCATAGCATTGAGCCAGGCCGTTAAAGTGGTGTCAAACTGCATTAATTCTGCAGTGCAGATGCAATACTGGACTCTGTGATACAACACAATCCAACACTACAGATATTTACATAATTTAAAAAAATATTTGGACATGCTTAATTCATGATTCTTAGGCCAGAAGCCGTGTCAAAGTCCCGCTCCAGTCCTAAGGACTGGAGCACAGCTTTGGCACAGCTTATAGCCTCTTAAAATGCATGTGTCATTTAAACAGCATACCTCCAAAGTGACCTGAAGCAGCTTTATTTTGGCATGTCTGTTTGGACCCTATATTTAACTTGCTTTTATATGAAATAATAAATACAGAGATCGGATGTACAAAGTATTGCAGTGTTACACTGGATATTGTACAATACTAGTTAGCAGCTGGTTAGTCTCAAGGAAACAGGCAAATAACAGGGGGAAAAGTTCTTATGTCAGAGAATTATCTGGGAACCAAGAGCGAAGAAAACAATTTGCTATGTAAGGTCTAGTAACTTGATGCCACAATCAGTGGATCCTTTTGTAGATACTGCCTGCACATTTTCAATCATACAACAAAACACAAGAAAGAGCAGGGGGCTTGTTTTCTTTTTTAAAATGAAAATTGAGCTTACCAGGAATCTAAATTGCATGCAAAAAAGCTGGTCAAAGTTCTAGGTACAGACAATCTGAAGGGAGGAAAGTGTTGTTGTATTTGACTTCTTTGATCAGTGAACACAACCCTCCCAAGTAGCTTGCTTTAGGCAAGTGTCACCAGTCAGTCAATCACATCTTCTTGGCTCCATTTAGAAGTTGCTACTCACAAACTCTATGGCAAACATTAGGGTATGGCACTGACACAACTCTTGAGTGGCATGCTACTACAAGCAGCTGCAATTCTGTAATGTATTTCTCCCTCAAAATATCTTTGTGAAGGATAATAAGAGGAAGATAGAATGAATGAGATTAATTGAATCTCACAGAGAATAACTTGGAAAAAGAATCTAAACTTCCCATGTCTTGAGTGATTATTTAAATCAGACATCATTTCTTAATAAAACAAAACAAATTATACTTTGCCTTTTCTTCCTGGCAGAACTGTCCAATAGCTTTTAAAAGGGGTTATTACCCTGGGAAAGGGACATATGTAGGGAAAGAGCATAGGAAGTATGGGGACTGAAACATGGTGCATTTAAAAGTTTCAACCCCATATCCAAATAAGAACTTGGCTATCTGCCATTAAAAGCTCAGAATCCTTGCCCCTCCTCCCCAAAAAATCTGATAACTAAACTTTTAATATGCATAAAATTTCCATGCATTCTGTGACAGTGTTCCATGGAGGATAAAAGATATCAACAGTAGTTAGTCATGTGGGTTATGTAGGTCTTAATGTCAGGAAGAGTACTAGGGTTGGCATTGTCCTTGTGGATCTGGTTGGCCACTGCAACAAAACAATATCTGACAGGACAGATGCGGAAAGAAGAATAGGTGGCTCTTCAGATATTATTGGACTCCAGCTCCTAACATCCCTCATCACTGACTATGCTGACTGCAAACTGCAATCCGTTAACATCAAGAAGGCCACATCCATGAGACAGGCCTTTGGTTGCCCACCTGTGAGGCAAACCTTTTATCTGATCTGGCACAGTTCTTCTTATGTTACATTTACATGAAGAACATTACTTGGACCTTGAGATTGAATTTGAGGATCTTTTATATCCTTCCAGTCCACATGTGTGACCATCTGCACCCATAGTTGAGAGCCAAAGTGATGTAGTGGTTTGAATGTTGTACTACTATACTGGGACACCAGAGTTCAAATCCCCACTCAGCCATAGAAACCTACAGGGTGGCCTTGAGCAAGTCACACTCTCTCAGACTCAGAGGAAGACAAAGGAAAACCTCCTCTGAAGAAATTATGCCAAGAAACCCCCATCTTACACATGTGAAAGTGTAGGATCTAAATCCAATTATTAGTTCCAACCAGAGCAGAATAACTGAATTAATTGATACATATTAAGTAAACACTAATGAAAATCTCCTTGATTCAACAGGTCTAGCAATGGGATTCAGATCTATATAATTTGGTGGTATTCAACATCAATGCTAGCACATTTTGTTTAAAAAAAAACCTCCTTACCGAGACAATTATGGCCATTCCGAGCCAACATGAAGCCATCATAACATGCACAGCGATAATTGCCTGGAATGTTGAAACATTCATGCACACAGCCTCCATTGAAGTCATTATCACATTCATCAATGTCTGGGGAATAAAGCAAGAGATAATATGATGATTGCCTGCTTGTTTGCTGCAGACAGATCATGACAAGATGACATTACCCATATGCTAATAACAATGACTGTTACTACTGTTTATTCAGAAGGCAACAGTGATTCAGATTTCATAGAGTACTAACAATTTCTTATTATAAACAAAATATATTTGCCTCCTTCTATACTGGTCTCTTATCTTTTAATTTTTTCAAAAGTGCAGATGGGAAGGTTTTGCACCAGACTCTGTTACTTTCATGAGTGAATGTGGTGCCAGAGATGGAGAAGAGGTCATTGCTATTTTCTTATTACCATTAATAATCCAATGAAACAAATTAACAAGAAGTTCAAATCTCTTGATAGCTCAAGAAAGTCAGACAATGACACCTGTTGCATCTCAGAGTGGATATAATTCCACAGGGTAGGTGCTGTAGTTACACCTTATTAGAATCATAGAATCAGAGAGTTGGAAGAGGCCACAAGGTTTATCCAATCCAAACCACTGCCATGCAGGAAAACATAATCAAAGCACTCCCAACTGATGGCCATCCATCCTGTTTGAAAACCTCCAAAGCAAGAGATTCCATCATGCCACTGGACATGAGCTACACTCCGAATTTGGTATCATTTGCAAATTTGATAAGCATACCCTCTATTCCATCATCCAAGTCAATGATGAAGATGTTGAATAGCACTGTGCCCAGGACAGAACCCTATGGCACCCCACTGGTCACTTCTCTCCAGGATGAAGAGGAGCCATTGGATCTGTTCCATCAACCAACTACAGATCCCCCTAACAGTCATATTGTCTAGCCCACATTTTACCAGCTTGTTTGCTAAAATATCAGAGGACTTTGTCAAAGGTTTTTCCGAAATCACAATACGCTACATCCACAGCATTCCATTCATTTACCAAGCATGTAATTCTATTGAAAAAGGAGATACGATTAGTCCGGCGGCATGCCTTGTTTTTTTTAAAAAAACATCTTGACCTTTCCTGATCACAGCATTTTTTCTAAGTGCTTACAGACTGTCTAGTTAACGATCTTCTCCAAAATTTTCTGCCAGTTCTTTCAATGCTCTTGGATGAAGGTCATCTGGCTCCCTCCAGCCACCAGAAGCTTCCTTGAGCCATCATCAAAAGTTCTGGTACAGAATTATGTATAAAAACAAATCCATTGCCATACTAAATTATCACTGAAAATCAGCACAAACATGAAAATATTAAAAATGGTCACATCCAAAGACTTTGCGTCTCACTCATTTTTATCATGCAGACAACTGGAATGAAGTGATTAGAACAAAGCTGGGCAACAGACAAGCCCACAGACAGAATGCCCCCCACCTGTTTTATGACATTTCATGCCTCCTTCCACTCCCAAATTTCACTGATGCTTCACTGCTGCTCCACAGCTGAAATCTGGCAGTCTATGAGCTGGACAACCAACAGGTTCAGGAAGGCAAACAAAGATCTCACCTATGAAAGCCATCTACCCCTGGGTTAGAAGGATGATCTGGGTTTCACTTAGGTTATTAATCTGAATAGAAGTCCTTGTTTGGCATAAAGGTGACCTCATTGGTCACAGAATACCATTTAACAAGCAGGTTAAAAATAACTAAAATTGAATTGTTTCTAGGAAAAGGTGGGAACTAGGCATATGAAAATTGTGTTTTTTTTATATTAAAAATATTTCCTGTATCATAAATCAATGAACTTTTGCTTAAAAACAAATTAAAAAGTGTTAATTCCCCTAAGTTTTAAAGAAAGGTCACCCCAAAATCAAAAATTCGTATTACAGTATTAGTGTATATGAGAGATATTATGTAGTCTGGTATATATTGTATAATTGGCTATACAGGTATACAATATACACAATTATATTCATTTACTCCTAATTAGAATTTATATATTTATAGAACTCTCAACAGCACTTCATAGTGAATCCTTTCTCTTAACTCACTCTAAAAAAATTCTGTCCTTGTGGAACAACAATGAATCAGATGGACTTCTTCTCTTTTATCAGTTACTGGTGTAATTTTCTCTTGTTGCTGTTTTCTCTGTTTGCTTCCATTCTTTTATTAGCTACTTCTACTTTGTACAGTAGTTTGGTTTATTGTTTTTATTGATCTTGCTGTTAGCCACTTTGAAGAGTTCCCCCCCCCCACCAAAGATAAAAGTGGGATATAATTAAAATAAATAAATAATAACTCTGAATTTCACATAAATATTATCCAAGTACTGGAACTTTAACGAAGATTTTTATTACTTCTAAAAAGCATTTTGCTCATACATTACAAATATATCTATACAGCGTAAGAATATTCAACGAACCCTTATCCATTTGGATGTTTCTATGGAAGATCCTGATACACGTCTTGTTTCTCTTGTTCTATAAACCAGCTGTAAATTATCCACTGGCTTGAATTATAGAGCTAGAGGAGACCGCAAGGACCATCCAATCCAACCCCCTGCCATGTAAGAATACAGAAAGCACCACCAACAGATGTCCATCCAGCCTCTGTGTAAAACCCTCTAAAGAAGGAGGCGCCGCCACTCTCCAAGGGAGTGTGTTTAGGTGGAATCTCTTTTCCTGTACCTTGCATCAATTGCTCCGTGTCCTAGTCTCTGGGGCTGCAGAAAACAAACTACAGCAGATTTCAAGATGCCCTTCTTCTAACTATTAATCATCAATTATTATGCACAGTAAGCAAAAGAGGACCTAAACAGCACTTTTAGTGTCAATTGAATACTGGCTGAAATTTACTATCCTCTGAAAAGAAACATCTGACTGCTATAGACTGAGCTTCATGTGCACTCTGTATAAGAACTGTGCTCTGTGATGTACATAAATAATGTTTCCTTCTTTGCTGATATTTACTCAGTCAGGCTTAGCTAGTAATGTGGAACAAACACGCCCATCGTATAGAAAGCCACAATACACATACCCTCACATATTTTTCCGTCTCCACTGTAGCCTGGCTTACACATACACTTATATGACTTTGGTGTATTCTGACAGATTGCATCTGGGTGGCAGTCATCACTTCCTTGGGCACACTCATCAACATCTGTGAAAAGACGAATCAAATATGCGAGACAGTGAAAATATGTACCAACAGGGACCTACAAGACATCCATCCATCAATACAATACTTGATTTTACAATCATAAGATGGTTGTGTGTGTGCATATGTGCCTTTAAGTCACCTGTCAATTTATACTTGTAAACAATTAGGTTTTGTGCTGTAATGCACATCATCACCATTTTTCTTTCCATTCACTTGGTCTGAAAAAAATATACACACATTTACTAAAATGCAGATTTAGAGATGCACATTCTAGTTGGCACACAGTTCCATACAGAGACCAGAGTGCTGATTCCCCTATTGAAAAATGTTCAATTAAGGGGAAAGATGTTTAAGCTATACACAGTTTCAGTTACTCAAAAAGTAAGATTTTATTACCATGACATCATTATCATAAAATCTGACCTTTGAAAGAAAATGAAACACTAAGAAAAAGGTTTTATGGAAATAAGCATTAGGCAGGTCAAGAATTCCAAAATCACAACCACTGGCACATTAAACTTTTACCTTTCATTAAACAGATTGTTATTCAGTACTGCAAGTGTGTGCTTTACACACTTCCAAATTTAGCTTTCTACACTGAAAAGCGAAAGCCACATCTGGCATGAAGCAAAGTCAGCAGACACCTTTCCAAAAAAAATACAGGCATGTCCACAGCTAAAAGATCTACCAAATGTTTCAGACCAGGATACTTAGGAAATTTGACGTTTGAGAGTCCTATAAATTCTAGCAAAGTGGGAATGGGCAAGATACAGCCCTCCCAATGTTGTAGGATCACAACTCTCATCAGCCCTAGGCCCTTAGCCAGTACAGGCAATAATAACATGGGATGGGAGGTGCAGTCCAACATCTAGAGGGCCACAAATAATCCACTACTACAGAAAATGGATGAGATGTACACAGCATGAATCTGCAGAAGAAGAAGGGAAAAACAGCGGTGGGGGGAGGCCTAAAATAATGCATAGTAACTGGAGCTGCATCAAAATTTTGCAGTTTGCATTTCAATATTTTAAAAAATACCTTTTCAATTTCCCCCCTACTATTGTACAATGCTTTCCCCCCCAAATATCTGCAACAATTTCAAAATGAAAGCAGGTAGCCTCCAGGACCCACTCAGTGGAAGCACTGCAGTGCTCTCCCAGAAATGACTGCCCCCGGCACCTGTTTTATTGCCTTTCAGTCTAAAATGAAGACCTTTCCCACTTCAATCCTATCAAACATAATTTAATCCTGTTGGATCTTTTCATCAATTCTTTGATGTCTGTGTTTTTACATTTGTTTTGCCTTTTTTTAATTCCCTTTTACATTTTCTTTTTTCTTTTCATTTCATGTATTGAGGTGTTTATGAAAAGCGCCTTAGGAATTTCTGTTGAATGATGGAAATTCCAAGCATATAGTCACTGAAAAAAATTGCTGCTGCTGCTGCTGCTGACTACAATTATATACTGACTTGCAAGCTGAACATTAGTCAAACTGCCTCATGCTAAATTCACCAGATATTGAATTCAGCCCAGACTTCATTTAAAACATGCCTTTTTGTTCAGGTGAATTTGCCAGGAGGGGAGGGTATCAATGGAGGAGTCCGAGGATCCTAACAGAATAAAAAAATATCCTGTATAAAATTGATAGGAGCAGAAGGAAACAAGAAAGACCAGCAAGTGACAAGATAGTTAGCACTATTTATCTATCAGATATGTACAAAAAGTGTTACACAACATCAAAGAAATATTAACTATACAAAACAACATCTCAATTTCAATTTTTTAAAATGGTTTATTTAAAAGATCCGGATCTACATGGAAGTATTTTTCCTTTAAATCCACACAAAGCCATTTCCCAGGTGTGTGCATCACTATGCCATCCTGATTATCACAAACAAAAAGAAATACCTCTACTACAAGATGAGCACAAACATCTCATTTTATTTCAGTGTCCTAGACCATAAAGTGGCAGATGGACCTAATAAGAGCCAAGACTACCACAGAAAAGTTATTTTGACTTTTGTTTCAATACACAGGTATCATAAAAATATCTTTCCATGCTTTACCCAAAAAATTGTAACTGTTTTCCAGAAAAGATTCAGGAAATATGAGATAGATGTGAGATATATAAAGCTTAATTATAAAATTATATGAATACAAATTGACAGTTGTTTGATGTATTTTGGGCGATTCCCTCTCTCTTTTTGCTATGAAATGTTTGTGGGGATGTAATAAACTAAAACAAATAGAGCAGCCTGTAACCATCAGTGTGGCAAAAGGGTAAGAACAACAGCTAAATTTCATCTTCAATCAAACAATTATAGTATGTTATAAAAACATCTTTTTAATGTTTTAGTGTTTTAGCATGAGCTTTACTACTTTAGTTTACTTTCAACTAATGATCAAAAATGCTTTCTATCTCAACATACTGTATGCCATGTTATAAATCAGCTAAAGCCCACCAAAGAATAAAGCCAACTCACTCATTTTTCCATTTCAACATTATCACAGTTGTTTCTGAAAAACCAGGTTTATTTTACTTATACTCACTCTGCCTTATTTAAAACATATACCAATAATTCAGTTCTGAAAAATGTTCCAACTGCAAAACTTTAGATGCATTTTTACACCATAACCTGGTTTATATCTGCTCAGAAGTAACACCAAAGGTAATTAGATTTTTAAAAGCTTTTTTAAAACCAAGGTTCCAGATTAATCTTCCCCTGAGAACTGAAAATAAATCACAAATGTAAACAATTTAAAAAGGCAAATGATCTTATTTGCTAATCAAATCAATACAGTCAGAAGCCTAAATCCTACCACTGGTCCCTAGTTATCATTCAGCAGTTGATTCAATATATATGAATGTGTCTGTGCCTTCAAACTGCCTGTGGCAACCCCATGAATTTCATAGGGTTTGCTTAGGCAAGAAATCCTCAAAGGTGGTTTTGCCACTTAGTATCTATTGATGGTCTTCCATCCAAGTAACCAGGGCTGACTCTGTTTAGCTTCCAAGATCAGAGAGGATCTGGTGCCTTTAGGGTATTTAGGTCCTAAACTGATTCAAGGGCATACTCTCTGGGACCATACACTGGATTTAGACCAAGGTGTTAAGGCACTAGAGCAGTGGTTCTCAACCTGTGGGTCGCAACCCCTTTGGGGGTCAAGCAACCCTTTCACAGGGGTCGCCTAAGACCCTTCGAAAAAATATTTCCGATGGTCTTAGGAACCGAGACCATTGGTTGGGGGTCACCACAACATGAGAACTGTATTAAGGGTCACGGCCTTAGGAAAGTTGAGGACCACTGCACTAGAGGGAGGCAGGATGATGATGGTCCCAGACTGATGTCTCCTAGACATTGTGCATCGATTCTGCCTTCTGCTCTACAACTGATTTCTTGAAGAGGGGGGCTACAAGAAGCGGAACACTTTCTCATTTCGGTCTCCTATAAAATTCGAGGAATGAGGCAGGGCGATTTTCCTCAGACCAGACCTGTGGTCCTATTATTACTTAGGAGTTCACCACACGAAGGAAATTGGGGTTTTATCCCATGAATATACCGGGAAAATTGCATAATTACGCGTAACAATTTCACACAATCTCACACTAAACCCACCATTAAAGTGGTGAGAAAGAAACATTCATGCGCATCACTTTACTTTTGGAATTTCAACAACAACGCATTTCTGATGTCACAATTGCCTGTGATAATCATTCATGCAATGGCTCTCCATTTGTGGGATGCTTTAAATGCGCTTTAAGCTCTCTCAAATGCCAAAATCATCCCCAGTGTGATACACTCCTTAGAAAAGTCCACCTCACTAGAATCACACCTCAGGTGTCCATGGCACTGCATTTTTTCTGATGCCAGAAGCTGAAAAGCCTCTTCTCTTCTGAAATTCACCTGTATGCAAAGGGATCTCGCCCAAGATAACCTGATGTCCTCCTTTTCCAGGACATGTCCTCCATTTCAGCTTCCTCCATTCTGAGCATGACTTTTATATGAAAGGTGTTTAGTTTTCATGGGGCAAATGTCCCTATGTTTTTCTTCACTGTCCTCCATTTTGTGGTGTCTCATCTGGTCACCTTGGGGAGGGAGGGACAGGATGACCTGGGGTCCTCCTTTTTCCAAGGCCTGTCCTCCATTTCAAGCTTTTCTCCAGGAGTGCTTCCAAAAACTCCTGAGCAGGGCTAAGAAGCATAAATGTACATTTCTAGGTGTGTTTTGAGCTTTTTTTGGTCAGGGGCACCAGCAGGGCAGTCCTCACCACAAAGGAGGACAAGACACCACAAAATGGAGGACAGTCCCTAAAAAAGAGGACATCTGTCCAAAGAAAAAGTCAAAAAACACTCAGAGAAATCTCAAACCCAGGCTTCTTAGTCCTGCTCAGAAGGGAGGACTTTTTGGAATCCCTCCTGGACAGAAGGCTGGAAATGGAGGATGTGTCCTGGAAAAAGAGGACAACTGGTCTCACACACACCTCATGTGTCCTAGCCACAAAAGGGGATAAGGCACCGCAAAATGGAGGACATTCCAAAAAAAGAAAGAGTGAGAAAAGAAGTGAGAGCTGGCCAAATAAAAGCTCAACACAGAGAGATTCATCTCAAACCCAGGCTTCTTAGTCCTGCTCAGAATGGAGGACACCCTTTAGCCCCCCCCCCCCCGTGTGTAGGCAAGCTCAGCGTGGAGGACATGTTCTGGGAAAGGAGGACATCTGCTCGCTCACTCACACATCGCACACAGAGTTAAATGGAGGACATTTTGGAATCCCTCTTGGAGAGACGTTTGGAAAAGCAAGGCACGTCCTGCAAAAGGAGGACGCCCCTGGTCACCCTGTTTGCAATCATGCTCAGGATGGAGGACATGCCCTGGAAAAGGAGGACATCTGGTCACAGCTATCCCTTTAAATGGAGGACATTCTGGACAGTAGTCTGAAATGTAGGACACGTCCTGTGGCCCTTTGGCCAGCCTGTGCTGTGTGCAGTCCTGCACAGCATGGAGGACATGTCCTGGAAAAGGAGGACCCCTGGTGTCTCCCCATCCACACAGTGAAATTGGGGGGGCGTTTGGGGATCCCTCTTTGGGGCAGAAGTTTGGAAAAGCGAGCGGGAAAAGGCGAGGAGGGCTCCCCTGGGGAGAGACTCACCGGGGGAGAAGGAGAAGGAGAAGGCCAGCCCCGGGGATGGGCAGGCTACCAGCAGCAGCGGCAGCAGCCGGAGCCCCAGCAGCCCAGCCATGGCTCTGCCTCCCGCCGCCGTCCGATGGATGAGGCTGCTCCTGAGTCCCAGTCTCCTTGCCCCCTCCCTCCCTCCCTCCAGGAGAAGGCCAGGCCAGGAGGCGCCGCGCCCGCCCTCCGCCTGTTGCATCCCTCCTGAGGGAAGGAGGGCCCTGAGGAGCCCGGCCAGGAGGGGTCTGGCCTCGTGGGCACAAAAAGAACGAAGCCTCCGACAAAATATTGCCAAGGAAAAGCAGTGCTTCAAGGAAAGAAGGAGCCAGAAGACTCCTAACTGCCCCTGAAGCCTCGGAAGCTCATGCTGCCAGCCTCGCCCTTTCAGGGAGCCTCCCAGGGGCTACAAGGTCTCTCTAAACAGAGAAATGCACTTGGCCCTCCTTACCCACAGATTTTTTATTATCCACGGATTCATGCATCCAAGCCTAAAAAATATTCCAAAAAAGGATAAATTCCAAAGAGCAAGCCTTGGTTTTGCCATTTGCTATAAGGCACACCATTTAAAGTGATGGTATAGCCAGGCCTCACCATCCATGAATTCCTTAGCCATGGATTTAACTATCCACAGCTTGAAAATATTCCAAAAAGACATCAGTTCCAAAAAGCAATCCTTGATTTTGCCCTTTGATAGACAGGGCACCATTTTGCTCCGCCATTGTGTTTAATGGGACTTGAGCATCCGTGGATTTTGGTCCTGGAACCAAACCCCAGCAAATAGCAAGGGCCCATTGGAGGTATCTTACAAAGGATCTTGCATAGAGAAGGTGGATGGTTCACTTGGAGTGGTGTCCCTGGTCTTACAGGACTCCAAGTTAACTTCAGCTGCTGCCACACTGTAGAAATCAAGCAGTTCGACACCACTTTAACTTCCATGGCTCAGTGTTATGGAATTCAGGGATTTGTCGTTTGGTGGGGGCACCAGAGCTCTCCAAAAGGGATCGTTAAACATCTCACAAAACTACAAATCCCAGTATTCAATAGCATGGAGTCATGGCAGTTAAACTGGTGTCAAACTGCTTTATTGCTCAAAACCACTGAACCAGACTGACTCTCCTGATAATAAGGTGGCATATTTGAAGTACTCATTTTGAGGTGGAAACCATCTCAGTTTCACTTGAAACACAACTTTATGTTACTGAGCTGGGAGAGACTTAGCTCCGGTCTCTGTGAGACTGGCTTCAACCACCCAGAGTGCATTTCCCACATAACAGTGACATTTTTCTGTGTGGAAATTCCTTCATGAGAGAAATTCCATCAATTTTGCTCTCGGTTGTCACCCAAAAGAGACAAATGTGCTACAGCTACACTTCAAATTAGTTTGTAGAAAGCAAACCAATCTCCCAAAGAGAGTGAAATTATCATAAGGATTTATAGAGTGGGCCCATGTATTGGGTTTGATTCCAGAAACCCCCCATAAGCATCAAAATCAGTGGGCGCTCAAGTCTCATTATGGCACAGTGGCTTAGTAAAATGGTGTCCCTTTTATAAAATAGCATATGCTGGCTATTGGTAAATGAATTGAATGAATATAAAATAGCAAAATCAGCATGTGCTTTTTGGAATCTTTTAAAAAAAAATTCAAGCCATGTATGGTGAAATCCATGGATGCTGAATTTGTGGATATGAAGGGGACCAAAACCATACAAGGCAAATGTCTTCATCCAAGCCCCACTGCAACTGTAACTGTTTTTTAAAAAACTTCCATTTTTCAAGTGTCTTTGTTGTGATGCAAATGGATGTTAAATTTCCTGGACTTTGAGAATCTCCCAGTTGCCACCTGGCCAGAAGGAGGAGATGCCAGCCTGCAAGATTTGCCCCTCCATGACATCTTAATGAAGAAGAGAAACAACAAAATGCAGACCTATGACTAACATCTTCATCCCCCCCTCCTGTTTGGTTTGTTATACCTTGTATGATGTAGAAGCCAGTGAAGCTTCAAAAGCTTGCAACATGTATATTGTGCATTTTGATTGGCCAATATCACTGTTGGGTGGATTTTGGATTGGATTTGCTAATGGATGTTTTCTGATTTTTCATTGTTTCTGTAGGGTGAAAAACTAATTTCCCTCCCTCTCTCTGCTGATTATTCAGAGGTTTGTTCTTATTTCTCCATTATTCAGTGTCTGATTGTCGCATCAAATCCCATGGCTACCAATATCACCTCTATGCAGACAACACCCGGATCTCCACACACCCTCATTCCAAGACTGAATCTCCAAAAGCCTTTCCAATATCTCTGTTTGGAAGTCTCATTGTTCTCTACACTAAGCTTCTGGTCTTTTCCTTACAAGTTTTTGGCCACATCCATGCTGCCTAAATAATCAGGTTTGACACCACTATAACTGCCATGACTCAGTGCTATGGAATTCTTGGAACTGTAGTTTTGCAAGACATTTAACCTTCTCTGGCAGAGAGCTCTGATGCCACAACAAACTCCAATTCCCAGAAATCTGTAACATTGAGCCATGGCAGTTAAAGTGTCAAACAGGATTATTTCTGCAGCTTCCTGGATGCTTTCCCTTTTCCAGGAGAATTTAATCATCCACCCACCCTGTTGAACATAAACAGGCTGGCTTCTTCCTTTACAGAACTGAACAAGTGCAACTCTTTTTCTGATGATGATGGTGGTGGTGGACTGGGTTCATGCCATATTTTCCTTTTAGGTCTTCCCTCATCTCACCTTACTCCCTTCACATCTGTCTTGTTCTCATTTAATCTCCTTAAATCCCTGCAATGGTTTTGCTTTTGCACAGGCTTCTTGTCCTTCAAAGACACCCATCCCTCCTTATCACTGTTCTTAAATCCTGAGGGTGGGGAGGGTGGTGTATTCTCCATATTCTGAGGTCTTTAAACAGGGATTGGAAGGGCATCTTTCAGGTGTCACCCTTCCAACTCTCTGATTTTATTATGCATCCCTATGAATTACTTTCATTCTTCCATCCGCACCACCTTCAGTTGTCCAAAGATTTCCTGTTAAAATGACTACACCCTCATGTTTGGAACTGCCTTCATGATGCCACCTCTCCATGTTCTGCAAATTCCTCCTCAAAACACTTTCCCATTAAGTCTGTATCTTCCTTTTCATGGCTCACATCTGCCTATTGCAGTTTAGCCTTAGCATGTACAGATAAATCAGCTATGTATTGCTTCCTCATGAACCTTTGCCCTTTTGTCTTCATTTCACTGGGATCTAATATGTCAAATTTTGGTGTTTACCTTTCTTGGGACAGCTCAGTAAAGGCCCATGTACAGGATGATAAATTTATACCAACTGCTACGTACAGTATCCTATGCCTTCAATTTAAAAATCAGAGCCTGCTTGCATGTAGTTTTAATAATTTTTTGTATTGCTGCACATAAAATAAGGCTGCATTTTATACCTTCTCATGCGTGTATGAGCTTCATTAAAATAAAATTGACATTTGAATAGATTTTTTTAAATGGAATTGCACTCTAAGTTATCTTCTAGTCCCATAACTACCAAACTTTGATCCTCCAGATGTTTTGGACTTTAGGTCCCAGAATTCTTCAGTATTGGTCCAGCTTGCTGGAGCTTCTGGGAGCTGAAATCCCAAAGAGCAACAGGACCAGAGTTTGGGGACCACTGTGCCCCTTTATGGTTGCATTTGAATTTGTAACATTTCCCAGCATTTTTTTCCTGATGTCTGATTGAGAAGTTGCATGCTCCTTCTGACCTGCCACTTTTTTGGAGACCAAAATTTTAATTAAATACTTCAAATATAACTAGATTGCAGATACCCTAGGTAGCAGCTTGATCCTATGCAAAGTTAGATATATCTCACTCTGTTGAAATCAGAGTGGTTAAGCACTCCTAACTGTGCATGGCCTGGGTCTCAGTATCATTGTTTTTTGCTTTCAAAGAAATAAACAAGTCTATTGCAGCATAAAACTGAGAAAGGAGGAGAGGAAAAAATGGAATCTAGAAGCACCTTTGAGACTAATTTTTATTGTAGCATTAGCTTTTGTGGATATCAATCCACTTCTTCAGATACATTAAAGAAGATTATTAAAGCCTAAATATATTAAGCATATTTATACAGATGTGAGAATGGGATAGAAAGGTTCCAGAAAGATACAAATTATGGTAGTTTTATTTTTGCTGTTACATTTTTTCCTTTCCCTTGTCATCTTTTCATCTCCATTGAAAGGAACTCTCATACTTTCAGTTCCCTTATGTTTTGCTCTGGGAGAAATACCTTTGTAGAGCTAATCAAAGTCATCTACAAATGCAACAAGATGTCAGTTTCTTTAGAGATTTTCCAGATCTTTTTTCCAAATTAAAAGTGTCAAGAAATCAAATTAAGGCAGATTTGTCATTGTTCTGTGGCCATTTGAACTAGGAAGGATTTTTTCTGTGAAGCATCAATTTCTTCTAGTATCTTTCAATTACAGATCTGCTATATAGTTTGCAATTATTAGATAAAGAGATATAGGAACAAATATTTTTTGGCATATTAGATTTATTTTACTTTTCCATATTGAAGCACATTGCTTCAAAGTTTATCAGTGCAGATAAAACCCTTCAAGTTTCATGGTATTCTCATAGAGAACAAACAATAATATTGCCCTTTTTCTGAGGCAAAGTTTGGATATGGTGAATAATTTCAATTATCAATGGGTAGTATTAAAAAAAATAGATGTAAGCATTCATGTGTCTTCTTAGACCCTTGGAGTTTTGAACCGTTTTGAGTGTACACTATATAGCATTTCTCCATCACCATTTGGAGGCCATATGTTGATAATTATATGGTGCAGTCTCACTGCAAGGAGAATATTGAAGCTTTTGTCACAAAGAGGCATCCAAGATTATTAAAGTACTGTAAAGCAAAATAAAAAAGTTTTGCCTTATTTGCTATTAGTGGTTTCTCCTTAGCAGTCAACTTTAGATTGAACCGGTGTTATCTGACAGAGATGTCATATTTGATGGCTCCGTACCTTCCAGCAGTCCTGATTTAGGAGAGCCAATCCCAATTAATCCTCTCATCCCACTTTCTCAGATGCTTCTAAAATGCCCCCATTTTTCTCTTTTCCTACTATATTTCTCCCTTGTCTTCAAGATTATCTGAATGGCTGCAAACTGAATTAAAAATGCAAAAGTAGTTTTCGCTCGGTTAACTCAGCAGTGGGGAGAAGAGGGTCAGAAACCTGGCCTTCCCAGCAGGCCCAGGCAAAAGCAAACTGCTGCAGCTCCTCCAAGTTTGTGTGTTCTTCATTAATAGGTTTCACCATCTGGACCACACTGAGGTTGACTGGCCATATGTATCCCAGTTTTCATCTTACAAAATGTTGGAAAGTATGTCATTCTGATTGGTTATATTAGGAGACACCTTTATTGCAATTCCCTGAAATAAGCCATGTCTGTACGGTGTTTAGAATCACAATTAGGAAATTAAAAGGAATCCAGTACCTACAGCTTCTGTTCTAATGCTGTTAACCGCCATGGCTCCCTGCCAGGAACTCTTAATATAAAGCTGTTAAAATTGCTGCTCCATCTTAAATCTCCAGCCTCTAAAAGCAACGATGAAGGGGGAAAGCAAAATGTCTCCATACACCTGTGATGGCAGACATCTTGGCAAATATGCCCAAGAAAAGTTTGCCATTGCAGAGAGCTTCATTGCAGAAGTAATCCTTGTCTATACACACTGCACAAACAGATAAGGAGTTTTCAAATACCAAGGTCCATAGTTAAAATAGTCTGAAACTTTAAAATATTTTTCATAGCAGGAAAAATAATGTATGATATATTCTTCTGGTTATCAAATAAGATTTACATTTTTTGAAAAAGTTGTGTATTGAAAAAGAACTTTCAATTTAAATAGAATGGGCCTCTAGGAGAACAGAGAACATGTATTAGCCTTAACATTTATAAAAAAACAGAAGTTTGAATATTTTTCTGTCTATTGCAGCCAGAGCTCATCATGCTGGACACCTCAAAATTTGAAAGAATTGGCACCCAAGTTGTTATGTCAAATTTCAGGAGGAAATTCCAAGTGGGGAGATTGCTAGATGGTTTTGTTTTGTTTTGTTTTCAAAGGAAGGGGAGCCACTCCTAATTCAACAAGAAATTCCAATAGAGTGTTTTTAATTTTTATCTAGCTGGCACTGCCTAGTTTCATGTTTTTCAAAATATAGATTCTGAAGTGACTCCCTGGAAACAAAAAGTGGGTGTGTCATCAGTATAGCTGATTGACACTTCAAAATTTGACAGAACGATCTTGATTGTGGCATTCACCAGTTTCAAGTCAAATTGCCAACTGGCAAATGTTACCCAAAGAAAGGTGGGGACGATTGGAGTGTCCCCACCAACTATCAGCATTACTTCAAATGTTGGGGAAATTAAAGGCCTGGGTAACCTTTGGACTGTTTGCACATATTCATACTAGTACTGAGCAGTTTTGGGGTGAACTGACAGGGCTTTAGGAGCAGCCACAGCACACTCCAGCTCCAATTGCTCCAGGATCACAGCAACACTGTAGTCCAAAAGCCAGCTGCTGCCATAATCCCAAACGGACTGCCAACAGGAATGGCTTTTCACTGCTCCTTTTCTGGCTGGTTTTGTGCCATCTAAGGAAGCCTGGTAGCAACTTTCAGGCGGTTTGAGGGTGCATGTCATTTGAATGCCACACTCCTAAAGAACCCAGAAGGCACTTTATTTGGCCCATCTGCTTCATACCTAAGAGTGTTTTATTTAGAAAAGCTATGACACACACCCAATAGCAATTCACAAAGTCACAACATACAGAGCTAACCAAAATGGAAATATGGAAAGGGGACTGGAATTTTAGGAATTTACAATGGGATGGTAATTGCCTGTCCTATGAGTAGACCATGGAAAGCTGGAGTGGCTCAGACTGGAGCTCTGATATGGTACATACGCAGACTGTGGAAGTGTATTACAGCTGTGTGTGCAGAGGTTAGGTTTTGGAATCATATTTATATCTAAAACATAGCCCCATGTGGTGGGCTATCTTGCCAGGCAACCAAGGCTGGATGTCTTTTCCCAAAAATCAACAATGGGATTCCAGACTAGTTGATAACATCATTGTATATACCCACGTTTTCTTCAATCATGTGCTCTGTCAGCTAGTATTTCGGGCAAATCATATACTGGAGAGGTTCAGAAACCATCATTCTATTATATGAAAGTTTAGGGGATGTGATTTTGTGTCAGAAAGCTTTTAGAAGAATACAGAAAATTATAAAGATTTCTGGGAATGATAGTCCACAAAATCAACACTCACTCTGCTTTTTAGTGGTATGTCAGGAAAACAAATATCATTGTCTTAACATTCATACAGCCCCCTAACCAAGACCACCATGAGTGAGTTTATCCACCAAATAGGATGAGAAAGTGAAGGCTGCATACTCTGATCTTCAGCATGTTCTTACAAGAATATGCTTAAAGAAGAAAAACAGGTATATAAGCAATAATTTAAAATGTCAAAGTAATAATGAAATGAAGACAAGGAAGGTAAAAATAGTAAAATTTAATACATGTGCTATATTTTTTAAGTTAATAGAATAAAAATTACCACAAGATGTAGGAAATAAAGAATTATGCTACTTGGTGAAGAGAATGACAATTGAAAACTTTTTCACTGCTCCTTGTGTTAGAGCCTAACATCTGAAATAACTTTTATACAGCGAACACCTCTTAACACAGAGGCTAAAAGCCCTGTACAGTGTATCTTAGTGTTTCCTCAACTAAGTATGATTCTTCTAGTTTTTTAGCTGAGAATTCTAACAAGAACAGTTTGTTCTAGGCATTCACCAGATTGTTCCAATTGGAATTTACTATTTAAAAAGCCCACAAATTCAATTTTTGAGGGTAAGCTATTTGTACACAATTTTTGCAGGAGTCCAGTCTTTTAACTAAATACAAAAAATACATGGACTTTCATCTTTTCCAATGAAAATCTAATGTGTCTTCTGCCTGGGAAGTAGGGGTACCAAGAAGACAGGAAAAATTGACATGGCATTAAGTTAAATAGCAGCATAAGTAAAAGTCACAGTAATACTGATTTTACTCACACCCAATTCTAAATATTTGCACCAGCCTGAGTGTTTCTCATGCTATCATAAAATTCTGCCAGTATTGTAGGATCTCACACAATTATGAAACTGCTCCTATGCCCAAACTTGCATATATGTATACAGTTCCAACAATTCTTGGATTAGACTGTTAGCTATCACATAGTACATATATGGCTTGAGAATTTTCATCATGGTTATGTCTGGAGGATTGTAACATATAAATAAATTGAGTAAAAGGCAGGTCCACACTGAGACATATTTTGGGCTTTCTATTTCAGAGGACTGTACTATTATTAGCTCCTGACCTGAAAACACAATAGACATGTAACAGAGCCTGTTAAGTATACAATTCTTCCCCTTCCACCTCTTTTTAAGACAAAGACATCACAACATGATTAAAAGTTAAATAAATAAATGCCAGTTAAAAACACACTTATATTTTTCTCTGTGCAATTTCGTACCGATATGAAAAAATATTACTGATCTCTGCAGATCTGCATGGTTCATTCCTCCAAAAATCTGAAAAAATAATACTGACAACAAAAAGAAAAGAAAGGACATTTGCTAACAAATTCAGTGCTTTGAGGATATTAAAAACAATATTTAAACTTTTAGTTTTCTTGCAGCACAGAAGTGACCCAATATGGAAAAGCCAGTGATGACAATGAAAATATATAGTAAAATATTAGTTTCAAAATTGCTTAATGATCCTTAGCAGAAATGGAATGTGTTAATGATACTTTGCAAGATACAGTTGGAAGGCAAGTTCAGAGAATGTCAAGAGCTCACTGCATCATTTTCTATGGTAAAGAAAAATTGCAGCTTTAAAATAAGCTGCACAATACTCTTTATCTAACTCTTTCACATGAAAGTTTGTAGAAGCAAATCAGCAAATAAATTCTAAAAGTAATTTATAGGTAACTTTTTTTTTACACACTGGGTAGACAGCTTCAATTCATATTTCCACACTCTATTTGAAGCTTTTCCACCCCCCACCCCCCCGCAGAAGAGTTGTGTTGAATGATGTGAATGTTTGGATGCAATGCATTATTAGAATATTTGCATACTAATAACAGTATGTTCCTTGTTGCTTTTTTAAAAAAGGAAACCACAGTGTTTGTAGATCAGATGTCAATTCCTTTAACGAGGGATGTCTCCAATGTGATGTTGAACTCCTGCAGAGTTTGCAACACACGGATCAAGGAATTCACTAGAGTATGATCTTTTATTAGTGCTGTGTCCTCATACATCTGAGCAGTGATGGGGCAGTCTGCCAACAAGGCAATCCAGTGATGCAAAAGATGGTCTCTGCAAGGGAAAGTTTTACAATTCTAAAACAAGGTATTAAATAGTTTTTTTCCCTTTATAAATTAACACACAAAGTACTATAAATCCTTCTTATAACCTAGTAGTCTCTTGCATGTTAGCTATAGGCCAGGGTCTCAGATACTGAGACTTCTAAGTAAGTAGCAAATAGAACTACCACCCAAAGAGGGTGAAGTCATTGCTGATATGTTCTCCCATCCAGATTTTCACATACACTCCATTCACATTCACACAGCTTTCCAAGATCCTACTTCCTCAGCTGCTCTCTCTGTCCTGTGCACCATGATGAGGATTTCTTTTTAAAGGATCTTCTGATCCCTAGCTGATCCATGCTCAGTCCAGACTCCTGACTGAGTCGCTGATTCAAAGAATGCTCCTCTACCTAGCTCTTAGCTGAACATAAGTTTTGCCATCACCTTTCTCCTTTAGGAATCAGGAAAGGTTAATGGGGAACAAAATCCCTTTCCTGACCCATACACAACTGGGAAAGGAAAGGACTTTTCCTCACAAGGAACTAGTCATTCCTTCTTTGGCAGGCTGGAGGGGCATGTGAAGAAGCCTGCTTCTCCCCACTCCCTCCTGCCAAAGAAGAAATGACTGTCTCCTTGCTTCCTTCTTTGCAGGACTGCACCGGGGGAAAGGGGAGCACACAGAGAATACTACTGTGGAATAAGGAAGGGGAGGGGGAGTGATGTGAGGCCACTGACACACCAGTATCAGAACAGCCCACCAGAGGTTTTCTGAACTTGCAGAGAAATGCTACAGTAACATCAATGAAAAGGGATGCTCTAAGAGCAAAGGAGCAACGAAATGGCTACAATGTCATTTCCAGACCCTGTATTGCCAGAGACTCTGTTCTTTAGCTTTAATAGCAGATATAAAGGCTCATGTGATAAAGTCCTAACTGCCTAACCACACCAGTGACAAGAAGACTGAAATCAGACTCTCAAGATATATGTCAAGAAATAACCCCAGCACTATCCAACAAACTCACACACAGGAAAGGGATATAATATACTGCCCGGGCCCACACTATCCTGCTCTGGTTCATTTAGTAGCTTCTAGCTTACTTGGGCTGCATGGCTAGGAAAGACCTGTAATGGAGCCGCGATAAATAGATATTGACATTGTTGAGCTAAAAGGACAGTAGCTCTAAATCCTATTCCCCGTTTACTTTATTAATTTCACACTGTGTTTAAAAATCAATCACTTAGAGCTTAAAACTTGAACCTGAACATCAAGAAGAGCTGCCTCAATACAAAATTTGGTTTACATATATCTCAAATCTCCTGGAGGAAACATGGCCAAAAACTCAATACCAAATGATGGACACCCAATGCTAAAGATATAGTGCCACAAAAGGGTGATGCTGATGCAGCTGAAATCCCTTTTTAATAGGTCATGTTACCACTAATTTTCCAGTATACAGATTACATGGTATGTGACCAAAGAATTACCAAAAAGGTTTCATCTTGCTTTGATTTTTAAAAATTCTTTTCATTCGGATCAGAACCTGTTATTTTCTGTCCTGTGTTTCTTGTACTTCCAACATTCTTTAATCTAAATAGCCCATATCCCCTTTTGTAATGTATTTGCAGTTTCATATTCACTATAAGTCTTCCTTTTAGGCTGAATGGGTAAAACTCTTTTTTATCCTTGCTTAAGATAAATATCCATTCTAGTAATCAAGTTCTATTTTAATATTTCCTATAGAATAAGAATAATAACAATAAGAAATAATGAATAAGAATGAAATAATAGCCTCACAGGACTAAAAATCTGGACAGCAGAATAATGTACTGCAAAAAAAATTAATAAATCTGAAAACCATTCTATTGCATAGTTAATAGGCAATGCATGTGTAACGAATCAGAATAGCTATAAAATACCTGGCTCCAAGACACACCAACATCTGAAACTTGCCATCCTTCCCAATGTTTCTTGGAGTGTTATTGATGGCTGTGACAAAGCGGCAAAAAGTCCTGGCCCTTTTCTGCCAATTTTCCTCTTGGACCAGCTCACTCTGATCTAGGGCTTCATAATACCCTTGTGCTTTTTCTGAAGAGAAAGAGTGACATTTAACATAATGGTCAAGTCTGCAGAAATTTCCCAAATGTCCCCCACATATTGGTAATTGGTTAGTTATTTCTGTATTATAAAATTAATTTAAAACGTCTTGCTTTGATTCATATCATCTTAGAATAATAGAATTGGAACAGATCCTAAGAACAATCTAGTCCAGTGGTACTCAAAACTTTTTACCCTTGTGGCCCCCCTTTACATCTACATGCGGACCTCTCTCTCTCTCTCTCTCTCTCACACACACACACACACACACTTAACATTGTATATGGATAAAAATATTTTGTCTATTTGGTATACTGTATTTTCATTTGAACATTCATGTATTCATATTTTAACATTTTATAAAGAAATAACATTGTTCAAAGTAGGACAGTTTTATTTAAGTACATGCAATATTTAACTTATGTTTTTACACATAAAAAAGTTTGGGTAAAGGAAGGATCAGAGCCTTCAAGACTCACCCTCCCAGGAACATTCGAACTTAAAACTTTTGGAATTTTGGATTAATGATTTATATCTTTAGTATACTTGATTATCTGTATTGACTGTTTATTGTTTTATTCCGCATTGTGTGTGTTTTGTTTTCTTGTTTTTCTTGTAGTTTACTATTTTATATTATTGGAATAGTCATAAATGTTTTATTATTTAACTGTTTGTAAAGTGCCATGTACGTGGATGATGCTATAAAAATAAACAACAAGCAGGGGAGACAAGGAAAATGGCCTCGTACAGAAGTTAAATGTCATTGATACATTTGGTTACAAGAATTACAACCTCTTAAATATGGCAGCTATGTTGAAAGTACGCATATATTAATACACAGTTTATTCATGACAACCAAATACAGGTTATAGCCATCAAATTACAAAAATAATTAAAAACCTTTAAAACTTCCACAGTCAATTAGCTCTATAACATATAGAGCAATATGTTTACACTAAAATTACAAAAATATTTCATACAAAAATCACAATTTTCCATAATCCATTCAAATTAATATAACCTGTTTACTGTAGATTCCCATGTAGGCCTTTATCCTCAAAGTTTAATCTAAGTGTAGCTGCTTTCACAGCAAATCTAGCAGTATTGAACATAACAGACTTAGTTGTATTAGCTAACAAGTAAGTGATTTTCTCCAAGTCATTTTGGTTAGCTACAAGTACTAAACTTCTCTTCAGAAACTTATCTCTTGGGGTTTTATATATCTTACAATGTAGCATATAGTGTATGGTATCTTCAATATCCCCACTTCCACAAATGCAAGTACGCTACTCCTTGGGAATCTTTTTATATTTCCCTTCAATGTAGTTGCTTTTCATTGTCTGGAATCAAAGGGCTATAAAAGCCCTACAAAGAAAAGGTTGAGTTATTTCTGATAAATATTTTCCTCTCCAAAACATACTTTTAGAAAAGGGAAGCTAGAAGAGAACTTTGAAGCTCTAATGACATTAAAATCCCACAGAGCATAATGCTCTTGCATCCTTTCTTTGATGAGTTTCCTACTGGGATTTTTTCGTATCCCGAAAATTTCGTAACCTGGGTATTTCGTATCCCGAGGTACCACTGTATGCTGTATATCACCAGATTTTAGAATTATAGGGTTCAGACCAAATATCTTCAAATTTGCCTCACATTCTGATAGCCATCAATTTTTATAGATAGAACCTCTTTGTTCATCTACAGTGCAAATTACTAATTAATTGACCGAATATTTCAGTTTTACAAAACAAAGAAATTATGCATATAAGAAGTGATAAGATATAGGCATTAATCCAACTTCTGCTCGCATATAGCTGACTGGTACTCCTGATGGAAGGCCCAATATTGTTCTTAAAAATTTATTTTGTAAGACCTCTAATTTATTTGTCTTAATATTTCCCCACACCTCTGCTCCATATGTAATCTGTGATGTGACCTTTGCCATATAAACTCTTATAGTTGGCACAGTTGCATTTCCACCTTTGACTCTAGCAAATTTTAAGACAGTTTGAACAGATCATTGTGCCTTCAAATTTACAGCTGTCAAGTGGCTATTCCATGAGCCATTTTCGGAAAAGCAAACCTCTAAGTAGTTAAATTACTTGACCTCTTCCAGGTGAAACTCATTCAGCACCCATTTATGTTTGGGTGTATATTTGCCAAAGACCATAATCTTCTCAAACCTATTAATTTTTGTGCCAAAAGGACCATATCATCTGCATATAGTAGAATATTAATTTTCTGATTTCCCAAGGACACAGGAAAATTAGAGTTATTGACCTGTTGAGCAATTATATCATTTACATAGATATTAAAAATGGGTCAAGCAGACAGCCTTATACTGTACCATATATAGAATTGCATCTCACATTCTCAATACTCACCTAAAAAGTCCCAAATAAATACATTTTTGAAGAGTCTAGGAGATTTAAATCCATGTTGAAACACCTGTTCAAGAGCTGAGACAAGGCCACCTTCCCCACATAGCAAAAGTGTCAGACTGCCTCTCTGCCAATGGGATATAAACAACATATTTTGTTTTGAGATGCCTGGTGTAAATTATGAACAGTTCTGTGAGAAATATTTATTTATTTATTATTTATTTCATTTGTATGCTGCCTTTTTCTCAGAGGACGACCTAAGGGAGAGCTGATAGTGAGAATCAGTTTAAAATCCTTCACAATAAAAATTTTAAAGTAATTAAACTCACCACATACAACAGTATAAAATAATTTTAAAGATACTTGAAAGTTAAAAAAGATAAATCCATTAAAAGTCTGATTAAACAAAAGGCTCTTTGCCTACTGGTGAAAGGAAACCAGGGATAGGACCAGCCTAGCCTCTCCCAGAAGGAAGTTTCAGAGAGTGGGAGCAGCCAGTAAGAAGGCTCTCTCTTGTGTCCTTGTCAAGTGAGCCTATGACCGTAACAGGACCAAGAGAAAGCCTGTTATTAGAATTCTGGTAGGTTCGTATGGGAGACAGGGTCTTTTCAAGCTGTCTTCCACTTCAGATATTCTGTATAGCCTTTGCAATAGGCCCACTGGGTCAACAATGCTGTGCTCAAGCACAGGTTGGTGAATGGAAAAATATCCTTGGTCCAAGATTTGATTCTCAATGAACATGCTGACCTGGTTTTTATTATAGAGACCTAGCTGATGAAGCTGGGGGGTGGGTTAACTTCTCCTGGCTTTGTCCATCTGGGTTCTCTGCACAGCCACAAGCAAGGCCTGAGGAGGGACATGGGGGCAGAGTGGCAGTGGTTTATCAGGACTGTGTCTCCTCTTACCAGCAGCCCTGTTGCATAGTCTGCTGAGGGTGTTTTTGAAGATGGATGACTGGGACACAATAGGAATCCTCTTGGTGTACCACTGCTTTCTGAACTGGCTGAGTTGGTCTTGGTGACAATGTTAGAGTCCCCTTGCCTTGTTGTATGGGGAGACTTCAACATGTAACATCTGTCAGAAGTAGGTCCGGACTTCATCTCTGCCAGGACAACCATGGGCCTGTCCCATATAATATCTGGTGCCACCCATACTGCAGGACACAGTCTGAATCTGTTTTTCTGTTCTGGGTGGGATGACAGTGGTCTGGGTGTGGAGGTAAGCTTTCTGTAGTTCCATTGTCATGACTGATCACTACATGGTGGGGTTTAGACTCACTGGTACTCGGCGTATCTGCAGGGGTGGGGATGGGGGCAATTAAGATGGTCAGCCCCAGAAGACTTATGGGTCCAAATAGAGTCCTGATGGTTCTTGGGAGTTTCCTGTTACCTTCACTGATCTCTGGAATAGAGAAATGGCTAGGGTGGTGGACATGCTTGCCCTGAAGCATCCAATGCCATGAAGTCGAGCCAAGTGACTCCCTTGGTTCACAAAGGGGCTGGTGGTGATGAACCGAGTGAGATGGAGACTAGAGTGACAATGGCAGAAGACTCAGAGTGAGTCCAAACAAACAGGGGTTAGAGCTCATTGGAAAGCCTATGCAACAGTGATCGTGGCCGTGAATAAATTATACTTCCTCTGCCACCACTGCATCTGCAGAGTGTCATACAATGGAACTGTCTCAAGTGGCATGGGGCCTTTTACATTCTGGTCCACAAGAAGAAAACAAAGATCATGCAAGAGCCCATTGTGACAAATTTGAAAGACATTTTTCAGACAAAATCTGCTCTGACTTGGAAACTTCACTTTCCCATCTGATTCTAAGGAAGCTGCTTTGATACCAAACCAATGTCTTATCATCAATGAACTGGGTGAGGGCAAACAAATTGAAATGTAATCCAGACAAGACACAGGTGCTTCTGATCAGTCAACTGGCACCAGGGACTCAGCCTGTGCTGGATGGTTTGCAGCTTGGGTGTTCTCCTGAATTCAGCTGGAAGCTTGGAGGCTCAGGATTCAGGAGTGGCTTGGAATGCATTTGCACAGCTAAAACTGGTGCACCGGCTGCATTATGCCTTTATTACATCCCGTTTGGACTACTGTATGTCCTCATCAATTTGAAGAGCTAAGACATCTCAAACCTGGTTACTTCAAGGATTATCTGCTTCCATATATACCTGTGCAGAACTTAAAATGCACCTTGAAGGCTCTGGTCTATCTGATGCCATCTCAGACTTCTAAGCATGTGAGCATAAGACTGAGCTTTTAGTGATGGTACCACAGCTCTGGATTACTCGAGGCAGAAATGTTTTAGATTTCCTTTTATTGCTTTTAAGAAACTAGAAGTATGCTTATTCTAATATGTGCTTATGTGATTTTAGTTGATATTTACTCTGAATGTTGCTTTTAGACTGAATTGTTTTGCAGGAATATGTTTACCTCCCCCCCCCCCCCCCACTACCATATTTTCTGGTAAGCTGCCCTAATGCTCTATGAGCAAAAAAGCAGGTCATGTCAACAACTATCAAGGGGAGGGAGGAGAAAATGAAGCCCCAAATAGAATATTCTGATGTAGATTATTTGGAGACACAGATGAAGCAGATTCATGCAATTAGTATATTGTTTTAACAAACCAAGTTTGAACACAAGGATTAGGAAATTTTTGAGTCTCTACAACTCTCACAAGCAAATTCCGCTGCCTGCCCCTTCTGTCAGGTTCAATATTGCCTCTGACCTCTATCATGTTCAATCTATGAAATAAACCCACTTATAAGCTTTCAGTTTTCTTAATTAACCTGATTAAAACAGACATTTAGAATAACAGTTGCAAAATTTTGCATTTGGCCATTTACAAATGGACTCCAATCATCATGTCCATTTGCCACATTTGTGTCACCCATTCTTCTGAGCCAACATTCTTAACAATTCCATTTATTGGCTTTCATAAAGTAGCCAGCACATAAGTATCAGGAAAAGAATATCTTATCAAGCTCTATTGTTATAATTAAAATTATTATTAAAAAGTATATTATTAAGCTCCATTATTCCTAAGCATGACATTTCTCACCTCTTTCTCTGGCTTGTGGAAGTGTTTGACAATTCCATTTACTGCTTCACCAATAGATTCTTGTATCTGACCTGTGTTTAACTCTATCCGAAAGGAAAAACAATTATTTTAAACAATATTTTCCACTATTACGCAGATAAATTAGGATTAAGTTATACTTTTAAGTCAAGAGTGCTGAAAATATTTCATGTTTTGTTTGTTTTTGTGGCATTCTATTCTAGTAAAAATGTATTACTCCAGCATGCTTATATCAGTGCATATTAGCATGTCATGTCAATGGCTACAATTTAGTGAGTTTGAGAGAGGTTTCTAAGTCACTTTTCAGTATAAAACATCCAGAACAGCATGCAGCAAAATGACTGAAATAAAATAAAATACAGAGACTTAGTTCTACCTAGAGTAGATTTAATGAAATGACTAGGGCTTGTTAGTCCAAACTAAGTGAAGTCCCATTTATTAGATGGTTCTGTCCCATGTACAACTAAAATTGGATTTAACTGAGAAACCACAGCCATAAAACCAGTAAAATGCAGTTATACCATACAACTAACAACAGTTATAAAACAAAATAAAGTGCCTGTGAAAATTAAAAATGTCTAGCTGGTACAGTACTGGAAAGAAAATATGAATGGTATTCTATATACAGTGCACCTGCGCCATCCACGGTTTGAACATCCATGGATAGCATGCCCCAGCTTTTTCAATAGGTGCACATGCACACAGCAGTGCAAGCAGGTGTGCACACTCATTGAAAAGAACAGGTGTTAAGATCTTGTGTTTTTTGCTATCCACCGGGGGGGGGGGGACCTGAGTGGATCCCCGCAGATAGCAAAGAACAACTGTAAATGACACAACAACCAAAATGGCTCTCTCTGCAATCACCACCTGCTTCATACAGTGAGCTTTAAAAACCTGTACTAATTGTTTTTGCACCATGAAGAATAGATGTAAACTAGGCATGCTGACTAGGCAGGGCACTGCTATGAGGATTCTGCCCTCCTTTTCTGCCATTTGAAAAGCAGGAGGCCTCCCTGATGAATGTAAGAATAATGGTGCTTTGTTTTCACCCACTCTTAAAAGTACTTTTAACTCATCATTCTTCAAGAGATATTGTGGCAATTTACAATAAACATAAAAACTAAACCACTATTTAATACAATAAAACTATAAAACATAATAAAAACATCAAGCATTTTTAAAGGGAACAAGTGAGTCCTACAAGAAAATGTTACAGTATAGAAAATTCCTGTTCAGGGCCTAAATCCACTGTTACTCCCACCTAGAGGCAACACACTGAAATCAATGAGACATAAGGTATTTGTGACTTACTCTCATTTATTTCAGAGAGCATCCTCTAAGACAGATAAATGTGCCCCAGGATTCCAACTTGTTTTTTTTCTAAACTACTCCATCCCATCAGTATAAATGTTTACTAGTGAAAAGGCAACTACAATTTGCCTAGCTTACTTGGTTTGTTGTTTGGTGATATTGTAACAAATCTTCTGATCATACTTGGGGACTGTTGCAAAGGAGGTGTTCTGCACTGCCTTTCATCCACTTCAGTATGTGATGTCAGCAATTCTCCCACTAGGATCCTCTCTAAACTACCATCATCCATCCCTTTCCCAAGCCACCGACCACATGGAAACCTGCAGATATGAAGAAAAACAAAGCTTTCACATTACTTATGCCCAGAGTTGGCCTTTAAAAAACCCAAAGACAAGTGACCCAGTAAACCTGGTTGTTATTTTGTGTGTGTGCATGTACAGTATATTTATTTGACATATAAATTGCTCTAGGCAGCTAACACTATCATTAAATACACATTAAATGGTAAGATCATTAAAATCTTCACTAAAAACAAATTGAACACTAAAATCATTAAAATAGACATCAGCAATAGACATCAAAAATTCAAAGGCCAGTGTTAAAAGATGTGTCTTCATATCTTCCCTAAAAGCATCAAGAATGGGAACTGATTACAGCTCTGAGGATTTTCTATATAAATTGGGCAAATTCCATTTACAAACATTTCTTGACCCTGCTCCACTGGGCTGCCACAAGAAAGAAATTATACTAAAGGTTACAAGAGATGTGGCTCTGTAACTAAGCAGACGGGCCAAATAAAGCAGCTTCTTGCCACTTCTGGTGCAGGGCATGCAGATGACACACACCCCTGGAGCAGCTGCTCTGAAGCCACCTGAAGTCACCAGCAGAAAGAGCAGGACAAGTCCTGCTGGTAGCTCGTTTGGGACTGCCACCGTGTCCCACTTTCGGAGTGGTTTGTCCGGTCACTGTGGTCTCACACCGATTGGGGGCTGATTTCCCACTTTTTAAAATGAAGTAGGAAATTAATGCAGTCACTTCCTTTATAGTATTTGCCATGGTATTGAATTTTAAAATATTTAAATATTTAAAACCCATTTTAAAAATCTGAAATGATGCTTACTTGTAAGTGTGACCTGTGACTTCATTTCTAACCATAACATATTCCACTAGCCACTTGGCATATAGTCCAGAATTATCATGTCCTATTTGTACAGTGGTAAGCTTTCCCAGGTTCTGACACTAGAAATTAGAAAAGAAATTTGCTAAATCTTAACAGAATGAAAGTAAAAAAGGAGAGAATATGGCAAAATGTATAGCACACCAATATATAAGATAACAATCATCAAGCAGATGTAATTGCTAAATTTACAAAAAGAAGCTATTTTTAAAGATATTCTTAGTAAAGAAACATTCCAAAAATATAGGAAGAGGTAATTTTATTCTTCCAGTTCTATTACAACATAGTTCTGTGGTTATAACTGTCCATACTAATTTATTAGGCTTACACAAGATAATGCCCCAAAGACAGAAATAGGATATTTATATAATACCCATATATCTTCTACCGTTTGCTGTGTTGTGTCCTCCATGCTCTTAAGACATACCTCAAATGTCATCTCCAATGTATTTCTTGGAATCTGTAAGACTCCTGTTTCACCAAGTTCTCCTGAAATGCATATCCATGGATTGGCTGTGAACATTGAACCACCAAGTTTTTTGCTAGGGACAATCAATATATGGTATGGAATCACTGTAAAAATAAGAAACAACCTAGCTGAAGTAAGTTTTAGAAAAAAAAACCAAATGCCCTTATAATGCTGAAAAATAAGAACCTGGTTTATTAAGAAAATTTAAAAGGCTGCTTATCAACCATTGGTCCATCTACCCAATACAGTACTAAAATTCTGTCCGACAGTTCTTCAGGGTTTTTGGCAGAATTCTTTCTTACTCTTACCTGGTGATCCCTAATATTCTCTAGAGCAGGGGTTCCCAACCTGTGCTCCGTGGAGCCCTTAGGGCTCCTTGTATACTTCCCAGGTGCTCCATGGTTTCTCCAGGAAAATGAAAGAAATAAAAATTGAATGAAATTAAAGAATAAGAATATATTCTTATATATACTCCTAAACACCATTAACTTGTAAGACATAGGGTTGGCCTCTTAGGGGCTCTGCGATAGAAATAAAGGTTCGGCAAGTCAAAAAGGTTGGAAACCCCTGCTATAGAGGTATCCAGTCTAAGTATTAATGAGGCTTAATCCTGCTTAGCTTTCAAACTCAGATGAGATCAGGATTTACAGTGGGACAAGATACTCATGCACAAAAGCATGGATAATTTTGTGGTTTCACTTGGTATATAAGCAGCATGCAGGTTGGTTATGCCTGGATCCAGACCCATATGTGTGTCATGTCTATACTTAGCTGTAACCAATACAAATTATGGTCTACCTTGTTGCAAAATATCTGTCTGTTGTGCCTTATTCAAGTGGAGCAGGACTCATCCCCGAGCATACATTGACATTTTACATACAGGATGAAACTACAAATGACCAAGTTCAGCCATATGAACATTTGTCCCGCAGAAAAATGGTAAAGTACATAAATCTATGAATTGCCATATCTTAGCAGAAATATTGGGGAATACCTTTCTGATTTGGCCCCCTCTCTTCCCAAAACATAGCCAGTTATAAAACAGCAATTGTGCTATATATAAAACATGACTTTTTCCTTGTGACAAAACTATGTTTAGATGCTAAAATAACTCAGACTCTACAATGGAGAAATGAATACCAAGTCAAATCAAAAGTCCCCCTGGCTTAACTACTACTTGTTCTTTTCTCAATATACTCATGTCTCTATATATCTGCCAACTAAGAATAACATTTCATGATGAAATGAAAAACCTGTGCCCAAACAAAACTGTTCTTCATTATTTCTGAATAATGAAAAGTTATACTTACAGATTGTTGTAAAAACATTAGTAAAGCAAAAGTAATCAACAGCATTGAATGACAACAGATGATAAAGAAACTGTTCTTTCTCGTCATCACAGCGGAGGAAGGCATAACGCTTGTAGAGTTTTCTGACAAAAAAACAAAACAAAAACATAGCTTTGTGGCTTTAAGATTTTTCAAGCACAGGCTTTCTGGTATATACACTGACACAATCAATATATGTACTTATAACCACAGGGTGCCCTTAAAATACTACTTTGAAATCTAACTTTCTTACTGCATCATTTTTTTCATGTAAGCTTGCATCCTTTAAAATGCCTACTCTAATAATAAATACCGTTGCTGCACAGAAAAACTGCAAGTTTGGTTTCGAAGAACTGATGTTTCTTGCTGCCTATAAAATATGTTGTGTTTATTAAATTCAAAGAATAATCCTAAGTATGCTTGCTCAAAAGCAAGGTTCACCATGTTTAGTGAAGATTAATCTGAGAGTATGTGTACACAGGACTACAGCATCAAAAAGACACATGGTTTAATTCTGTTCAAGCAGAATTGCAAATATACTTCTCCCTCCATGTTCGCTGGGGTTAGGGGCACAGAACCCCCGTGAATGTGGAAAAAATGCAAAAAACAAAAATACTATGTTTTTACTTGAGAGAACACCTCTCTAGGAATCTCTAGGTCCTCCAATGCAACTCTGTGGTCAACATCTGCCAGACATTGACCACAGAATTGTGCTAGAGGAGCTACAAATGCCTAAAAAAGTGTTCTCTCTAGAAATTTTTTAGGTTCTTCAGTGTGACTTTTGGTTAAAGTTGATCACAGAGTTGTGCTGGAGGATCAAGATATTCCTAGATAGAATATATTAACAAAATCCATGAATAATCAAATCCGCAAAAGTCAAAACTGCAAATGTGGAGGGACGAGTGCATACTCAATATTAGTTTGAGGGGATGCAAACGTTTCCACTGTATGTTACTGTTCCTAAGTAATTTATGTACTATAGCCAATATTTGCCACATCCAAAGGAAACAAATATAAATTTGTTTCTGTATATATCTTTACTATATATATTTTTAGCATTCAAAATCATCATTACTATTATCATTACTAAATCTATTATCCAAATTTGCTCCACAGAGGATGTGGAACAAATTTAAGAGTGGAAATCCAACAAACAGAGCAAAATTTACTTTAATGGAGTCACCTTTTCCTACCTGAGGCCAATTTTGCTGCTCTGGTATTCTGGAGAATGGAAAAACAACTTGCAAATTGTGTACAACAAAATACCTTAACTCAAATACTGCTTCTGCATTTATAATTCTACATTATAGCATTAAAGCATACATTAAGGACATTTCTGTTTCTTTTAATCATATTTACATCCTATCTCCCCACCAATGTTGTTCAAATAGCAACAAAAGCAGGATTATATCACATTTAACCATATGAAATTATTTTTAAAGTACATATGGTTGATTTAACAACCCAGCAAAAAAGACATCTTTATTTTGCAGGTGACTTGGTTTACTTTTAAATGTTTCATTCTGAACATTCTGAGCACAATACCTCATCAATTTGTTGTGCCACACAATATGTGAGTTTTACTTCATACAATATAGTACATTTAAAATCTTCTCTGTTTCAAGTTTACTCTGTTCTTCAAACAGCTACTAGACAGTCACTACCTCTTAAGAATGTGCGTTGTTTATCTATAGCAGGGGTGGGGCATCTTAAACCTCCAGAAAACTTTGGGAGGCCAAACACACAGCAAAAAAACAAATGTTTTTGCCTCAAATGTCCCCAATGCCTTCTAGGGGCTGTGGGAGGTATTTTTGTCATGTTTTTCAGGCCCCTTTTTTTCAAAACAGGAAGCGACCAATGTCACTTTGTCACTTCCATTTTTAAATGCCCCAAGGGAGGCAAAAATTTGGCAGAAATACCCCCAAACCCACACATGCATTTAAGGACAAAAAACTGTTGAGCCTTGGAGCCCTAAGGGCCACAAAAACAACACTGGAGGGCCACATGCAATTCGCAGGCCACACTTTGCTCAGCCCTGATCTATATATAGCTTTGCTGAAGATTACAATTCTGTTTTAAAAGAAAAACAAAACAAAACAAAAAACACCTGAATTCTACAAAGGTAAATTTCACGGAAGATTAAACTTAACTTACTTTGTAAGTTCATGATCAGAAAGAAGATGTTTCAGGTGCCTGGAAAGTAATTTCTTCTCCATGGAGAGCCGGACCCAAGCTCTAGCTTTACCAACATCTGTTTTTATCTCACTAATATTCTGGATATGTCTAAAATGTAGAATAAGAACAGATTATAGTCTTATCATTTTACCCTTCATTGAACTAGGTACTTAACAGGTTAAGGAAAACAATTCTAACACTTTTGTGAGATAAATTCCTTGACTACCTGTATTATTGTTAAAGAAGACTGCAAGGAGCAAAAGAAGCATTTATTTTTGTAGCCCACCACAGAATGCAATGTGTGTGCTATCTTATTGGAAATGTTTTTATTAAATAATTGCTGGGGGACCTTGTGCAAGTCACACACTCTCAGCCTCAGAAAACCCCATGACTGAGTTGCCTTAAGGTCACCATAAGTCAGAAACAATTTGAAGGCACATACATCAATAACAATCTTTGTTCAAGCCAATGTACAAAGCTAAGAAAAAATAAATAAAAATAAATAAATACAGCAGCCCCTTCCCTTACGTGGAGGATCCATTCCAGATCCCACCCCACAGAAGGGGAAATCTGCATATGCTCGTGACCCATTGCAAACATGGCTCGGGGCAGTCATTTCTTTAAATGTCTCACAGCTTCCGCATAAGCTGGAAGCTGCATATAGTGTGCCCACGTATGGCACAGCCACACTGTAATAATAATAATACTTTTATACAACACTAAAAATATAATAAATGTGATGGTGCACATGTCTAAACCATACGAGAGCAGCAAAACAAAGCTCTCATTGCTTCCCTACCTTATGTCTCTGTATCCCAACCAGCTTTCTCACTAGCCTAACCCTCTTTTAGTATCAAAGTTGGACTGCCTAATAGTTTCTTGCAGAAAAGGTGGAGTTTTAAGAAAAGTGAGTTTTACTAACAAACAATAAAATACAATAATATCTAAAATCAAAATAAAATTTAAATTCCATTAGGTAATTTTAAAAAACAACAACTGGAACTGCATTTGGCATGGTTCACCTAACAGCCTCTAAAATTTTCCTACTTTCCCTATCTAACAAAAGGGTTTGTAGCCTCACAAAGGATGGAGAAATACTGGATCTCAAAGGAAGTGCCTTTTTGTGTTGCTAACAGAATTTAAATTTTATTTCCTGGACTTTTAAAATGCTTTGTCTCCCAGTACCAGGTGGCCAGAAGGAGGAGTGACCTGCCTGCAAGGATATCCCTCCATAAATTAAGAACATCAACAAGATCTTGACAAAATGCAGCCCTCTGACTAAGATCATAAAGGGGAAAAAAAATTCCCCTCCTGTATGATTTTTAACACCTTTGCCTGATGGAGCTTTGAAAGCTTACGGTGGGTATTTTGTGCATTTTGGTTGACCTAATAAGATATCATTGTTTTGTGGATTTTGGTTGTTACTGTACTTTGCTATATGGCCAGCATGGCTACCCCCGGATATGTTAACAAATAATAGTAATATAAAGATACTGCAAGATGGGCCACAGTATGAAAAACTGTGGGTTCCTTAAATGATATGGCCCTATCCCATGCTAAATGATGCATCTTTAGTTGCCAGTTTTTAGAACTTGCTGCTCAGTTTAAAGTCAGAGGTCCTTTCACACTACACATTTATAGGACTATAATTCTACTATAACTGTCATGGTCCCATGCTATGGAATCCTTGGATGTGTAGTTTATGGAGGGGTAGTTAGAATTCTCAGCCAGAGAATCCAAACCCCAGGATTCCACAGGGTACAATCATGACAATTAAAGTGGAATCATAGTGCTATAACTCTGTAGTGTAAAAGGGCCCAGGGATTGAAGAAACTGAGACAATGTGCATATAAATAAAACCTATTATTATTATTATTATTATTATTATTATTATTATTATTATTAAGACTCAGGAGATGGTATCAGGCTGCACAGCCTTATAGCCCTATTATGAGTTGCCTGCTCAGGCTTAACACTGAAACTTTGTTCTCTGTGATAGAACAAACTATCTACAAATTCAGTGAAAACTGCATAATCTCTTAAATTATTCTCACTCCTTGCTAAAGATGCTGAATTGAAGTTATTTAAGTCTTCCAGATGAGCATAAATTTCACTGAAATTTAACAGTAAGGAAATCTAAATGCTAAAAATGTCACCTTTTATTTTCTTGATGATGCTTTTAAAATAATTTTAGATCTTGCACATTACAGAAGCAGCAGCATTTAACAAACCTATAAAAAATTCCTGCTCCCTGGAAAGGAAAAAAAGTGAGACAGGGATGCAGCATGAAGTTCATTCATTTCATCTTATTAAATTAAACTTTAATCATCCAAATGCCGAACATATGTATGTGTATGTTCACACGTGTGCCTATCTCTTGCAGAGTTGCCTATAAAGGTTAATAATTAAACAGCTTAATACATCTGATCCCATATAGCGCATTTTGGCCAAATTCATGCTTTGGTTTTCCATTCTGAACCAGTATGTATCCTTGTTTCTGCAAAATGAGATGACTGCAATACCTTATTTTTCGTTATATTTTTTTAAAAAAAGATCACATCACTGATTTTTTTTCTCTCTCTCTCAACACTCAATTATGTACTAGGAACTAAATCCCATGAACACATTGGGTCATAATTTTGAGAGCTGTTTAAGATTTTATTGCAAACATCAACTCAGGAGAAAGATGTTAGTTTTAAAAAGCTTACAGGAACTATTTAAAAATCTAGGTATCCTAAAAATTTGAGTGAAGCATCCATACAATTCTTAAGGGTTTGATAAAATTTAACCTCATGTCTTGGATGAGAGATACTCTTAAAGGCGACATTGCTGGGCTGGCATCTGACTTCCTTCGTTCTGTATCTAGAAGTATTCCTACAATAAAGATATCAAATATTCTGTGTTAGTGCTTAATAATGTAATTGCTTTAATTTCTAACAACATTTTAACAACTTATTTAGTCACTAAACTGAGATTTAGGCTCTCCACAAACTCTCAGGTGAACCTACTTGGAGTCTTCATTTGTGAGTGGTGCCCCATCTTGTAGTTCCACCAGAGACAGACATTGATTTGTTGGAAAGAAGAAAAGGCCATTTGTGGCACCCAGACTACAGCATTATCTCTTTGGTGAGATGTCTATGGCTTCTATGTAGCTTGCTTAGGAACACAAGAAGCTACTTTATCCAAACTTAAAACCATATAGCCAGTATCATCAGCTCTGACCATCAACAGCTTTTCAATGTTTGACGCCAGTTCTTTCCTAGGCTCTGCCTGGAGATCCCTGGTATTACTTGGTGGTCTCCCTTCCAAATATTAACTAGACTGAACTCTGCTTAGCTTCTGAGATGAACAGGCCTTTTAATAAAATTAATACCTTTCAAAGCAGGGTTAGGCAACTTCTCAGGCTTGGGTGACTCCACTAGAAACCAGAAGAGGCCACACATTACCACTGTCCCACTGTCATCATTGTTTCAGTGGCCAAAAATCCCAGGAATTCTGTTCAGAAAAGTGATTTATGTGGAGCATTTACCTTGTGCCCCATTAGAATCACACTTCTGGTAAAAAAATCTATTTAGGCCCCTGCACAGTCAAACCTGCCATTTAATTTTCACACACACACACACACTCTCTCTCTCTCTCTTATCCTCCTTTTTGTGCGACATGCAGGAGATGATGGGAAAGGCTACAGAGAATGAAAGAAGAGATAGCAGGTTGAGCAAGGAAGGAGCAAAGAGAAGCTGGAGTTGGAAGAAAAGTCAGGGCAAAAAGATCACTTTGATGTGGAACAGGCACAGAGGTGAATGAATAAGCCCAAGGCAAGATCAGAAGGCCAGAACAAAAAGATGTGTGATTGAAGGTTGTTCAACCCTGGCTAGGAAAGAGATGGAGGGACAACCGGGGGGGGGGGGGGGATAAAGAACAGCCAGGAAAAACTGAGTACCAAACAGAGAACAGGGCAGGCGGATGAAACCTGTATGCCTGGCCTCTTAAAGCATTACTAGACTCCACTAGATATTTTTCACCACATCTGACTTGGTGCTATATTGTACCTGATACTATTATCCCTAACAGACCTTCTTTTATTTTTAATCATGGTTTTAAGAAATTACGAAATGGGATTTACGTAGACTCAGCTACCTCTTTGTACAAGAACAACAGAATGAAATCTGTGTATAAATTCTATGACCAAATATCTAACAATATTTGCTGGATATTTTGATTCTTATTTTGTAAGCATCCTTAACCTTAATCAAAGAAAGAGATGGGCCTCTGTAGTGAAAAACAGTTATTCCTAGTGGGCTCAAAAAGTGCCCTGACCTTTTTCTATCAACATATACAGAAACTATGTCTTCTGTTCCACCATGACCTAGTAACTAACACACTCTAGTGTGATAGAAAAAACAGGGCAGGGTTAGACAAATAAAGCCTAAACCACTTCTCAGTAATGTTCATTATTCTGTATGGGACAATGTAAACAAGTTGCAAATAAAAATACATAAAGGCATAAAGGGGACACAGATGCCTCTCCATTAACCCTGGGACTGGCTCACAAGGAGTAAGAAGCAGGTTTAACCTCTAATGCATTTGTGTCCCTTGTGTTACTTTTTCTGATATAAACAACCTTTATTCTTTATTTTTATTATTTTATTATATATTTTTATATAATGAGAGCCATTAGGGCTGAAGGGTGGGATATAAATACCTAAATAAATAAATATTCTAGTTTTACTTCAAGTGATGTTCAGGCTATATCTAAGTGTAAAATCCTCTAAATGACTGTAATGCTTGCCTTTAGATAAAGTGAAGTATTGACTTCAGAAAGAATAAGATAGTCAGGAAAAAAGTTATACACACTTTCAACAAGAAGCTTCCATCAACAATCAGCACAAAAATATACTTGCTCACCTATAACACACTCACTATAACACACATTCACTGCTTTGCATATATTATATTAGACATTATAATGAAAGGGCCTGTTGGGAGTAGTACATTCTAGAGAATGCTGTTGATAATGCATTTGGAAGTTCAGTGAACTCTAGCTATGCTTTGCTTGTTCAGTTTCCAACAAATGTTTTTTTAAAAAACCCTATAAATATAGCCTTTTACCTAAGCCCATACATATTATCTTCTAATACTGCAGTAAAGATACTTCAAAATTTTGCTGGTGAAAGAACTTGGCAAAACAGGCTAAAATGTTTATTTTAATCATTTGACAATCAGGATCTCTGTCAGAGTGGACTATTTTTCATTTAAGATATTGATAGTAAATGGAATAATTCTAACCATTAGTCAGTAATATCAGAGAGCCAGCATGGTGTGGTGGTTTGAGCACAAGAGTATGACTCTGGAGACCAGGGTTCGAATCCCTGCTCAGCCATGGAAATCCAATGGGTGACCTTGGGCAAGTCTCATCCTCAGAGGAGGTCAAAGTCAAATCTCCTCTGAATAGATTTTACCAAGAAAACCCTGTGATAGGTTCTCCTTGAGGCTGCCATATGTCAGAAGTGACTTGAAGGCACACAACAACAACCAAGTAATATTCCTCTAGAAGAGAGTTCTAGCTCTCAAAATGGATCAGCATTCTAGTTTTGTATTTCAGTAACTCTTTTATGTATTTTGTTTCACTGTTTGCCATTTTCATCTTCCAAATGGCAATGCTCCTAATAAACTTTACAAAAACTCACTATACCTGAGGTACTGAAGCTGCCAGATGTAGGCTTTCTCTGCCTATTTTCTTGGTAATGTAACAAATGTGACCACAAAGCAGATTTCCCCTAAGATGAAAAAGAAAGATTACCTGTCAGATGAAACATATTTATAATTTGCAGCTTTATATTTTTAGTTGCATTTTTACAAATCATATTAAAAATAATCATTAGATACAACCCAGTCAAGATAAAAGGACTTACTAATAAAATATTAAAAGAGAAGTAATTGTTTTGAATAAAATGCACATTCTTAAGAAACCTTTTAAAATATACTAGGAAATACAGCTAAATTCACATGCATATCTTCAAAGAACTTGCATTACTCCACAATACACATTTAATACAATGGGTACTCATCTGACTTTATATGTTCTGGAATTATGTGACCAGCTTTCTAAAGTGGCTTTGTTTAACCTGGAGGGTTCCAATTTGGATTCCTTAACTTTCCATCAGCAACAACCAACATGGCCAGTAATAAAACATCCTAGCAGTTGTAGGCCAAATATATAGAGGGCATCAGGTCAGGGAATACTGCTTTCAAGTTACTATATGAAGTGGAATCAGTTCTGAACAAATATTTCTCCTTTGATAGAGAGAAGTTTGATACAATTTCATCAGTGTGAGTACCACTAACTATACTAAAGTCCTTTTAGTCAGCCTCTGTGTTTGGACCTTTGGAAAACTAACCATCGGCAGTTAATGATTTTTAAAGTGTGTGGGGGGATTCATATGACAGCTGGACACCACAGCAAGAGCAGATGATGCAGCAACAAGAACACTAGCGGGCCTGTCCAGTTGTATAGGAAAGTATGTCCCAGCAATGTTTTTTCTTTTTTCTTTTGCTGCTTTGTTGCATCATCTCTTAAGGCTTTTTGCTGTGAGATGAAGTAAACACCTCCACCAAAAGGGTACCCCCATCCTTTTCACCAAGAGGTAAAATACCACTAGGAATAGCAACCATTCATAGGTTATTTTAGGACTGTGGCTGAATGAGTCCACTAGTTCTTTTCCTCTCTCAGTCAGATGAACTGTTACTGGTGCTTTTCAATGAAAGAGACATGAATTCCAAAGACTCAGAATGAGACAGAGAAGTGCTACCAACATGCTGTCTCCTTGTTTGTTCACATGGTATTGTGGGGGTATTGTCCATGATGACTAATTGATGTGTATCTGCATGTCATACTTGAAGGTATGGTCTAATAGCAGTCAGAAGCTCTAATGCACTGATATGATAATTGTGCTTATCTGGAAGCCACTTATTGTGAATACAGAGATCTCCACAATGTGCTCTCCCTTTCAAGGAGGGGACCTCTGTTATGTGGATAGCTGAAGATTGGTGGAAGGACATTCCTGACAATCACATGTGTCCACCAAATGCCTCAATTGGTTATTCAATCTTAGTTTCTTGCATAAACAGTCTGTTTCCCAGTCAAAACATAAAATGAACCCCATGTTGTAGTATATATCATCTAGTAAAGTGTCACTGCAATATTGACAGTCAATAAGGGCTAACAGCTGTTAGCTCATGTGAGCCATGAAAAAGAGAGGTCGTATAGAGACCTGATAAGTCATATCTATGAGCCATGAAGCTAGTAAAAACCAGTATCTTCAAGAATACCAGTAAAGTATTCAGAGGAACAGTGTTCTATCTCTAATGTGCATTGTTCTTAAATCAGAAAACACCATGAGAGTCCTATTGCTACCCCTTGCTCTGATGACTCTAGATAAATCCCCTGCTGATTTTGAGCCTGAACTTTGAAACCAAAGCCAGAGCAGCTGACTCTGAGAATGAATGATCACCATTCCAATGAGATGGGGTGGGTGGGTAGCAGAATGGTCAGCTATTTTGTCATTCTTCCCCTGGGGGAAAGTTCCTTTAGTGGTATTGAAAGAATGCCATTTTGCTGCTCTCTTTTTAAATCTTTATCCTCACACAAGTACAAAAAAAAACTGCAGTGTTGATAGTGGGGAGGCACATTCCCAAGAAAACTTGTCTTTGAGCAGAGGGGAGGAGGAGGGTATGGCATCATCTCTGAAGGTGTTGGAATTTACGTCAACTTCAGGAGGCTGGTATTGAGCTGGGTTTAAAGCTTCAATTCAAAGGGGGTGTTAGAGAAGGATTCCAATGTCATAGTATCATTTTTATTCATGTGATTAGAAATTTGCAGGATACACTCTCAAAAATGTAAGTAAAATTGTCAGTGTGAAGTCAAAGGCTTTCATGGCTGGCATCCATGGTTTTTTGTGGGTTTTTCGGGCTATGAGGCCATGTTCTAGAAGATTTTCTTCCTGACGTTTCGCCAGCATCTGTGGCTGACATCTTCAGAGATTGTCAGATTTTGTTGCAAAGACCCTGCTTCATAAAATTCCTGCAAACTATACAGTGGTGCCCCGGGTTACGAAAATAATTCGTTCCGCCGCCGCTTTCGTAACCCGAAAGGCTTCGTAAGCCGAAAAAGCCATAGGCGCTAATGGGGAAAAGCCGCGATTTGGTGTGAAATAGCGCCGAAAAGCACCAAAAATTTTTTCGTAACCCGAAAAAACATTCGTAACCCGGAACAGTTTTTTTAAATAGATTTTTTTCGTAACCCGGAAATTTCGTAAGGCGGCGCATTCGTATCCCGGGGTACCACTGTACTTGACTCTCTAAAGGAAAATCAGAATGCAGAATGGCCATTGGGAGGTATGATCATTTCCAACTACATTATGAGGAGAAATTCTGAAAGACCTAAGACGTCTAACATAAAATGTAGCCTTCTAATAATAATAATAAGCACTTCCATATTATTTATGAATGTAAAAATACTGTTAAAATTATATCAAATTAAAAAAGACTACAGTGGTACCCCGGGATACGAATGCGCCGCCTTACGAAATTTCCGGGTTACGAAAAAAATCCATTTAAAAAAACTGTTCCGGGTTACGAAGGTTTTTTCGGGTTACGAAAAAAATTTTGGTGCTTTTCGGCGCTATTTCACACGAAATCGCGGCTTTTCCCCATTAGCGCCTATGGGTTTTTCAGCTTGCGAAGTATTTCGGGTTACGAAAGCGGCGGCGGAACGAATTAATTTCGTAACCCGGGGTACCACTGTATACAAGAATGGTTTTCACACATATCCTCAGCGATGTTATTTGTGTCCTTCAGAAAGTCACTATTCAACTAGACAGTCTAATACAACCCATGCCAATACCAACAGGTGATCATGGGCTAGTCACGCTCTCTCAGCCTTAGAGGAAGGCAATGGCAACACCTCCTGAACAAATCTTGCCAATAAAACCCTATAATAGGTTTACATTAGGGTATCATTGGCCCCATACAGACAGGCCAAAATAAAGTTGCTTCGGGTCACTTTGGAGGTATGCTATTTAAATGATGCATGTGTCCTAAGAGTCTGGAAGCTACGCCAAAGCCACACTCCATTACTAAGGACTGGAGCATGGTTTTGGTGCAGCTTCTGGCCTCTTCAGAGGCATGCATCATTTAAACAGCATACCTCCAAAGTGACCCGAAGCAGCTTTATTTTGGCCTGTCTGTACAGGCAAGTCAGAAATGACATGAAGGTAGACAACACCAAGAAGAAGTTGCCAATGATCTCCAACAGGAGATTCAGTTGGTTTCTTCTCTTCTGGCAGGGAAAATACTCATAGAATCATAGAGTTGGAAGAGACCACAAGGGCCATCCAGCCCAACCCACTGCCAAGCAGGAAATCCAAATCAAAGCATCCCTGACAGATAGCCATCCAGCCTCTGCTTAAAGACCTCCAAGGAAAGAGACTCCAACACACTCTGAGGGAGTGTGTTCCACTGTCAGACAGCCCTTACTGTCAGGAAGTTCCTCCTAATGTTGAGCTGAAATCTCTTTTTCTGGAGCTTGCATCCATTGTTCCGGGTCCTGTTCTCTGGAGCAGCAGAAAACAAGCTTGCTCCCTCCTCAATATGACATCTCTTCAAATATTTAAACAGGGCTATCATATCACCTCTTACCCTTCTTTTCTCCAGGCTAAACATCCCCAGCTCCCTGAGTTGTTCCTCATAGGACATGGTTTCCAAACCCTTCACCATTTTAGTCGCCCTCCTTTAGACATGCTCAGGTTTCTCAATGTCCCTTTTAAATTGTGGTGCCCAGAACTGGACACAATATTCCAGGTGGGGCCTCATCAAAGCAGAATACAGTGGCACTATTACTTCTCTTGATCTAGACACTATACTTTTATTGATGCAGCCTAAAATTGCATTGGCCTTTTTTATTATTATTATTATTATTATTATTATTATTATTATTATTATTATTATTATTATTGCCATAATTACTTAAACACAGCAAAATTAAAAATAGATAATCCAACAGGCATGAAGTTAGTCTGCTTTTAAATAGAGAGAGGGAAGGGGAGTGCAATCATGCAAACGAAGAGATGTGTGATAACAAATGTTTTTAAAGCAGTATGGCCCGTTACAGACCGCCCAAAAGGGGCGGTCTCAGGCCGCTGCCGGTTGCAGCATGGAGGAGCCACAGCAGCCAAACCGCGCGACTCCTCCGCGCTGCAAAAAAGGAGCGCGAAAATCGCGCTCCTTCCAGCAACTCAGAAGAGATGTCGCAAGTGCCAAAGCGCGTACTCGCGACGTCTCTTCTGGGTTGGGACGTGCGGACGCAGAGCGTCCGCTACGTCAAGATGGCGGCACCCATCTGTATAGGGCGCTGCTATCTTGATGTATCAGTTACACATGAGGGGCAAGGCGCGTCTGGAAGCGCCGCCCCTCGCATGTAATCGCGGTGCAAGGACAGCGCCTCTTAGGCCCGTCTGTAACGCACCTAGGTTAATTTCCTTTCATAATGTGATTGCAATGAGACACAAAGCTGGTGTGACAATGTCCTTGCAGAATCTGCTTGGTTCTTTACTAGAACTCTGAGGCCCACACATGATGACAGGTGCACAATATTAAACTGGTGATGTGGAATCACTAGCACTATACTGGCATATGGAGTTTGTTATCAAGTAATATTTTAAATGGTTTTACTTCTGTAGCTAGTTTAACACTGTTCTAATCTTAGTTTTTAACTGTGTATTTTTATTATAATTTGTTGTCTTTTGTAAGCCACCTGGGAATCCTGTCTGGGAAAAAGGCAGGGCATAAATGAAGTGATGGACAGATCTACTAAGCCCTGTGAATCTCACATTTGGGTATGTAAACAAACACAACAGGTTAGGGATTCTAACCGTCACAATTAGAAGGGAGGAAATGTGCTTTTTACTTGTCAAGAAGCACAATCAAACTCACTCACCAGTTCTTAAGGATGCTATTTCAGTATTAAATGGAATAGAAACAATTCAGGGAGTTGCTTTGCCAGCAGAGCTAATGAAGTAACTTTTGCTTCTTTCCTCTGCAGCATTAAAAGGGATAGTAGCCATATTGTCTGATTTAGCTCAGACTCCCCATAGAAAAATTAGTTGTACTATTAGGCTGCAATAAAAGCAAATTCTTTCAATAACAAACTATTGGGCCAAAGATGGTGGTGAAACAGGCGCAGTTCTCTACTATCCGTAGACTGAGGGATTGAAGGTTTCTTGCCACTTATCAGCTGGTCTGTATCTGTTTGGATGTCCCTCCCATCAATGGTCTCTTGGGCTCCCAACTCATGATCAATAAAATAATCTAAGCAGAGAGAGTTAGCATCTACAATTCATTTAAGCACTTTTAAGGACTGAAATTTCAGGCTATTTATATGAGAAGCCTTTGTTTTCCTTTTATGCTATTTTATTAATGTAATAGATATGCAAATACACTCAGCCCTTTGCGTCCATGAATTCTGCATCCACAGATTCATCCACCCACAACTTGCATATATATATACTGTGTATATATATATATATATATCCCAAAAGTGAGCCTTGATTTTGCCATTATATATAAGGGTCACTATTTTACTATGCCACTGCATATAATGGGACTTGAGAACCTATGGATATTGGTATCCACAGGGGAGAGGGTGTGTTCCTGGAACCAAATTTCAGCAGATATCAAGGGCCTACTGTTTACACTCTTTCTAGAGATGAACATGGACTTCTCAGTGGTCTATAACTTACCCTAAATTTTACATTACACATCTAATGTAGTTACACATCTTACAATATATTACTATCTTATAAAGTGCTATCAGTCACATAGAAATGATGCTACTTGAAACAGCCAGCATCTGCACCTTTGCATAAACAATCCTCTGCTTGCCATAGCAATCAAGGCACTTCCACACCTTCCCACCCTTTCCTTCCACCTCCTCACTGTAGTTTCTGTTTTACGCCCTTGTTGTCCATCCTCCCTCAGTCCCCGGCAGCAATCTTGTTGATCTCTCCAAACACTCCCAACCCTCCTTCCATCGCTTCTCATTTGAATTCCTACTTTAAATCCACTTTTTTTTCAATCCCCTTCAGCAGATTTCTGCTTTCAATCCTCTTTGCTCAACCTTTTTCAACAGAATTTTTGTTGGTCCCTCCAGTCCCACTCCTCTTTCCTAAAAATATAATAGGTAATTTTTGAAAAATTAAAAAGTATGGCCACTGAGGAATCCCACATGCCTGAATGGACCCCCAGCCTCACCCAGTTGCCCAGCCCTGTCCTAGACACACACAAAAAAAGTGTAAACTGGTAAAATAAAAAAAGGAATGGAAAAGGCAACGCTATATTTAGATTCTTTGTTAATATAAAGCCTCTACCACTGAAACCTTTTCTGCATTACCTCACTTACAAGTACAGCTAGGAGTCTGTTTCAGTTAAAACTGCTTCTATGTTGACGAGCAGGCTATCATACTGGCTAAAGGATCAAAAATGAATTTAAAATTTTAGACAGACAAAGGTCTTGTGCACAACATATTAATATACAATGAAGTCTGTCCCTGTCTCTATCATGCAAAAGGTGACTTGAAGGACTGCCTTGGAGGGTGATGAACTCCCCTTCACTCAGAGATGCTTTAGTTATGGAGTACTGCATTTGTAGGGATTCATCATCGTCTTTGTGATTCTTGATAATTTCAAGACTCAGATCTCTTGAGCATCTCAGGACTCAAATCTAAGTCATCAATATCCCAAAGTCCTAAAGTACTGAGAAACTAGATCTATAGCAAATAAAAATGACAAGAATGTTTTATGAATGCTATTTATTCAAAGAATAACTGAGCAGGCCTTTCTTCCTTTTTTCTCCCTAGCACAGCAAATTAAAATGGCTGCATAAAGCTCCTCTGCCTCTTCCTGCTGTTCCAGGAGATAAGCTTCCCCTCCCAGCTAAATGAGATCATTAAAATGCATACATGTTTCCAAGGATCACTGAGAAGATCATCATCTACCTGCAGTGCTTTGGAATCTTCAGAAGGGCCACCACAACAGCTATCACAGTGCATGAAAACATAATGAGGGAGGACAAATTATTTCTCCCATTCCCTACCATCCCATTATGTATTGTTTAATCATTGTTAACTATGAACACTTATTCTATGAACACTCTTCTAACCTTTTTCCCAGGTAAGTGTGCATAGATTATATGGCATGCAGCCTTTGAAGTTCCTGAGAGGGTCCAACTACAATAGGGGTGTGTGTGTCTATATGTGTGTTTTATCATTTAATACACTTCTAATTAATAATAATTCCTGAAGGGGCTTGACTGTCCAAGAAGGAGTCTTGGTAGCCCAATTTCGCCTAATAATTTCAAAGGTGAGTCAGAAACAGCTGGCCTCCCTTTCACCCCATTTCACATATGTGTATATATGATCGTCTAAATACAGCCTCAGTCTGTGGGGCTGTTTTTACAGCTTGTTCTGTGGTTAACAACATCAACTGTGAAAGGTAGAGGTGGAGTAAGCATCTATGCTCTTCAAATGTTTTGAACTGCAACAGCTGCAATAGCTGAACATTACCCATGCTGGTTAAGATTTATAGGAACTGTAGCCCAAAATATCTGGAGTGAATCAGGTTACCAGGCCCTGGTTTAGAAAGGAAATCATCCTGCCTCAAAGTAGAGGGCTGAATTAGGAGACACTTTAAATTCAATGGCCCTATAACTACTACTACTGCTACTACCAGAAACTGCACACAGACAGACGATACAAGAGAGATTTTTAAAAGGTTATAGATATCATTAAACAAATATATCTCATCATAACATCTGCATATTGAATAGCATGTATGCTGGCTCCAGTGCTGGAACAGATCATGAAAAGAACACAAAACTCTATGTGAGTTGACCTCAAATGAAAAATCACATTATGTGGAATTATGCATAAACAGTTGACGTGGTAAGTATTCATATATTTAAACTGCAGGCTGATATATGGACAAAACCAAGGGAGAAGAATAATGATGTGCAAATAAATAGATAATGGCAAACTAAAATTCCTCTCAGAACTGACAGAACTATTATACTATACATGATGACAATGAATGACAAGTTGATAAATATGAAGCTGAAATCACAAATACAAGAATAATTTCAGCTAAGGGGTCTAAGAAAGTCTAGCGGCAGGGAAAGTGGGGGAAAGCTGTATGTGATATAGTGGATGTTGCTAGAAAGTGGTCTTCACAAAGCTTTATGAAGAGACATGGTCTCCTACTGAAGATTATTAAAAAGAAAGTAGAGCACTAGGCTTCTGTGATTGAACCTAAAGGTGATTTCATAAGGAGGAAAGGTAGTACTTTTTTACATCTTTATTTTTAAAAAAAGACATCACTTCCTCCTCCTGATTCCTAAATACTCTACCACAACAGACCGTGCAGCACTGTTTGCCAACATCTTCAATCAATCCAAAGAATTAACCTTATGTAGGGTTGGCCGCTTGCTGGTCTGAAAGGCCCAAATCTGTGTTGTAGCAGAGTATATGGATGCTCTATCTTCTAAGATGAAAGTAGTACAGCTTCTATCCTATGTAGCATATAAGAGGGAAGGTAAGAGTCAAAATTCACACACAGAAACATGATACAATCTAAAAGTGGTTTCAGGTAAAAAGCAGCTCTACATAACTGATCAACAAAAATCACAAAGTTGTTTCACAAGATACTAATATTACAATAAAGATTTTCAATACCACAATTCATTTTTCTTATTCCTTGCATTAATATATATATAGCGGGCAGCTCATGAAGGAAATCTCAATTCCATTTTTCTTTCTAAAGGATATGATAGCACTGCATTTATTAAAACAAGCCTCTAAATCTGTTGTCTTATTACAGTTCACAATGAATATATAATTGTAAGAAAAAGGAATAGAGGATATACTGGGTTGTATCCAAATATACTGTGGTAGAATTCTGGTCCTGGAAAAGGTGTTCTTGGTTCTTATGAACAGATAGGGAGAAAAGACTTTTGGCTACTTCTTCCTTCATTTCCCTCATGACCCACTAGAACAGAGTGGAAGGTGGTATATGAAATGTATTACTGAAGGGAAATCTGCAAAAATCACTTCCTTCTACATTTGAGAATCTCCATTGAATCCAACTCTTACTATGACATTAAATAATTTTATATAAAATAAACTTTCATTAACATTTAGCACCCTAATTCCTATTTTAAAAATGTAAGCACATTTTACAGTTTACAGTAACAATACAAAAAATGATGCATTTCAAAAAATCAATAAATATTTTTTAAAATTATAAGGCAGCCATTTTATTTCTTACCTGTTTCACCTGCAGACCGTGGCTCCATATCCTTTCCAAGAGATCACAAAGGCTTGCTATCAATGTGTTTTCTTCTACACCTGTAATATTCACTTCACCATGACCAAGTTCTACTGCTTCACGGCCCATTTTTTCCACTAACATCCTCTTAGTCTTTCAAGACAGAAAGATGACAAAGCAGCCATTACTTTTTGACAAGTGAAACCACAAAGATACTGGAACGTCTTTGTATTACCTCAGGTGAGGAATTGTTCAATAGAATCATTATATTTAGTTTGCGCAACTGACTAGTTATATGAAATACATCATTTTAATAAACTATCTTTTTTCATTATGACACACTGTCAACTTTGCTCAGCTATCTCTCTTACAGTTTTCTGCCAAAAGCTGGAATGGAAAACTTGTTCAGCAGAATAGAAACTGTGTTTGCAGCCAATCATACACCTGCAATTTGCAGTTGTTGTTTTTGTCATGTGCCTTCAAGTCGTTTCTGACCTATGGTGACCCTAAGGTGAACCTATCATGAGGTTTTCTTGGTAAGTTTCTTCAGATTGCCCAAACCACTACACCATGCTGGCCCCAGACCTCAATCCAATTAATAATCTCTGGCAAGACTTGGAAGTTCCTATACAGCAACAGGCCCCATTCAATGTATTTTAATGGACTCACAAAACCCCTGTACAGGGAAATATTTCTCATTATTTTTACTGGCAAAAGCAATTCTAATGCACAATCCTCTATACTTGGGACATTGGCGCCTCCATTTCAATAGAAGAAATAAGCAAGCCACGAGAGAATTAAGAAAAAGCATCTCTCTTTCTCAGAAGAGCCTGAGAAAAAGGGGGAAAGAATGGCAAGATACCTTATTTCGGCATTCCTTCAGCAACCCTTCAACAAATTTCCAGTTCGTCTGAGCAATTACTGAAGGTGAGAGATTTGACAATTTGGGTTGCCGGATAGTGCTACCCAGATTCCGAGCTTCTTGAATATACTTCTATAGAAAGTCAAGGAAACACAAATGTATATAAAGACACAACTTTCAACATGTACACACCAATGGTACATTTTCCTAAAGAAAAATTCCAGCTTATAAAATAAAGGTATATTACACATTTGAAATACTCTTGCTTTTACAGGAATTCAATCTAAGCTTTAACATTATTATACAACAAAAAATTTATTGCGCGAAATATTAAAATACTCTTCCTGTAATACAGTCATTGCCCTAATTGCATAATCCAATATAGCAGACATACAGTCCACCCTCGCTTTACACGGTGGATCCATTCCAGATGCTCCAGGCTCTTAGAATGTACACCATAGGCAGGTTTACTCTTTTATATTTATTGTTTTTATGTATAGTGCTGTGCATCTACAGCGCTATATAAATAATAATAATAATAATAATAATAATAATAATAGACCCTCCCCCGCATAAAGCAAAAAGCACATATGCTCAAGCCTCATTGGATAAAATGGGGCTTGGGTTCACCGCGGGCGTGCACGCCATTGTTTTTATTGCCGGGCAGATTCAGCGTAAGCTGAAAGCCACCTATAATGAGCCCACATATGGTGCGGGCTCACTGTAGTACAATAATAATAATAATAATAATAATAATAATAATAATAATTTGTTTTATTTATATACCGCTATTCCAAAGATCATAGCGGTGAACAGCAAGTAAGCTAATTAGCAAGTAAGCTAATTTGCCCCCAACAGTCTGGGTACTCATTTTAGCGACCTCGGAAGGATGCAAGCCTGAGTCGAGCTTGGGCCCTTTTGCTGGTCTTGAACTCGCAACCTTGTGGTTTTGAGTGAATGGCTACAGTACAGGCATTTAACCACTGCGCCACCAGAGTATATACTGAATTTATGGTAAATAAGATACTTTTGGAGTGAATATAAAGCACTCTCAAACACTAGCAGATTCAAAAACAGAAACTAAACATTTACATCTATTCATAAACAGGAAGAGGATATGTGTTTCTCTGTGTGTGACCTTCCATCTGTCTGAGCATAACTCTAAGACCATGAAATCTAAAGTCCTGAAACTCAGCATACTAAGTGGTACTGTGAGATGGCAGCAGGAAGGGAGGGGTGTGCACTGCTCTCCAGGGCTAGCTCACAGGTTTCTGGGGGAGTGAATCCCTCCCAGCCTTGTTTTTTCCCATCTCCAGAGCCAACAGACATACCATGAGGCTTGAGGGGAGCAGAGGAAAAAAGCCTCTCCCTTGCAGGGACAGAAAGTTTGTTGGAAAACTGGAGAGCTGATCAGACTGCACTGGAGGAGAATGAAGTCAGGATTGATAAAAGCCAGGACAGAAGGACCTATCCAGCAGATAAGAGAGAAGAGGTGTGGTCATCAGGGGGCAGAGAGGAGAGGATAAAAGGAGGCTACAGCTGTGTGGGAGGGGAAGAAGATGCTGAAGAAGGCAAGGAGGAAAGACTGCTGATGACAGGAGCAGGAGAGAGAAAGCAAATAACTGGGAAAGAAAGTGAAGTGAAGGTGAATTCTTCTCAGGGAAAGGTGATTGGGTTGAGGGAGCTGAGACCCTGGGAAGGGGGCATGTCAGGAGGTGGCTGGGATTGAGGGAGAGATTAACTTCTCAGCCTCACAGAACCTGGACAGCCGTTAACTGGGGCTCTGCTGAGATTGGGATTGTACCCAATTTAGAGAAAGATAACCCTGGGGGTAAGAGCTTTCCCTCATTCTACCCAGGGACTCCAGAGAGGGTTTCTAAGAGAAGAGATTTCTGTCATAAAGAAAAAACATGAATGGAAAACTATGGAAAAACCCTTAAGACACTATTGGAAATAAGGAACCTAGGGAGGAGATGCCTGAAAAGAGAGGCAGGAAGCCTCCTCTAATAAATCTGTGGGTGGAGGGAAACAGGAGTAATTGTCTTAAACCTTGTATTTTTCTTTTGAGATTTTTTGAAGTGATCTTTTTGTTAATAAAACTTCCTTTAGCGTCCCTTGAATAGTCCTTGTCTCTTCACTCCAACCAGATGGATACTCAAGGGCAGATAGGCCTGACCCCACCCTCAAGGGGTGGGGGGGGCCCAACAGGTATGCACCTAGAATTTAAATGCATTAATTAATTTTAATGTGTCTATTTGTTTGTATCATTTCCACTTACTATATGACAGATCTCCCCAACTGGGGCAAAAAACTGCAGTCAAAATGTTTTGAAGGGGAGAGACTGGTCCAGGAAATAAAATTATGGGGCTCCCTCTCCCCCTGCTGTGCAGTATGTTATAGGTACACTGCATTTCAGGGGGCTGTACAAGTGTAAAATGCAGGAGGCAAGTCTAAGAAGCCCAGTGGTCAAGGCTTTATTCAGATGGGATGAGCACAGCCTGCCCAATTCTGACAGCTATGTAATTTTGCTTGAAGACTTTGTTGTATTGAACCATAGGTTATTTCAACCTGTGCAAAATAGGATGTTTTTAGCAGTGTTCAGTATAATCAAACATATACAGACACACACACACACAATGTATATATTCGCCTATGTGCATATACAAACACAACATACCAGATAAAGCTCTGAAACAGATTTAACAGAGTGCCTGAAATGCCAATCATGCTGGTCCAAGACTAAACATAATTGTAACTGAAGTTCTGTCAAAGGGAAATCCACTTGCTGGCAAGGCAGGAGAGATAGCAAAGCAAAACAAAAACAAACCAGAAATCAAACAGCTCACATTAGTTGAAATCATAGTAGGCAAGCATGAAATCATAAAAGTACTCATGCAAGAATAGGTCAGATGCCATTAAGACAATTTTTGACTTTCAAATGAAGGAAAGAATGGAGAAACAACAAAAATTATAATTCACAGAAATTTAAACAGAGAAAGGAATAAAATTCATGCAGCAACATACAAGATGTTTTAAGGAACATAAAGCTAGGAATAAAATTGTATGTGTATTTTTACTAGTACTTAAGACTCTTTGGAATTTGTCAAAATCACTAGGATTATTTTCTCAATAGGTAATGATCGTCTGATGGATGCTAACAGCAAAAAATGAATCATTGACATCTAATTTACAGAATAGGTTTGCACATCTGTATTCTGACATTTCCCCAAAAATATTCTACTTTAGGGGAAGCACCCCTCAAAAATTAGAAGCTTCCCATGTCTAGCCACCGTGTAACACACACATTCTACAGAAAGGTTAGGGATAGAAATGTAAGAAAACGTGTGCAATGTATAATGTCACTATGATTTTCAGTTGATTGTTTATTGTATTGTTTATATTGTTTTTAAACAATAAAATTGAAAAAAAATTCCACAAAACAAGATCCAAAAGTGAAGTATATCCTTAGGATCAAGCAGACCGGCAGTTTGGAGGGGCCTCCGGCCACTCCCATGCCTATCGCTCACAGTTCAGCGCAGGACCATGGCAACCATTAAACAGAGAGTCTGCGAACATCTAGAAGGCAATTCCATAATCACCAAAAGTCAACATGGATTTCAGAGAAACAAGTCATGCCAGACTAATCTGATCTCTTTTTTTTGATAAAATTACCAGATTGAGATATGAAGGGAATGCCATAGATATAGTATATCTTGATTTCAATAAGGCCTTTGACAAGGTTTCCCAGGTCATTCTTGCAAACAAGCTGGTAAAATGTGGTCTAGACAAAGTAACTGTTACATGGATTTGTAAGCCGCCCTGATTGCATTTTGTAGAGAGGCGGGATATAAATAAATTTTATTATTAGTAGTAGTAGTAGTAATTGGTTGACTTGCCGAACCCAAAGGGTGCTCAACAATGGCACTGTTTCATTCTGGAGAGAAGTGACCAGTGGGGTCCCACAGGACTCTGTCCTGGGGCCAGTGCTATTCAACATCTTTATCAATGACTTGGATGACAGAATTGGGGGCATACTTATCAAATTTGCAGATGAAACCAAATTAGCCAATACCCCAGAGGACAGGATCAAAATTCAAAATGACCTGAATAGACTAGAAAGCTGGGCCAAAGCTAACAAAATGAAATTCAGTATGGAGAAATGTAAGGTACTGCACTTAGGGCAGGAAAATGAAATGCAGACATAGGATGGGGGACACCTGGCTTAAGGAGACAACATGTGAAAGGGGTCTAGGAGTCCAAGTAGACCACAAGATGAACATGAGTCAACAGTGCAATGCGTCAGCTAATAAGGCCAATGCGATTTTAGGCTGCATCAATAGAAGTATAGTGTTTAGATCAAGGGAAGTAATAGTGCTACTGTATTCTGCTTTGGTCAGGCCCCATCTGGAATATTGTGACCAGCTCTGGGCACTACAATTCAAAAAGGATGTTGAGAAATTGGAGCGTGTCCAAAGGAGGGCGACTAAAATGGGGAAGGGTCTTGAAACCATGCCCTATGAGGAATGCCGTAGGGAGCTAGGGATGTTTAGTCTGGAGAAGAAAAGGTTAAGAGGTGATATGATAGCTCTGTTTAAATACTTGAAGGGATGTCATATTGAAGAGGGAGCAAGCTTGTTTTCTGCTGCTCCAACTGCAGTAAAAGAGATTCCACCTCAACATTACAAAGAACTTCCTGACATAGTTTTTTGTGGGTTTTTTTTGGCTATGTGGCCATGTTCTAGCTGAGTTTCTTTCTGACGTTTCTCTGAAGATGCCAGCCACAGATGCTGGCAAAACATCAGAAAGAAACTCTGCTAGAACATGGCCACATAGCCCGAAAAACCCACAAAAAACTATGGATGCCGGCCATGAAAGCCTTCGACTTTACAGCTTCCTGACAGTAAGGGCTGTTCGACAGTGGAACACACTCCCTCGTAGAGTGGTGGAGTCTCCCTCCTTGGAGATCTTTAAACAGAGGCTGGATGGCAATCTGTCGGGGATGCTTTGACTGAGAGTTCCTGCATGGCAGTGGGTTGGACTGGATGGCCCTTGTGATCTCTTCCAACTCTATGATTCTATGAACCAGGCACTGTGGTCCTGAGGTCAGCCACCGCTGCAGTCTGCAACGGAACGCTGGCAAGGAGCACTTTTTCTGCACACCTTTTGCAGCAGGTTTGAGTTGCCTAAGGTAACTGTGGCACATCTTAGGTCCCCCAGATTGGCCTGAAGGTGGTGCTTTTGGCCTGTCTGTTTCGGGGCCTAGAGAAGGTCCTCTGCAATTGGCACAGCTCTTCATTTCAAAAAGAACTGGGACATTTTTAACGTTTTTGTTTTGTTTGAAGACATTATAACATACGGATCTAAATCCAATTGTTAGTCACAATTAGAGTGGACCTACTGAATCAATAGAATATAAATGCTTGTAGGCTTATCAAGTCCACCTTGATTTGGTGTGTTTACTGTATTTTGGAGTAACAGTTGAATTTAGGCCACAGAAATTGAAATTCAGTATTATTACAGAACAGTTTTCACCTCTCTCTGATCATTGTCAAGTCGAAGATGCTCTGTGTGCTGTTTCTGTCTATCTTTCCGCCTCCATTGTGCAGGTGCATTTCGTTTGGCCCATCTAGAAAATCAAATATTCTTAAATATACTTGCTCAGAAACTGACATAAAAGCATACATATTTATCCTGGACTATAATCAAAGGAGGCAGTACTAATATGGAACATCAAAAATGATGCAACATGCAAATTAAAGAAAAGCATATACTAGGTCATAATCTGTTCAGCATGATTTTTGCAAGAATACTGTAAAACTACAGGGATAGATGTTCCTTTGTTGCAGACAGTGAGAGAATAATTACAAGGAAAAAGTAATGTTCACATTTCTCATTTAAAAATCATATATCATTTTCAGCTTTAAAAACTAGCTCTGGTACTGGTAACAGATTGTCTGTAAGGTTGCATGTAGATGGTAGGACTGCTGCTATATGATATTAAAAGCAAGTGAGAATTAATACTATCTAAATTGTCCTCTTCAGACATAGCAATGATCTCTCATAGCTGCAATTGCCAACAAAACTTAAAAACCTAAATGATTCCCAGATTACCCAGTTCCATATATCTGGTAATCTTCTAAACACATCATACTCACTTATTGCTTGTTGGCCCAGTGGAAAGTACATCAGACTGAAGCTTGGGGAAAAATCCAGGCTCATATTTTCCTTGTCCAATCTTCATATCTAGCAAATGAGGGTGGATTGCAGTATGATCTATTTTTGCCAGCCTTAACTCAATAGCTTTCTCTGAAGAAAAATAAAACTATTATATACACATACATTTTAACACATATGTTTTTTTCAGATAGTGTGGTCTCACATTAAGTTTAAAACCCAACAGAAAGAATGGAAAATCTGAGCATATATCCTGCTCAGTATATATTAATGTACTGATGGCCATTAGTCCATTTAACATACTGATGTCCTTTAGTCCAGCACCACTCTCCACAATAATAGTAAAGCATCTGAATTCCAGTCTCTTAAATAGTGTTTATTATTATTCTTTTAAAAATACTGTATTTCTTATAACTCAAGTTATTTTTCTCATAACTGAGCAGCAACTTCATTTTAATGGTAGATAAATTACAAGCTGTTTAAAGATAACTGACAGCCCTTACCAGCTTCATCAATGGTAGTGCACTTTTGATACATGGATGTGCGCAAAGTTGGTGTTCGAACATTTAACAGTCTAATTTTATCCACTCTAGAATCAAACACTCTCAAAATAGGGTCTTTATCATCATCATCATGGCACATAATCTTGTTGTCAATAAAAGAAGCAAACATTTGTGTCTCCAAAAATCTTGAGAGGAAAGGCAAATAAGGTTCAGGCTGGTCAGACAAGAATGATGCCTAATAAATTAAAAAAAAAAAAGAACCCACATTGAGTATTTTTTTAAAAAAAAAGATGTTTTTCAGTTTTCCAAGCAATAATTCCAACTATTTTATATAGTTACATATTTTTAGTTTATTTATTTTCTTATTTATTTTAATGTATACTCCATATTGAAATATACATACAAGCCATATAGATTTTTCATCAACTAAATCTTCATATCATGTTAAGTTTAGAATAAGCTTAAAACCAAAAGCCTTACGAACAAATTTACAAAAAAGAAAGAAAGAAAGAAAGAAAGAAAAGGCAGCATGCACCACAGCATGCTGCCTAGTACAGTCTCTATACCATGGAAATCCTTATAACCAATCCCTAGATGCCTATAATTTTTAGGATGATGAAGAGGTGGAAGAGGATAAAATCCCCAAACAAGGGAAGAATGTAAATATCAGCAGTAACTATAGTTTTTTCCTAACAAACTTTGTTAGCTACTAACAATAACAATCCATCTGAACCTTTTTCTTCATTTTTCCTCACAGAATCCATTTAGCACTATACCACATTGGGAATGTGGGAATGTTCTTTAAACTGAGTTGGACTACTAGTTCTTATAGCTCAAAACTTTCGACACTAGGCTTTTCCCTATCTGTGCCTTCCAGACATTCAGGAATCTTGCCAATAGAAGGCCCATGTGAGTCAAAATCCAAAAAATCAGGAAGGCCTCAAATTGGGAAAAGCTTATGTTAACAGTGTCATTCCAAGTATCTCTTTCTAAGTTATATCTGGCCATGTCAGAAACAAACTCAAAGCAAATATTCTGCCTCTGAGCTATGGTTCTTTCTTCCAAACTGCTTGAAACTAGAGGAGCTTCACAACAGCAATGTGCGATGGGAAGGAGGTGCTCTTAAAAGAGAAAGTGTTGAAGCTATCACAAGCATGCACAAACACTTCTGGATTGTGGCCATTACTAACTGCTCCTGTATTACAGAGCACTTAGTCATTAAATAAACATATTTTTATTCAACCACCAGCAATACCTCTAATGTTGGACGTACTACCAGTCTTAGATTTTTGAACTGTAATCAAAACTAGACTCTGAAAGAGTTTTTGTAACTCAGGCCTGTTACAGACTGCCAAAATAAAGCTGCTTCGGGTCTCTTTGGAAGTATGCTGTTTAAATGATGCATGCATCCTAAGAATCCGGAAGCTGCACCAAAGCTGCACTCCAGTGCTTAGGAATGGAGTGTGGCTTTGGCGCGACCTCCGGACTCGTAGGACCCATGCATCATTTAAACAGTATACCTCCAAAGAGACCCGAAGCAGCTTTATTTTGGCAGTCTGTAACAGGCCTCAGATTTGATATTCTTCAAATTGCTTTGTATATTTTCTCTTGTTTGATCAGAATTGGTAGACTAAATATTAACATATCTGCCATTATTTTTATATGTTTTAGAAAATGAAATATTTAGTTAAACTGCAACACTTTTCAACTGGCATTCACATTGATACCACTCATGTTCTAAATCAAAACAGGACAGCAGAACTGTAATAATTCTTCATGTACTGGGATGAATAGCTATGGCCAAGAGCAATCAGGGTTGTGACAGCACCACAGTCCTGATTAAAGTTCCCCTTTCCTAAAGCAATTCATTGCAGTGGGGAAACTGTTTTGGGGGTTTACTGTGCTTATCCCACCAGAGTAAAAACCAGCTTTACAATGGATTTTCATTAGGGCCACAGTCCCAATCCTAATTAGGGAGCTGCTATCCAACAAAAAAAACACACAGATATATGAAATGTGTGTTGTCTTGCTTTGGCTATTACAAAGCATTACATCCACAAAGCAACATACAAGAACGGATGCCTATCTATAACAGAGAATAATCTGTGGCAGATAAAAGTATACATATTTTACTATTTTAGTTCACCAAAATAAGTTTTGTTTTAACCTGTTGTTTTTGCAATCTCTGATTCACACCATGTGTTAAATATTCCAAGGTTTAGACCATGCTATATTTTTCCGAAAACCTACCACATTGATCATAATAGCTTTTAACTGTTTACGGCTAAGCCACAAATCAACAATCTTTCTACACCTCAGTAAAGCCTACATGTTCCTAATCCTCCAAATATTGTTTGGAAGACTGGAAATGTACCATGAACTTTCATGCAATCTCCTTCCCTTCATCCATGAAGATTTCCCTCATTTCCATTGTCCCCACTTAGACACTCACTTTATCAAAGTTCTGCATTTGCTCCCTATTGGTAAACCATGATTCCTTGTCTTGGCTGGGCTGAATAACAAATACTTCATAATCTGCAAACATCTGTGTGAAACGATTAGCAAAAACTTCTCGTATTTGAATATTGAGCTGGTAAACTTTGAACTCTTCTTCATCACACTGTACTTTGAGATCCTTCTTGTTACTTGTCTCTTCCCGAACTTCAACCTGTGAGAAAAAAGATGCTCACATAATAATCCTTCATTTGACTTCTGATAGCTCAAGACTGTCAGAGATTTTGGCCAATTAAATAACATAAAATAGCTTGAATTACAAGAGTTTATGCAGAATATTATTGTGATGGCATATCATGAGACAGAAAATAAAGAGGGGCAGCAGCAGCTGAAAATGACAAAAGTCTTGTACTCCTCAGGCACTGGGGAAAATATTTGTCTAGTTTTTACAAACAAGTGAAGCATGTACTGAATATATTAATGTATAAATCTAGAAATTTTAGTCAAAAAACCAACCCAAAAAACCTGGGTCAACATATCAGTGGGTCAAAAATAGGAACCATCCCCTTCTCTAAGCAGAGTGGCAAAAGGCAAAAGCGTAGTCCATCTCAGAGAACCTAAAAGAAGCAATCATCACCACTGCTCTCTGTCACAGCACCACTTTTGGCCTTTTTAAATGTCTGGGTGGGAAAGCAGCAGTATGCTTTGGCATAATTTTCCTTTCTTTCATCCTCTACATCAGTGGTCCCCAAACTGTGCCCTTTAAGAAATTTTGGACTTCAGCTCCCAGAAGACTCAGCCATATTGGCCAATAATCTGGGATTCTGGGAGCTGAAGTCCAAAATCTCTTAAAGGGCACAGTTTGTGGACCTCTGCTCTACATCCCTTGTTACATTCCACCTCCGTTCTACCCTTGAGCCCTGGTTAAATTCCTGTACTGCAGACATTCACAGCCACAAGGTTGTGAGTTCGATCCTGGGTCTCTCCAAGGTCCACTCAGCCATAGATCGCTAAAATGAGCACCCAGCTTGTTGGAGGCAATTAGTTTACACTAACTGCTTAGTTCACTGATACATAGTATAGAAATGTACTTCTATTGCTATTGCTTATCCACAGGTTATATCAAAATCCATAATTTTTTGCTCCAAAACCTGAAATCAACTAATACATGGGGTTGACTTATAGTAGAATAAATCTCACTCTAACAAACTCAAAACAAAACACAACACAACTTCATGCTAAATCAAACTTTTAGTCCCAGCTTTAGAGACCAATTAAGTTAATGGGATTTGTTAAGTCAACACTATCTAAGTCCCATTGATTACAGGTCTACTGTAAATGAAAGACTAACAAATGGATTAGTCCTTTATGCTTAAGAAACATGTCTTTTTCTGTCCAATCTATTTTAAAAATACAAATGTTGTAACAGCTTAAGTAACTAGTAAAGCTTAGGAAGATCAGACGTGATAACTGTTTTATTTTAAAATACTGTAGTTTTTGTTAAATATTTTTTAGAATAACAGAATCCATGATGATAGATACTGATGACAGGCTGCATCAATAAAAGTATAGTGTCTAGATCAAGAGAAGTAAAAGTGCCACTGTACTCTGCTTTGGTCAGGCCCCACCTGGAATACTGTGTCCAGTTCTGGGCACCACAATTCAAAAAGGACATTGAGAAACTGGAGCGTGTCCAAAGGAGGGGTACTAAAATGGTGAAGGGTCTGGAAACCATGCCCTATGAGGAATGACTTAGGGAGCTGAGGATGTTTAGCCTTTTACCCAAAGAAGATTAAGAGGTGATATGATAGCCCTGTTTAAATATTTGAAAGGGTGTCACATTGAGGAGGGAACAAGTTTGTTTTCTGCTGCTCCAGAGAACAGGACCAGGAACAATGGATCCAAGCTGCAGGAAAAGAGATTCCATCTCAACATTAGGAGGAACTTCCTGACAGTAAAGGCTGTTCGACAGTGGAACAAACTCTCTTGGAGTGTGGTGGAGTGTCCTTCTTTGGAGGTCTTTAAGCAGAGGCTGGACGGCCATCTGTCGGGGATGCTTTGATTTAGATTTCCTGCATGGCAGGGGGTTGGACAGGATGGCCCTTGTGGTCTCTTCCAACTCTACGATTCTAGGATTCTATAATATCTCTGGCTGCTGTTTATTTACGTATTTATTTCATTTCTATGCTGCCTTTCTCCCCAAAAGGGACCCAAAGCAGCTCACAAATAAAATCATTTAAAAACTTTACAATTCTTGTGGCTTTATTTTTTTCAACTATCAAAAGAGAAAGAGAAAAATGATGTTTGCCAGCATAACAAGTTTACTACTACTACTACTCTTTACTACTCTTTACTTCTATTACTCTGTACTATACTGTATACTGTACTGTAAATTTACAGTGCTTTATAAATAAAGGATAATAATAATAATAATAATAATAATAATAATAAATTTCATACATAAAACTTTGAAGAACTGAGAATTAAATATGTGGAACATTTCTGCCACTGTATCTAAATCTTGCTGTTATAATAAAAAGGGATGAACCTTTTCAAACCACCTTCAATATTAGGACATGGAGGCTTAGCAGGTAAAATGCTGACTCTGATAGTCGCAAGGTCAACAGGTCAGGAAGTGCTGACCCAAGTGCTGCATGATGGAGTGAGCTCCCATCACTCGTCCCAGCTAGTGAAAGCATGCAAAAAGTGCAATAAGTAACACTTTGGTGAGAAAGTAATAGCGTTCCATGCGGTCATGCTGGCCACATGACCACAAGGTTGTCTCTGACAACACTGGCTCCCTTGGCTTAGTAATGGAAATAAGCACCACCCTCTACAGTCAGACATGACTAGATAACCTTGTCAAAGAGGAATACCTTTTTCTTTTACCTTTACCATCTTCAATGTCACTACTTCATCAACAGTAACTTGAGCCCCTACAAATTAAACCAAAAGATAGAAAAACCAAGACCAACTATGCATATAAAATCATGCTGATAATGTTCTGGATAATTAGTGAAACAAACTCTATGCCTCTGTATCAAGCAAATACCAAGCAAAATTTTACCCAAATTTCACAGGACAGCACCTATTAAAAATGTGTAGAAATTTTGTAGATTAATTTTTTGTAGAAATGACAACTGAAGCAAAAATCCCCAAACAATCCCATCTCATAGTTTTTTGTGAGTTTTTCAGGCTATGTGGCCATGTTCTATAAGAGTTTATTCCTTGGCCACATAGCCCGAAAAACCCACAAAAAACTATGGATGCTGGCCATGAATGCCTTTGACTTCACAAACCCATCTCAGTTATGTGCTGTTATGACAATCCCATAAGCATTATGAAACTTACCTTTTCTAGACTCACACCTGTTCTTTTCACAAGTGCTTGAAGTCTTGCTATGGTTTCATTTTCTTTCAATAATTCATAAGAATTTAAAGTTGGTCCTCCTATATTCCCATTTCTCTTATCAGAGACTATGTCACATGTCCTGAGACTTTTCATCTTGGAGGCAATTTCACTGCAATGTAAGTTTCCCTCAGGTGAAATCCCAAAAGCTATAAGGACTTCAGAAACCTCCTGAATGAATTCAAGTTTATTTGGAAACTGTGGCAAGTCTTCTGGTAACTCAACATAGTGGTTGTCTATGTCGACAAAGCACAAATTTGCCTGAACAGAAACAAATTAAGAGAAAAATGAGAATAACAATGAGCAAAAGTAGGATTTCTGCACACATCATATGTGTAGTATGATGGCACTGTTTTATTTTGCACAGTACATAGAGAATTTAGGTGCAATAATAACAAATGTCTGACTGGAGAAGATTAAAGCTACAGTCCTATGCACATTTATATGGCAGCAACTGTCATTGTTAGGAAACTGCTTCTCAGATGTTTTCTTGACTCCATGATAAAATCTATCAAGCACTACTTTTATAATCTGTTTACACTAGATTAAGGGTAAACACAAACTTTCCTCTCTTTTCAGTTCTACTGGCAGTTTAGGTAGAAAAACAGACTGCTTTTCACATATAAATGCAATAAATGTTCATTTCCTCAACAATAATTCCATACTGTAAAAAGCAATTAAGAGAATTACAAATAACATGTATCTTTGACCATCAATGTAAATTGCATCTGTGATGATCCCTGGGGTCCAAGCAACCAAACAGCCACCCTGTTCTTGGCCCTTAGACTCAGCAGATCCCTTTGCTTTCACCTAGAGTCTCCTGGGTTGCTGTTCCAGCTCCCTGCTGAATTGAATAAGAGCCCTTGAGATCCTCTAGTCAAGCTGCCATCACCCAGTGAATCTCCAGTGAACTCCTCTTAGCACACACTGGACTTGCTAAGGACTTAAATTCCTTCCCTTGCTAACCTAAGCAAGCGACAACCGAGCTAAGGCAAATGTATAGGAGTAGAAAGACAGCAGATACTTTTTTCAAACATATTTATTCTAAGTAGACCGAATAGAGCAATAAAGTATCATTCATGCAAGGCCTTCTTGCCTTGTAGGTACATAATGCATAGTTACAAGATGTTCATTTCAGGCAAGCCAAAAAATAAACTTAACAAATACCTAGACACACTAGCTAATAAATTTCCTAAGCTACTCACAAAGAGATGGGATTTGCAGTCCTTGATGGGTTTCGGATGCAAGGAGCTGGCTCCCATTGCCTAGCTCCAGCCACATCTCTTAAGCCTACCCTTTTGGCATAGGCCCAACAGCTGGGCTCCCAAACAAGAAAGACCCACAAGGCCATATGGCCTCACAAGGGAAACACAGACTCAGCCGCATGGGCTCAGAGGCCTTTTAAAGACCTCTGTTGGAAGGTTCTTGAAACTCCTGGTCCTGCTCAACTGATTGGTCAGTTGGGCCTTAGGTCAGCTAGGATATAAGTTCTCTTTAGCATATGATGTAAGCTCTCATTAACATGTAACTCCCCCCCAGCTTAACCCTTTGTTGTCTGAGAGAAGTCCTCAAATGACTGGTGGCCCAGTCATTACAGCATCCATATGTTTGACTTAAATGCAAGAACACACCTTTATCCCAAATGTTAAGAGCAGTGCACTGAGGGTTTTTTGATGTTTTTGCGGGGGGGGGGAGCTCTTCTAGGCACTAGCTCTCTCCAGGATCCTATAGGCTTTTAAATACAGACAATTAACCAAAGTGGCACCCAAGAAGAACAGGCTGATTTTGTATTTAACAAAACTATTTCTTTATTTAAAAGATATCAGCAGAAACCAACAGAACAATCTATACTCAATGCAATTTATTTCTCAAAATAAAAGGGGACTATGACATGGAAGCTAAAACTCTTCTCCTAACCAATCTAAGAGAGACTAGAGGGGTGTAGTTTTCCTTGAAATCCAGATGTGTTTGCTAGCCTCTCTGAAGGCAGCACAATAATGCCTTCAGGCAGTACATAGGAGGTATACCAGTCTGAGCCAGTTTGACAGAGTCGCCATTCAGTGGATGTGGACAAGACTGTTGAGCACTGATGGCTCTCAATCAATGCAACCATGATCTGGGGGGGGGGGGGATGAGGGTACACAAATCTCAAGCAAAAGCCCTTATGCAACTAAAATTAGTTAAGATTGTTACAGCTGGTTTAAAACAGTAATTCAAAAGACAGGAAGAAACAATGTTAAAATGAGAAAGACAATTGAGCAAAAAGATAAAGAAATCTGTAATAAAGGATGGTGGTGCACAATCAGTGTATTTCTCCTTCATTCTCAGAAAGAGGGAGTCAAAACATGCACTAGTAGCCCTCTCCTGTTGGTTAACATTTTACATTTTACAAATCTTACCCCCCAAATATAAGTGCAAGCTACTTTGTTCTCATTTACTTCAGTGATTATTTAAATATTACACATAATAAAAGAATCATTTAAAAATGATTAAGGCATCACAGAGACTTTTGCTTATTACCATTTCATTGAAAAATTAGAAGCTATTTTAAGAAATCTGTCCACATAGTGTGACTTCAAACTATATTTTTATACACACAGACACACACACACATATAGGAATTTCCTGAATATGTTCTGTTCCATTTTTGCAAACACACTTTACCATTCCTACTGAGGTAATATTGTAGAACTTAGGGCCCATACAGACAGGCCAAAATAAAGCTGCTTCAATGACACATGCATCTCAAGAGGCCAGAAGCTGCACCAAAGCTGCACTCCAGTCCTTAGGACTGGAGCGTGGCTTTGGCATGGCTTCCAAACTCTTAGGATGCATGCATCACTGAAACAGCATACCTCCACAGTGACCCGAAGCAGCTTTATTTTGGCCTATCTGTTCGGGCCCTTAAAAACTTACTTTTTGAACATAATACATTATGTAACTTATTGCAGAAACAAAACAAGGTTGAATCCAGGAAAATCCTTCCATGGACAAAAGACCTTCTTCCATCAGCAGGTTTTCATTGCAGCGGAGCTCAGGAGGGCTGAGGAACCCTTTGGAACACCAAGGAAAGTGATTGTAGGGGTTGAAGAAAGCGTAAGGGAGGGACAAAAATACCTCCCTTAATCTCAACTCTGCTTGAGAATTCCATTTGTGCGTACTCACTCTGGTAGATAAAACTTTAGTTACAACCAAAATCTCAACTGGCTCATTTAAACTGAGCTTCACATTTGGCAAAAAGGATCTGAGAATTTATGAAACAATTATAATAACTACAGCTTTAGTTATAGACTGAAAATAGTATAGGCTAATTAGTTTACATTCTTGTAAACTATTTCATTGCTGTACAAAATCTATCCCAGACAAAATCCAGAATTGTACAACACTTCTTTATACAGAGCGCCCTTCCCTTATGCAGTGATCTGTTCCGGACCCCCAGCATAAGGGAAATTCCACAGATGCTCAAACTCCATTTAAAACAATGGGGCTCGTGCACATGCCACAGGCCAGTGCCGCGTGCACCTTTTATGGCCAGTGGCTTTCAGCGTAAGCTGAAAGTCACATAAAGCATGCCCACATATGATGCGGGCGCACTGTATAACAAGAGGATATCTAAAACTGTGGGTATTTCATACATAAATTTCTAGTGCTACTAATGTAGAGGAATTATGCAGCTATTACATTTTGCTACTACAAAAAAATCTGTTATGGGGGAAAGACCAAATACATGGTGCAAAAATTATTTGATCCAGGCAAAAGCCTTGCTTCAAAGCATCTTAATTTAAACTCCTCTCTTTTGTAAGTTTTTTTTTAAAGAATAGTGTATACTAACCTCTTGAGGGAGCTCTAACTTAGATCGGTCATCTAGGCCATTAGAATGCAAGCCCATTAAATAAGGAACAGGAGCATCTAGAAAATGCAGGAGAGAGGCTGGAAGGATGGGAACATACACGTGCTGCCACTGGAATGGAAACATCAGTGCTGTGATTGTCTCAGCCACAGTCATCAGTCTCTGGTAATCTGAAAAAAACAGGAAAGCAGTTATCATAGAAAAGAAATTAAAAGTATTTGAAAACCACCACAGTAATGCAATCAATATGAAACTAGTCATTATTCATAAAGTATAAGGCACCTAACATAAAGCATTACATTGCCCACATGGTGATAAGCTACTGCTCCCATTGTGCCTCATTATAGGCCAGGCTGTCTAAGACTGATAGGAATCACAGTACAAAAACATCTGAAATTGTAAGGTTTCCAAGCTTTACATTGTGCAATACAGACTCTAAAAAGTACATCTGCTGAGAATTTATCTCTGGAGAGTAAAAGCAAAGAAATATATTTTTCTTTCTACAAAATGCCTTATCGAGAGTAAAAGGTTTTATAGTAAGAGTGACTTGAACTGAGTGAAGATGAAAAGGATGTGTGAAGTACACATCAATGTCTCATTTTTCCTTAGCCTCGCCAGTTGCAAGTACAGGTAAGAGGTGAAACAAGGCTCTTTTCAGTCTTCAGCAGAATAAGTTTGTGCCCTTTGTTTTTATTTAGCACTCCCTCGATAGTTTTTTAAATCATTCTACCAGAGTACACAAGCAATTTATTTAGATAGACATTGTTTTTTCCTGCAGTGGTATTTTAAAAATCTACATACAATACAGTGGTAAAGATCTCAGGGAAAGTTCTTACAGTTCTTCATAGGTGATGTCAAATTCACAATAGAGTATGTACCCTCTTATGGATTATATTCTAAATTTAAATTAGATTAGACTGCTAATTGGCAATGCCAACTTCATAGTACAGCACAAACATTTATGAGATCTGTCTATATGACAAAAAATGGCTCCTGTAAAGTATATTGTCTGGGTCAGAATAAAGTTCTATAGAACGAGTTGGATTTGGAGACTGGTAGGAGTCCAATGAAAGTATTTATGAAAACTAGTTCCATTGTCTATTTAGCAAGCTTTTGTGTGAGATCCTGAAAGCAGTGTGTCACCACTGTATTTTAGTTAACATGCATAACAACACAATATTACCCCTTTTATACTTCAATTTAAAATCTAGAAAACTTAACATCTGGGCCACTTGAAATTTAATAGTAGCCTCCACACAAGTGCCTTGGGAACACAGAGAAATGCTACCTCTTCCAATCACTTGTGGAGGAACGACTTATATGAAGAAAAAAAATGTTTGATGAAGCTGACATAGGCTTCTAACACTGCAACTTGAAGGGCATTTCGTTCTTCTTTTTTTCAAACTCTGGTGACCCACATACAATCCCTGCAGAATCACATCAGGAGGAACAGGCACTCTCACCCCAGATATTTGCACATTCACTTCCAATATCAGGTTGTGAAGCAGAGGTGGGTGATGCAATTTCAGTTCAAAATTTTTACACTCCAGAATTTAGCAAAATGAATAAATTCATTACATAAATGTATGCTTAAAACTCAGTGTACATACATGTGAAAAGGGTGGCTATCTCCTGTCTAGCACACCTTGCCGATCATTATTCAATGTGAAAAATAAATCAAGGTCATATTTACACTGTGTGTGTGTGTGTGTGTGTGTGTGTGTGTGTGTGTGTGTCGAAGGAGGTGTCCCCTGCCCAAGGCTGTGCCCATTGCAATTGCCCCAGAGCATAAACCAGCTCAGTTCACACGTGGCTGCCTTACTGACTTTTGTCAACAACACTGGGATAACTGGATTCAACATTTTTGAGCCCAGCACATTCAGTTCTTAGTGTTAGGGCTCCAGGCTCCCAGTGGAGACCTGCCTGGTGACTTGGCTTTCTCCTGCTGGATCCAAAGCTAGCTGTCTTGGAGAGGACACTGGAAAATGGTAAGGCTGCACCAGGTCTTGGCACTTGGGCATAGGGAGATGCTCTGAAGTCCTCTCCTCTTGCCAGTTGGTCATTCCTAGTTCTGGCTCCCAGATCCAGAAAGTTTTTGCAATCTCTTACCCCTACCCTTGGTGCTGGTCCCCTGGGTATCACTCCTGATTCCAGTAGGCTGTCCCTGGCACAGGACCCTCAGATAGGTCCACAGTTCCAGGACCTGAAGCCTCAAGGCAGTAAGGTATGGCAGAACCAACCTCTATGGTTAGGTAGGGGACCCAGGCAGAAGAATTTGGTAAGGCTGGGCCTGTGAGTTGAGACCCTTATGCTGAGTTCAGGCACAAGAGTGGTACTGGCCTGGTGACAGGCCACCCTGCCAATTTTCCTCCTGTTCTGTTGTACCTGGCTCTTTGAGGCAAGGGGATTGGTTTGCCCACGTCCTGGCTAACCAACCTAGCTCTGCTTCCCTTTTCTTGGGTGTAATTGCAGGACCTCCTGATGGACTTCTTTTCACCTTGGCCAGGCTGCTGGTTTCCCAGCCCTCACCATGCAGAGACTTCTCACACTTCAATTAGAGCTGCCTTAGTTCAGGCACAAGAAGCTTCTTCTGTTGCACAGACCATTCCACACCCTCTCTGCTTCCTCTGAATCCCCATCCCTCAGTCAGCTGTCCCTGAGGTTTTTATACTCCCTGGCTTCTTTCCTCATCAGCTGCACCTGAGGCCCTGAGATGTTGCCAGGCAACCAGCCAGGATAGCCCTGCTCCAGGCATCTCTGCCTTTAAAGGAGCCAAAGCATCCACAATAATCTGTTCTATTCCATTACAGTGTGTATGTGCCTTCAAATTGCCTGTCAACTTATGGCGATCCCATGGATTTCATAGGGTTTTCCTCAGCAAGGAATATTCAGAGGTTGTTTGCCATTGCCTTCTTCTGAATTAGGGGTCTACAGCACCTAGCATTCCTTAGCAGTTCCTCATCCAAGCACCTTCTTAGCTTCCAAGACCAGACAAGATCTAGCACTTCCAGGGGACTAAAGCCTCCCATCATATTTGCATGGTATATTCACAAATAGGATTCAGATATTGATAGGTGTGTGTGTGTGTGTGTGTAAACAGAAGGTCTCTCTCACACACAGTTCATTCTTATCTTAATAGCCATAACATTTAGCTTTTTGAAAGCAGTGATATCTTGTTGTTTGGTCTCTGGGAACATCTGGTTCTGCTTACTAGTGAATCAGCTGCTTCCAGAAAACACAAAGACATGGGTTATTTAAGAAAGCTAGGTGCTACATGTGCCAATCAGGGAAGAATAGATAAGGATCTCTGACAGCAGTGATGGCTCTTCTGCCTCAGAATGAATAGACCAGTAACTCTGAACTTTTATATTACTCTCACATTTCACTGCATATTTGCAGAAGGAATCTTTTCCTTCCCCACAGGTTTTAAAATGAACAGAGGATGACTACAATATTCACACTGAAACATGCACAACAGTTCTTAGTCAAGGTGAAATCTCTTTTGGGTTTTTTCAACCTGATAAAAGACAGTGCTGGATGGAAAGGGGTCTATAACCCAGCCTTTAAAAAGTAGAGAAGCAGGGCCTGGTCTTAGCCCTAATGGGAGAAAACTCAGTAAATAACTAGGCACTTCTACATCCAGAATCACTTCTTTATCAATCATAAAACAGACATATTTCCATCTTCTAATCCCATGCTGGTATAGGGAATGATGTAATTAGTTGATACAATATACCTACAATAATTTCTACTTTGCTGATAGCTGCAGAACCCAACTATATTTTCATAACATTTCATTTTGCTTATATATATATATATATATCTCATCTACCAAACAGTTGTTTTTAATGGAATTATTTTCTTTTTGCTGGAATGTTGTTTATGCTAAAGCTTTAATAATTTTAAGTCATAAGGACAAACCCAGTTATCCTTCTTTTCAGTCTAGTCTTCTAATTTAGGGTGTATCCACACTACAGAAATAAAGCAGTTTCACACCACTTTAAGTGCTACAACTCTATTCTACAGAATCTTGGGATCTGTAGTTTGATGAAGCACCAGAGTTCTTTAACAGACCAGGCCGAATACCTCACCAAACTACAAATCCTAGGATAGGGTCACTGGAACACCAATTAACCATGTCACACCCAGACGAGGCTTTCAACATACCTAGTTTGGTGCTTTTTAGAACTGTTAGCAGGTTCAAGAGATATTTAATATTTATCTTTTTTCTGAAATCATGTAAAAGTACCAGTGACAATTTAATCTTTACTATGACCATGATCATAATTTTTTAAAGGTTATATTATACTCACGTTGTGAATAAAGCAGTATCTGAAATTCTAGGAGGGCACAAGTGAAGAGCTGGACCACATTCTCTACACCAAGTAGCTCAAAAACTTCTTTAACTGGAAAGTCAAATAATGGCAATTCATTGGTGCTTGGCCTCTGGCAGATAATTGGTCCATAAACTCCTGAAAATTTTAGGGATCTCCCTGCTGGAGGAAGTGGAACTTCATAGAGTATGTTGTAGATAAAGCTTTCCAAAGGTAATGGTGGTGGTTGAGGTGATGTTACAGCTTGGTGGAGTTGCTCAAGCACTTTCCTACATGCCTTCATGAAAGACATTGGCGTTATCAGGCAAATGCACTTGGAGACATAGAGAGTGTCTCTACTAATATCGTATGAATTAAATCGCTGTAATTTTGATACAGAGGATCCATTACAGTCTTCTATAGTGCTACAGTTGTCTTTATGATTTGTGGATGGGGTATGAAGAATATCATATTCCGCATTGTGCATGTGATACAATGTCTGCATTGCACTACAGATTTGTTTGCTGGCAACTTCCTCATAAAATGTCAAAGAAAATCCAAATGTCCGTGATCCATCTTCACGGGTAATGATGAATGAATGAAACTGAGGTTCTCTGGCATCAGCTTGTGTCTTGAAAGACAGACCCTTAGGCATACATAACTTGGGGGGAGGGAGGGGAGAGAGAAGAAAAAATATTGCTTATTTTAGTAATTTGTCACTCTTCAATACTAACAAGGCTTGAAACCTAACTTTTTTTCCATTAGCAAAACAAAGTTTACATTCACAAAAGAGGACTTTCTTATCCCCTTCTTTTGGTAGTATTCTGCCCCCCCCCCCCCAAAAAAAATCTGTTCCTGGCAGTTAGGGTACATTTCAGAATGATGAGAGAAATTCAGATGGAGTTCTTAATCATCACCTCAATTTCAAAAGCAAAGAAAATACGGTCTGCACAAACAGTGCAAATTGCTTAGGTATCAGTGAATGCAGTGGTAATAGTACATTTAGCATACCTATTATAGTCTCCATTATTATTATTATTATTATTATTATTATTATTATTATTATTATTATTATTATTATTATT
>NC_056522.1:277578066-277578422 GCF_019175285.1 Sceloporus undulatus
CAAAGACCGACAACTTTAGGAAATAATCATAACAAAATTTAAATGTCAGCCTTATAAGTAAAATTAACTACTTGTATATAATTAAAGGTAAAGGTAATCCTTTAACATGAATGTCTAGTCGTAACAGACTGTAGGAGACACTGCTCATCTCCGTTTCTAAGCCAAAGAGACAGCATCGTCTGAGGACTGCTCTGGTGGTCATGTGGCCAGAATGACTGCACCGAATACTGTTACCTTCCCACTGAGAAGTGGTACCTATCTATCTATTTGCATTTGCATGCTTTCAAACTGCTAGATTGGCAGAAGCTAGGACTAGTAATAGCAGCTCACCCCATCATGCAGCACTCCGGCCGTGA